>NC_048229.1:26753137-26813485 GCF_002007445.2 Ailuropoda melanoleuca
GGGCGAGGAGGGGAAGCCGACCTCCCAGAGACCCCACCCGTCCTCTCTTCACCCCACTTCCACCCCAGCGCCCTTACCTGAGCGCCGCGGGCCTGCGGTCCCCGCGGCCCGACCGGTAGTCGTGCAGAGCCCCCTGGATGTCCTCTCGGATCAGCTCCGCCTGCCAGTCATGCCATCAGGCCAGGCCCCCACCCCGCGAACCGTTAGCCCCGGCCACGTCCAAAGGATCGATTCCTTGGCTGGGCGCCAGACCCCCTCCAGTCTGTGCATATGCACACCCACTCTGTGAATTCACACCCTCACCCCACCTCTGCCGCTGCCCTAGGCCTCGTACCCAACCCCGGAGGCCGGGTCCTGGTGTTTCCTTGCCCCTAGCCCATACCCGCCTCTAGTTCTAGCTGCTCCCAGACCCTCTCCCCCCTGTGCTGTTGTGTTAGGTCCGGACCCTTAGCCTCGGTCTCCATTCCGCCCTCACGTTCTACCTCGACCTGGTCCAGCCTGTCCTCAAAACCCCCGCCCTTCCAGAACGTATTTCCAGACCACGCCCCCTTTGCTGGCCCTGACCCCGCCTCTCCCCAGGCCACGCCCCATCCCTAGAGGCCCCGCCCTGTCTCTGCTAGGACTGTGTTCCAACTCCGCCCACAGGGTCCCACAGGGTCCCAGCCCCGCCCCAGGTGGCTCCCCCGACCAGGAGCGCTCACCCCGAGACGCAGGCCCTGGAAGAAGTGCACGTCCGGCTGCGTGCGCTCGGGCTCCTGGCACACGAGCAGCAGCAGCGACCGGCTCCGGCCTGGCAGCAGCACCGCGTCGCAGCGCACGATGGCGCCCAGCGGGTACGACTCCAGCTCCTCCTGCGGGGCGGGACGGTACGGCGGGTAAACTGAGGCCCGGAAGCGAGGGCACTACATGGCCTCAGCAGACCCAGCACGTACACCGACACTGCACAGGCAGCCCTGCGGGGTGAGGGGTTACGGATAGCATCCCTGTTTAATAGGGGAGACGAAGGACGCTCAGAACAGGGGCAGAGATCTCTTGCCAAAGTTCCCAGAGGAAGGACATGCAGGGGCCAAGGTTCACACTCAGACGTCCCTAAGGTCAAGCTCTCTATGAGTCCGCCCGCTCATGCCAGCCGCTCCTGCCACCCACATGTCCCCCGGCACCTTGGAGAGGGGGTCAAGCAGCGTGACGTGGTCCGGAGACACGCGCAGCAGCATCTCCTGGGCCCAGATGCGGCCCTGGCTGTCCATGACGGCCAGCTTTCGCGAGGCGTCCTCCACGGTGTGCACGCCGTCCTCTTCACCCAGGCAGAACGTCACCAGGTGCTGGCACGGGGCGCGGAGAAAGCAGGGAGTCCCAGGATGATGCCGGGTGGGCTCGCATCACCCTTCCAGCCCGAGACTAAACACGCCTGCTCCCAAAAGCCTTCCCCCTCCCGCTCCACCCAGGGGGCGCCTCCACCCTAGGGCCCTGTGTTTTGCCTTCATCCGCCTGACTAGCACCTGAGTCTGGCCTCCCAGCATGAGGGAAGCCTCCTCGAAGGCACTGGTTCTTTCTAGTCCCTTCCAAGCACCTCTGCCTCCGTTAGAGCACCGTGCACACTTTGACCCGTCCTCACACAGGTTTACCTAACATTTGTCCCCGTGGCCTGACCATCCAGCACAAGAGCTGGTCTGGACGAAAACATGGCAGATTCAAGTGGACTTGACGTCCTCTGCTGAACACCCCATTGTGAGGGAGGGTGGAAGCAGCCCACCTCGCATATGAGCAAACTCAGTTTCCCAGCTGCTTTCTGCTTGGAGGCCCAAGCGCTTTCAACACCTCCATCTTCCCAGGCCTGCCAGCCTTTCCTCCCACAAGCCTCCACTGGGCAACGCAGACCCCAGACTCACATTGACTGGATACTGGGAAACATCCGCCATAACCACAGTGGAATAGCGCTTCCTCTGTTCTGTGGGGGGGCGGGGGAGAAGACTCAGCCTCTCCTCCCTCAGACCCAGGAGTCCAGGCTCCCAGTCACTCCTCCCTCAGACCCAGGAGCCCAGTCCTCCAGTCTCCTCTTCCCTCAGACCCGAATCCCAACCCTTCAGCACCTCCTTCCTCAGACCCACCAGTCCAGACCCCCCCAGCCCCTCCTCCCTCAGACCCAGGAGTCCGGACCCCCCAGTCCTCCTCCCTCAGACCCAGGAGTCCAGACCCCCCAGTGCTCCTCCCTCAGACCCAGAAGTCCAGACCCCCCCAGCCCCTCCTCCCTCAGACCCAGGAGTCCAGACCCCCCCCAGCCCCTCCTCCTTCAGACCCAGGAGTCCAGGCCCCTAGCCCCCTCCTCCCTCAGACCCAGGAGTCCAGGCCCCTAGCCCCTCCTCCCTCAGACCTAGTTTCAGCCTGGGGTTTTCTTGTTCCCAGACTCACCATAGATTGACTTGGCACTTGGTTTGGGGGCAGCTTCTGGGCTGTTTAAGGAAAAAAGAGTGAGGGGGGCCATGGGAATTGGGAGATCATGGGGGTTTTGAATGCCAAGCCGAGCAGCAGAGACGTCATTGTGAGGGCAGTGGGGAACCATGGAGCGTTCTGAGCAGCGGAGGACACAGTCAGAGCTGGATTTTCACACGGGTAAGGCAGTGTGGTACCAAGTGGCAGTGGAGAGAGTGGTCTCAGCTGTCATACAGACCTGGTTTGAAATCCCCTGTCAATACTGCCTTGCTATAAGACCCTGGATAGGAGACTTAATCTCTCCTGCCTCGGTTTCCCTTTCTGTGAGATAGGGGTTAGTCATCTGATAGCTTCTGTCTGGTAGAGCTATTGGATTCCCTGAGAGTTGAGGGGTTCATAGCCTCAATAAATTAACTTCCAGTCTTACAATGCAAAGGGCAGCACACAGTGGGTGCTCAATAAAGGGAGGTTTTTACACCAGCATTAGTATTTGGGGTAGACAGAGACTTATCCTCCCCTCCTCCTCCCATGGGCCAGGCTCTTCCCAGCCAAATCCCTCTCTGTCTCTTGCCCCTGACCTCCCCTCCTAGGTCACCTTCTCCAAGAAAAATTCCACAGAAACGACAGAAACTCAGAGCTCAAGTGGGATCAGGGATGAAGGACGAGAAACACTTTCATTCAAACCTCTGCTTCTCATCCTGCTCCTGCCAGTCAGATCTCAGCACAATTTGATTACCTCTGCGCTGGAGAACTCACTACCTTATATCTCCCATGCAGCTATTCCCGTGGGCCTCCCTTTGTTCTTCTCGCTGCTCACGCCAGGAGACTTGAACTTTATTACAAACAGCCCAGAGGCTCCTGGGTGGTGCCGTTGGTTAAGTGTTGGACTCTTGGTTTCGGCTCGGGTCATGATCTCAGGGTCGTGAGATCGAGCCCTGCACTGGGCTCCACGCTCAGCGTGGTCTACTGAAGACATTCTCGAGTTGCCCCTTCCCCCCGTGCTCTCTTTCTCTCTGAAATAATTTTTAAGATTTTATTTATTTATTGGGGTTGGGGGGGAGAGCACAAGCAGGTGGAGGGGCAGAGGGAGAAGCTGACTCCCCGCTGAGCAGAGAGCCCTGAACCATCCGGGACTCAATCCCAGGGCCCCGGGATCATGACCTGAGCCACAGGCAGACGCTTCACTGACTGAGCCACCCAGGTGCCCCTGAAATAAGTTAATCTTAAAACAAAAAAACAACAAACAAACCAGCCCAGATTTGTCTGCAAAGGGTCACCATTTAGTAATAAGCTGACAACAGCAGTAGCAGCTGCTATGAGTGGAGTCCCTGCACTTGGCCACATGCTCGGCTAAGCGCTGTACCGTCACTATCGTGTCGAGCTCTCAGGATTGTCCCTGTTGTCCACAGGAGGACCTCGGGCTCGGGTCCGTTGGCCAGGGTCACGCCGCCGCTGAGAGTTAGTGTCTGGGGCTGAGCCCACGTGTGTCTGGAGCAGTGGCGCGAACCCAGGCCAGCCCCGAAGGACGCGGCTCAGGGATCCGTCCCAGTGTCCAGGCCTGGACTGCTGTAAATGCCCCCTGTGGGTGCAGGGAAGAGGGCGGCAGAGGGAGCTGGGCAGCCGGGGGGACAGGGGGCGGGGGCCACTTACCCTGTGGTGGTGCTCATGGTGTGGAGAATGGGGAGCTCCTGCCTCCTGGAGGTGCCCTGGGAGCCAGCACAGAGTGAGGGCCTGACCGGCCTGTGGTCCCAGGGTTTTGGCCCCAGCCCCTCCTCCCTCAGACCCAGGAGTCCAGGCCCCAGCCCCTCCTCCCTCAGACCCAGGAGTCCAGGCCCCCAGCCCCTCTTCCCTCAGACCCGGGAGTCCAGGCCCCAGCCCCTCTTCCCTCAGACCCAGGAGTCCAGACCCCCCAGTCCTCCTCCCTCAGACCCAGGAGTCCAGACCCCCCAGTCCTCCTCCCTCAGACCCAGGAGTCCAGACCCCAGCCCCTCCTCCCTCAGACCCAGGAGTCCAGGCCCCCCAGCCCCTCCTCCCTCAGACTCAGGTGTCCAGGCCCCCAGCCCCTCCTCCTCCCTCAGACCCAGGACTTCAGGCCCCCAGCTCCCTCCTCCTCCCTCAGACCCAGGACTTCAGACCCCCAGCTCCCTCCTCCTCCCTCAGACCTAGGACTTCAGACCCCCAGCCCCTCCTCCTCCCTCAGACCCAGGAGTCCAGACCCCCAGCCTTCTCCTCCTTCACATCTTGTACTCTGCCCCCCCAAATCTCTCAGGGATCCATGCATTTGGCTCCCTAATCTGTGTACCCAACTTTACTTCCTCTTTCCAGGGACCCTGTCTCCTAGCCTTATCTCCTCAGGGGCCCAGTGTTCCAGCTCAGAGCTTCTGGACCCTAAGAACCAAAGGGTCTTGACTCCAAGTCCCCTCAGAGAGCCATTCGCCCAATTTCTCAGCCACTATGGCCTCAGGCTATCGGGTCAATCTCCCAGCTCTTACCTCCTCAGGACTCAAGGGTTTAGGTCCCCCAGGCTTCCTGGCATCTGGACCCAAGAGTCCTGGCCCCCTGCTCCCGCTCCCTGGGAGTCCTGATCACCAGCCCCTCCTGGCTAGGCCCCCTCCTCACCTGCCCGTCAGGCTCTGCTTCCAGAGGCACTGCTCTCAGCCGTCCCCTGGGTTCCAAATGCCGGCCCCTCCTTCCTGCTCCCTGCCAGGCCACCCCGCCTCCCTCCGCATACCTGAGCACTCACCTGGCACAGCCCTGCAGCAGTGGCCCCGGGGCGGGGCTGGCAGAGAGACCAGGGTTGGGGTGGGGGGACTGGAACAGCCTGTGGGAGCCAGGAACCGCAACTGTTTCTGTCATAACAACACTAGCTCAAGGACAACCAGTCATCCGATGTCACACTTGTTCAGAGAACCACGAGCTCTGCCTCAGATACCCCCTTCCGACCGCCCTTATACCTCTGGGGGGTCAGAAGTCTGCCTTGCACCTGTCTGCAGCTCCAGAGGGGGCTGTCAGTGTGGGAGGGTTGGCATCTGAACGCGGGGCTGCCTTTCTGTCTCAGGGGCAAGTGTCTGTCCCTGCCCAGAGCACACCTCCTGTCCAAGGTTCCTGCCTCCACCCCTCCCCCTGCCTCTTCCTCTGGAAACTGCCCCCCAGCAAACCCCTTTAATCATGGTAACTAAGACTCAGCGCCCCACACAGCTCCAACTACTTCTCAAGTGTTACGAGTTCCTCAGGCTTGAAATCTCCTTTCTAGAACTTCCTCTGGCCCATGGTCCTTGTCGACCACGTTATACACACCATCTCTTGCCAAAACCCAGCGAGGTGAGGTTGGGGGTCTCCATTTCACAGATGAAGAGACTTGCCCGAGGTTACACCAGCAGGGAGTGGACGAGGACAGCGGATGCCAAAGCTCGACCTCGGAGAGTAGGAGGGGCGGGCATGCCCCCTTTAGCCTTTCGCTTTATCCATGATCCCCACCTGTTCCTGGCATCATCCAGGCTCACACCTGAACTTGCAGAGCCTCCCAGCTGGCCCCTGCTCCCTTCCTTCCGTCGGTCTCCTCTCTATGCAGGAAGCCTGAAGAAACCTAGGTCAGCTCACACCACTCCCTGCTCCAGTTCCTTCCGGGGCGCCCCATTTCTCTGCAAGGCCTGACCTCCTCTCCACCTCCATCACTCTGTTCCAGCACACCGCATCCTTGCTGCCCCTTGGATACTGAGAGCCCATCCTGCCTCAGGGCCTTTGCACTTGCTGTGCCCTCTGCCTGGAATGCTTATTCCCTCGGATATCCTCATGGATTGTTCCCTCACCCCCGTCAGGTCTTTGCTCGAAGGTCACCTCCTCAGAGAGGCCTGGCTGACCACTCCATTTAACACCGCAGCTCCTCTTACCCTCTCTTTCCTCGTAGTCTCTCCCTGCTCCCTAATTAATTCTTCTCCAGAGCGTTTGCCACCTTTTCACATACTGTGTTACTGTTCATTTTGATTATTCTATGTCTCCCCATTAGAATGTAAGCTTCGTGAGGACAAAGACTTTGTTGCGTTCAGCCCTGCAGTCCCTCTGCCACACTTTAGAACAGGGTCACGCACACAGCAAGTGCTGGAGTGATACCTGCTTTTGGTGCTTTCGTATGTATTATGCTTCATTGTTTTGCTCAGCACACGTTGAGCCCACAGTCTCTGCTAAGGGAGGCTGGAAACCAGAGAAAGCACAGCCTTTGTCCTGCGCTGACCGGGGTGAAAGAATAGAGGGAAAGAGAGACAATCGCATGGTGTGTGACGGCAGAGAGCCCAGGTGGGGTGGGTTCGTTGTGACTTCGCCACTAAATAGTGTTGATAAGACTTATTACTTAATACTACTGTGGGTGTGCTTGTCTTCCTCTGAGTACGTGTGTGTGCGCGTGCGCGTGCGCACACACGTATATATGTCTCACCCTCACGTCCTATGTAACGGGTTCCTTATCCCCCTTTTACACACGAGGAAGGGGACACACACATGTTAAGGAATTTGGCTACAATCACACGGCTCATACTTGGTGGGACGGTCGAACCCAGGCCATCCGACATAGACCTGGCACCCTTTGGTGCTCCCCTACACTGCCACCTTGTGACTCGGCCCCTTTCCAGCTGTGTGACCCTAGGCAAATCACTTAACTTCTCTGTGCCCAGTCCCCCAACTGTAAAACGGGACCACAACATCGGGAGGATTCAGTGAGGTTACGGAGAGCTTTCGGCACCGTCCCTGGCGAAGAGGAGATGCTAGCTGAGCGTTAGCAAGGGCAGACGGGGCCTTTCTTTCTGTATCTGCTGTGACAGGGGACGGGACGCAAAGGGCACCTCACCTCGGAAGCCCAGAGGACGCTGCTAAGAGGTCAGGGCAGGCTTCCTGGAGGAGGAGGGGCAGCCGGAGCTGAACCTGACAGGCGAGTTTGGCAGCCTGAGGTGGCCTGGAGGATGAGGGAGGAGTGTTGCAGGCCACAGAACTGCCTGAGCCACGGAGGGGAGGCCGCTGGCCAGCATGCAGTGTGCTCTCCAGGGAGCTGCGGGGAGAGGCAGGAGGTCCTGTGCTCCTCTGTCTCCAACTGCCGTCACTCGGCTTCCTGTCACATCCATGCCACAAGTACTGTCTGAGCATGGCCCTGCCTGGGGGGACTCTGCAGACAGGAGTAGACCCCTCACCCTCCAAGAGGCAGGCGGGGCTGGGATGGGTGCCCACTGGTGCAGAAGACAGGCTCAGAGTGGGGAGACCACTAGCCCAAGGTCACAGTGGCCCTGGGCCAGGTGACACAAACGCAGATCTGAGACTGGGCCCTTTCTTCATGTGCAAATGGAGAAAACTGTCCTAATATAGGCATTCCAGGAGTCAGGGGCTAGGACTCCAGGGTCTGAGGGAGGAAGGGCTGGGGGCCTGGACTCCTGGGTCTGAGGGAGGAGGGGCTGGGGGCCTGGACTCCTGGGTCTGAGGGAGGAGCGCAGTGTTCAGGGACAGGTGGCCTAGTCCCTGCCTCCGGGAGCTCTGAGGTCTGAAGCAGCAGGTGAGAAGTGAGACCGAAACCAGAGCCTCCACCCTAGTTCTGGGCCCAGGCCTCCTTCCTCCTTCTCTGCCCGCAAAGGAGGCCCTCCCTCTCTCAAACCATAGCAAGTGCCTCCAAATACCAGCGGAGGCTCCCAGCCCAGCACAGTCTGACTCAGTGAACTCCTGGGCAGAGGCAGAGAACCCTGGCCTTAGAGACTCACCAAGGGAACCAGCCACCTGAGAACCCTTTCCAACCCCTTGTCTGCCCACAGGGTCAGCGCCTTTCCTTAAGTAAGGTTTAGGACCCCGTGAATCTGAGTTTGCTTCTGTCCCCAAACTGGGACGACTTTGTCAGGGGGACTGGATTGCTTATTCTTTGGGTTGGGGGTGGGGACAAGGCAGCACAGAGAATTCCCCGCTGGGGCTTGATCTGCTAAGATCCCCCGTGTGTCATCTCTAAAAGCACCCCATCTCTTTCCTCTTCCTCCTCTCCCAACACACAGGCCTATCCCCACTCCCCAACCGTAGGATGGGGCCGGGGAGGGGGAGGTGGGCTGTCATAGTCACAGGAAATAGGAGGTATGCAGGTTTGGGGCAGACATAAATAAGGTGGGAGCTGGGTCTCAGGAAGATGTATTTATTTACATAGGTATCAATGAACTGAATCGTTCAATGAATGGTTCCTGAGACCCCACCTGTGCCCGACTCTTTGCCCTCAAGAAGGGAGTCTAATTGGGGAAATCTAATCAGGTGTCCAGTTAAGTGGTGACTGGACAGGGTTCTGAAGGATGAATAGGAGTTTCCCAAGGACTACGGGGCAGGGATGACACTGAGCATTGGGAGTGGCACATGCCAAGTCCCGAAGTCCCACAGTAAGAAATACGCACCTACTTTGTGCCAAGCATGTTCTGAGCGCTGGACAGACAAAATCCCGGCCCCCTGGTATTGTCACCCTCACGGGTGTGGTGGGAGACAGAGGGTAAACAGGTATGTGGTAAGTGCGAGGGAGGAGTAAAACACAGGGGAAGAGATGGAGTGACTGAGGTGGGCAGGGCTGGCCTCTGTGAGGACGAGGCATCCGACCTGTGACCTGGATTTCCAGAATGAGTCAGGAATGTAGGGAGGGTTCCGGGCAGAGGGAATACCTTGCGGAGGCTGGTGGGTGTGTCTGCCCAGAGCGCGTGAGACCCAGACGGGGCTACCAGGCAGGTCTGGTATGAAATCGCTCCATCAAGAGGGTGGCCAGACTCCAACGCCGAGGGGTCCTCCCAAGCGGCACTAACTCGGGGCTGCCCTAAACGGGCCACAGGGGATTCTGCTCCGGCGGAGCGGGAGCCCAGAGCGGGGTGAGGTGTGTCCCTGCAGATCCTGGAATGGGCCCGCCCTGGAGCTGCGCGGTGGCCCAGGGAGGGTGGGTCTCAGAAGCCGCCTGGGCCCCGCAGGGGAGGGGGAGGGTGGGGGCGGGAGGCTGGCGGCAGGGCNCCCTGGATTGGAGCAGGCATGTCTTCCTCTAAAACAAGCGTAAGTAAGTACTAGTACTTGCCACGGCGCCAGTGGGGAGAGGAGGTGTGGGAGGGCGCGAAAAGTGCTTAGAACCGGCTCACGGCGCAGCCTCCATGAGAAATAGACGGAACGAACCAAGAGCTAAATGACCCAGCGACTCGCGGGAACAAGGGAGAGCTCTGCACGCTGCTCTGCGTTCCAGTGCCTGCACTGACACCTGAAGGAATGCACAGCCTCAGTGTCCCCAGCTCCCGGCTTCCGGAACCGGCCGCTTATCGGAGACGCCCATTCATCCATCCAACAAATGTTTATTAAGCCATTGCTCTACACCAGGCACTGTTCTAGGGACCAGGGAATTCAACAGCCCTGAACCCATCTTTGCGGAGTTTACATTCTGGTGGAAAACGAAATAAAAAAAGTAAATTGTTTAGAATGTCGGATGGCAACAGTGCCATGGAGGAAAATAAGGCAGGGAAGGGGGCCAGGGAGGGTCCAGTGGGTGTTTTGGGGGGTTCTACTGAACAGTCATAGTGCGGTTGGGGTGATACTGAGTGAAGGCCCGGAGGGAGTGAGGTGTGAGATACCCGGGGAAGGATCTTCAGGCAGGGACAACAGCCAGTGCAAAGGTCCTGTGGTAGGAGCTTGTCTGGTATACACACAGCAAGGCCAGCATATTTGCAGCACAGTGGGTGGGTGAGGGCAGAGGGGTAGAACGTGAAGTCAGAGAGATCATGAGAGCAGATCATGGGTTCCCAGGGTCACTGTAAAGATCAGAGAGACCAAGACGGCTATAGAACTGTTTTGGTCAAGTTTTTTTTTTTTTTTTTGGTTGACATAAAATTAACCACCTTAAAGTGAATAACCCAGTAGCATTTAGTACATTCCCAGTGTTGTGCCACCAAACACCTCCATCTAGTTCCAAAACATTTTATCAGCCCAAAATAAAGCCCCGAACCTATTAGCAGCTACTCCCCATTCCTCCCTCCCTGAGCCTCTGGAAAACATTAATTTGCTCTCTGTACCTGTGGATTGGCCAGTCCGGACATTTCATATAAATGCAATCACACATTACATGACCTCATGGTGGTTTTGAGGTGTATACATGTTGTATCGATCAACTGTTGGAATAATTTCAGACTTAGAGAAAAGTTGCAAAATAATACAAAGAACTCCCTGTCCTACACCCAGAACCCCCGAGGCTACCAGTGAACATGAGCACTTGCTTATCCTTTCTTTCTCTTTTGCTCTCACACACATTTTTTTTCTGAACTTTTTTTAAAATTTTATTTATTTATTTATTCGACAGAGATAGAGACAGCCAGCGAGAGAGGGAACACAAGCAGGGGGAGTGGGAGAGGAAGAAGCAGGCTCACAGTGGAGGAGCCTGATGTGGGGCTCGATCCCATAACGCCGGGATCATGCCCTGAGCCGAAGGCAGACGCTGAACTGCTGTGCCACCCAGGCGCCCCTCTGAACTATTTTTTTTAAAGATTTTATTTATGTATTTGACAGAGAGAGGGACAGCCAGTGAGAGAGGGAACACAAGCAGGGGGAGTGGGAGAGGAAGAAGCAGGCTTCCCGCTGAGCAGGACTCTGGGATCATGACCTGAGCAGACGCTTAACGACTGAGCCACCCAGGCACCCCTATTTTATTTACTTTTAAAAAAGATTTTGTTTATTTATTTGTCAGAGAGAGAAAGCGCGCACACAAGCAGGGGGAGCTGAAGGCAGAGGGAGAGAGAGAAACAGGCTTCCTGCTGAGCAAGGAGTCCGATGTGGGACTCGATCCCAGGACTCTGGGATCATGACCTGAGCTGAAGGCAGACGCTTAACCGACTGTGCCACCCAGGCATCTCACCCCTAAATATATTAAATATATTTTCTAAAAACAGCAGATAGATAGATGGAGATTGAGACAGAATGATTTTGGGCGGTAAGCCCCTGCTAGGGACAGCAGAGGGCTTTGTGGGAGAAGTCTCTCAGCACCTGGGACAGCACCCAACGCTTATCAAGAATTCTTGAACATCAACAACGATAGACAGGTGCACAGCCTGCCTGGAGAGCGTTTCTAAGCACCCTGGGTGTGCCTGGGAACCGGGTGGGCGGTCCTCAGAGGAAGGAATTTGCATGTGTCCTGTGTAGTAACCACACTAGTAGCCAGCAAGTTCTGGCCCTCAGTATGTGTTAGGTCCTTCTTGTGAATGACTTCATGTTAACCTTCCAGACTCTATAATGAGCTGGCAAACTGTGGCCCAATAAAGTTTACTAGAACATGGCTATGCTCATTTGTGTGCCTCTTGTCTATGGCGGCTTTCCTGCTCTAATGGCAGAATAGTTGCCGTAGGGACCGTATGGACTGCAAGGACGAAATTATTTACTGTCCTTTGCAGAAAACCCTACCCTTGAGGTGGGTAATATTAGGAGAAAAAGGCTCAGAGAGGAAACACTTTATTCAAAATTGAGAGAACCAGCTTCTGAACACACTGTGCTCACCTTCTCCCTCCCCCTCTTCAGACCTCCTTCTCCTCCTCCTTTACCTTTAGTTACGGTAAAGGACACATGACATAAAATTTACTATCTTAACCATGCTTATGTATACAGTCCAGTGGCATTAAGCACATTCACACTGTTGTGCAACCATCACCACCATCCATGTCCAGAACTCTTTTCATCCTGCAAAACTGATATTCTGTACCCGCTATACCCTAACTCCCCACTTCCCTCCACTGCCAGCCCCTGGCGCCCACCATTCTCCTGTCTCTAGGATTTTGTCTCCTCCAGGGACGTCATACAAGCAGAATCATACGACATTTGTATTTTTGTGACTGGCTTATTTCACGTGGCATAACATTTCATGCAGTGAGAAAAGGCAGATGAACAAGAAGTGAAAAACAGTGAAATCACCCATGACTGTGCCTTGCAGAGACCCTATGCAGAATATTATAGTTTTTTTTTAAACTCTAAAAGCATGCACTTTGGTATATAAACTTAAAAAGAGAGAGAGAGAGAGAAACAGCCTATCTCCCCACCCGCCACCCCCTGTATTGGTGGTTAAGGAAAGAAGTCATGGATGTTCTTAAACATTTGAGCTGGATAGAGCTGCACACAGAGTCTGTCTGGAACCACATACAGACGACTTAATTTTACTGTCAGTGGCAGGGGGTGCGCGAGGGCAGGGACCTTGTCTGTCTTGTTGCCGAATTCCCAGCATGTAGTTCAATGTCTGGGACACAGTAGGCGCCCATTACATAGTTGTTGAAAGGAGTGTGGAAGTTGGAATGGTAGAGAACAGACCACTCTTCTACTGATAGGCATTGAGCTTGATTTCATTTGCTTCTGGCATTTTGAGGGACATTTTCCTAAGTATCTTTCCAAAACTCTACTCTCTTACCATAAATTCTTACAAGGGGAATGGCTGGTCGGAGATATGCACAAATGGTTTTGCCATGAATTGCTGGATGGCCTTTTGGGAGGCTGTGCTAACTGATACTTCCAGCAGCAGGTGTGAGTACCTGTGTTACCACATCCTTGCCAACTCGGGCTGTTAACATCGTTTCGACCTTGCCAATCTGATAGGCGAAAAATATCATCTCGTAATTACCCTAATGAGCATTTCTTTAATTCCTAGTAAGGCTGAGTAGTCTCACGTGTGTGTTGACTTGACTCCTTTGCAAATTGCCCGTCAGACCATTTGTCTACGCTCCTCTCCCCTTGTTAGAGATTTGCAGAGCTTTTTACGTATTAAGGACACTACCTCTTTGCCATTTGCTGGGTAAGAGGAGCCAGAAATTGAGAGAAGGGAAGTCACTGCTCCAGGCACACATCCAAGAGGTGAAGCAGGAATTTGAAACAAGATGTGTGTGGATCAATATCTACGTTTTGTTTTTTACTACAGCCCCCATGTCCCAGGCCTTGCTCCCTCCATGGCCCAGAAGCCCTGAGTTCTCACAGTCCCAGAAAGGGGAGAGGCCTCTTGCCAAACCCAGCCACCCTTGCTACATGACCAACAGCAAACCTATTCTTTGGTTTGTTGTGTAAGTACTTGGCACATACTAGGTACTCAATACACAGCAGCTGGTATTATTGCTTATTTTTTCTTTAAAATTTTCCTTTTAGCTACATCTCTTGCCAGCCGCCTCCCCATTCAAGCCAACCTCCTACCATCCCAAACATGTTACTCCCCAAGCAACTTGTCTCATGACTCCTAGCCTTTGAACATGCTGTTACACCTGTCTAGTTGGCCCTCTCCACTTGTCCCACTTGAAGAACTCCTACTCATCCTTCAAAACCCTATTTATGTCACCCTTCCTCTGGGAAGCTTTTCCTCACTTGTAGGCTGAGACTCCAATCACAGATCTTGGACCCAGCACTGTTGTGTTCCCTTTGGGTGCCCTGTGTCTGGGAGGGCACACAGAGCTCACAGTTTTCAGTATGGAAACAAGTAACAACTCTCTAAGAGAAAATAAAAAAAATTAGCTCCAAAGTGAATACATTTCATTCTATGTCTACAAAACATCACATCTAATTTGTTGTTCAATCCAATATTCAAAAACCTCTTGGGGCATCTGGAAATAATTTACCAGGCAGATATTTCTCACTTCAGAAGAATTCTCAAATATGTCTGTTGGTTGCAGACAAACCCGACTGAATCTTAAACCAAGAGTTAGTTGTGGTCAAATGATTTCCAAAACAAAATTGTAGAAAATTTTCAGTTCTTTTGAGTCAGCTTTATTGCAGAATAATTTACATGCAATAAAATTCACTATTTTAAAGCGAACATGCTGATAACATGCTACAAACGTCTGTAGGCATGCACGTACCTGCCAGTAGGATTACAAGAGAGACTATTTTCAAAACCCCAAAGAAGTTCCCTTTCTGGCAATCACTTCCTCCTCCCCCTCTGCCCCTAGCAACCACGGATCTTCCTTCTTTCATTACAAGCTCGCCTTTCCTAGAACCATGTCATGTAACTGGAATCATCCGTCATGCAGTCTTCTGCATCTGGCTTCTTTCACTCAGAATGATACTTTTGTCCCTCATCTAGGTTGTCACAACGGCCAGCATTTCATTTCATTTTTTTTCTTTTTTTTCTTTCCTTCTTCCCTCCCTCCCTTTCTCTCTCTTTCTTTTTATTAAAGACCCATTGTATAAATTTACAGTATTTTATCCAGGGGTCCTGGCCCCCATCTCCTCCTCTCTCAAACCCAGCAGTTGAGACTCCCAGCCCCTCCTCCCTCAGACCCAGCAGTCCAGGCCCCTAGCCCCTCCTCACTCAGACCAGGACTCTACGTCCTGAGCTCCTCCCTCAGGACCCCAGAGGTTTGGGAACCCCCAGGCTAGTAGGTCCCGGCTTCAGAGCCTCGAAATTCTCATATTCTCTGAGTCTATGAGGAACGTTACTATTGGCGGACACGCACTTTACGTGGGAACAGGCTGATGTATTTGACATGCACACAGAAGAGTGCAACCTGCAAGCGGCCGCGCGGTTTGCGGCGGAAGCAGCAGGACTCTCTACTGCCGCTGTACTAGCGGGACCCGAGCTCTGTGATAACACGGCGAACGTGACGTCATGGAACTGTGCGCAGGCTCGTCCCTCATGCCCCGCCCCCAGACTGCGGCCACGCCCACGACTCCGGAAACTGCCATTTCCAGCTGCCGCGGCGCCGGGGCCCATCCTCATAGGCCCCCCGCTCCTGGCAGGCCCGCCCCCTGAAGCCCCGCCCCACAACACCCCGCCCCCTTCCGGAAGCCTCGGACAGAGCCAGCTTGTCCTTCCCCACGTGGGTCGCCGGCTGCGCTAGTCTCTCCTCCAAACGACCCTGCGGCGGGTCTGCGGCGGGTGTGCGGCGGGCTCCGCGTCTGACCCCCGCTCCTGCCTGGCATGAACCGCTACCTCCTGCCGCTGTCCGTGCTGGGCACGGCGGTGGGTGGCGCGGTGCTGCTCCGGTGAGTGCGCGCCGCTGGTGGGCGGGTCGGCAGCCGTCAGGTCGGGGGCAGGCCGGGGAGAGGTCGCCTGGTGGTCGCCGGCTAGGACTGGCCCAGAGAGTGCGGGGCGGCAAGCCCAGGGAAGGCCTAGAGGGCAGGTCACGGCCCAAGGTCACCCCGAAGAAAGGGGCGGACCAGAGCGCGGGTAAACCTGGTCTAGTTGTTTCCGCCCTTGTCATTGATCAGTGAGTCCGTCCTGCAGACACGTATTGGACAGTCCTCAGATGTCACCCGCGGCCCAGGTGCAAGGAAGACGCGTGCCGCCTCAGCTCTCGTTACCCGGAATCAGAGACGCAAACCCGATCGCCCACCTCTGAACGGAAGGATTGTACTGCATGGGATATATACGTAGTTCTTGTCTTTCCTAGGCTAATGCACTAAGAAAACCCCACAGAAGACCCAGCTACCCCATATGCTAGAGCAGCACCGTTCGGTAGAACTTTCTGCGCCGAGGGAGGTGTTTCACGTTTGTGCTGCCATTATGATAGCCAGCACACAGGGCTACTGAGCGCGCAACGTACTGCTGCATTATGCTTATAGTTAACAATATTGTACTTACAGGCTTGTTAAGAGGGTGCAGCTCATGTGTTCTTACCACAGTTAAAAAAGAAGAATTAGCAATAATTTTATTACACTTACACAATACAGAAGATTGGCTGGGAGGCCTGAAAGTACTTGGAATATTGAAATACTTTTTTTTTTTTAAGGGCATGAAGCATAGGCTGTAAATCTCTTTGAATAATTACCTTTGGGTTTATTTGCCTGCGCTGTGATGAGGCTTCATAGTGAACTTGTTGCTCCCGATCCGATAAAGTCATTTCATGTAGTTGGGCCGACTCCTGTGATTTATAATTCATTACACTGCGGCTCTGTGATATTAACTGGGTGTTTCTGAAAGTTCTAGAAAATGGAGATAATTCCTTTTTAAGTGGAAATAATTTCCCTTTGTAATAAAATTCATAAGCTGCTGTTTGTTTTAATTCATACCGTTGTCTTTCAGTTCTGACAAAGCTAAGCATAGTAACAATAATAAAGTGGAGCATGCAATGGGCAGTGAAAGGTTAGCTGAATGCCCTGGAGAAAAAGTATGGCTGTTTATTTTTAGTTAACTGAAATAAAAAATGAGCCCCAGGAGGCCGGCGGTTTCCATGCTGTACAGGGCCCTTCTGTCATGTGGCGGTGGCATTGTCTCCTTGGCCAGTCCCCTATTGGTGACATTCGCTTGTTTCCAGTATTTGGCCTCTGGGGAATGTGGGTAAAGGGTAAGAGCCCCCCAAAGATGTGCATGTCCTAGTGCTCAGAACCTGTGAAGGTCTTCCCTTGCTTGTCACAGGGGACTTTGCGGGTGCCACTGAGTAAGGACTCTGAGACAGGGAGGTGGTCCTGGGTTATCTAGGTGTGGGCCCAGCGCAATCACAGTGGTCCTTCAGAGTCAGTGACCTGAAGACACAGCGCCGCTGACTTTGGAGACGGAGGACGAGGGGCCGTGAGCCAGGGAGTGTGGGCGCCTATAGGAGCTGGAAAAGGCACGGGACCGGCTTCACCCCTAGAGCCTCCAGAAGGAGCACAGCCCTGCAAACACCCTGCCCATATCCCGGTGAGACCCGTCTTGGACTCCTGCCTGCAGACCCGTTGATTACCTGTGCGTGGTTTTACCGGGCTAAGCTTGTGGTTACTTGTTACAGCAGCCATGGGAAACCCATCCAGTGGGTCTTTACAAAGCAATGATTGTCGCCTTGTGGGGCCTCCCCACACCTGGTTGTGCTGAGCCTTTGCCTGCAACACCACACTGGCCCCCGCAGAGTTATGAGATGTCCTTCCTGTCTTTCCGTTGGGGGAACACAAGCGCAGTGGCGTCATTCGCCCAAAATCATAACAGTCGGGCACGTACGGCGAGGTTGCACATGGACCGAAGTGACCACGTTGTTTCTTACCTGCAGAGACTACGTTGCGGGCGGGGCCTGTCCCAGCAAGGCCACCATTCCTGGGAAGACCGTCATCGTGACTGGCGCCAACACGGGCATCGGGAAGCAGACGGCCTTGGAGCTGGCCAGAAGAGGTGAGGTCCCGGGGGGCACCTGCTTTCTCTGTCCGAGGCTTGGGGTGTGAGGTCTGGGGTGGAGGGTTTGCTTTCCTGGGGGCGGTAAGGTTGTCTGATTGTTCTGGTGTCAAGTGGCAGAAACCAAACTCATGCCGGCTTAAGCCAGAAAAGCCCTGAAAGAGGTCGGGGAGACTTGGGGCCTCAGAGGAGGCTGTGGACACTCGGGGTTGCTGGTGTTGGTTTTTCCATCTGCATTGGCCGTGTGCTTACGTACTGTGGTTGACTCAGTGCTCAGGGGTGGGCTGGGGCCTGGGTCAGAGGTTGTGGATCAGAATCGGGGTTCAGGCTCTTCTAGGCTTACTGGTCAGGAGTTTTGTAGAAGGCCCCTTGATTTGGGTTCATTCAGTGTTTTTCTCATGGTCGGACTGGGTTATGAACTCCATGGAGGAGGAGATACTGTTTTCAGCGTTGGACTTAGTGGATTTCCTGTCGGGTCAGGCACCAGAAAAGAAGTCAAGGATTTAGGTTTGAGCAACTGGGAGACCAGACCTGCCGTTGGCTGGGGTGGGAAGGTTGTGGCAGGGCAGGTGTGAGGGCTGGGGGAGATCGGAAACTTTCTTTGGTGCTTGATGGGTTGGGGTGGCCCCGGGGAACAGAGTGGTGGGGGGCCGTGATGGGTGGCACCCCCCTTACCACAAGGTTTCCCCAAGGAGGGGGCATGTGCTCCTCCCGGGAGAGGGTGAGAAGGGCAGTCGGTGGATACCCCCACCCACCGCTGTCCTGAGGGCCCGGCAGCAACAAAGGATGAATAGATCCGGGGTCGGCTGGGTTCCCTTGTGGACCGTGGAAGGGGAGGCGGGGTGTAGAGGTGGCAGCTGGGCCCATGGTGGGCAGGCAAGCCACACGGATCCAATGGTCAGTGTCGGGGTGTCCGTCCTCCTCCGATCCCTGCTTCTTCTCACTTCCCTAATTTTTTAAAGATTTTTTTATGGCTGTACTAAGATTCAACCCACACATCACACAGTTCACCCGTGTATAGTGTATACTCTGGGGGTGTTTAGTATATTCTCAGAGTTGGACGAACACTGCCAGTCCGTTTCGGAACACTTTCATCAAAATGACAGCTCGGGGGCGCCTGGGTGGCACAGCGGTTAAGCGTCTGCCTTCGGCTCAGGGCGTGATGCCAGTGTTGTGGGATCGAGCCCCACATCAGGCTCTTCTGCTGTGAGCCTGCTTCTTCCTCTCCCACTCCCCTGCTGTGTTCCCTCTCTCGCTGGCTGTCTCTATGTCTGTTGAATAAATAAATAAAATCTTTAAAAACAACAACAACAACAAAAAAATGACAGCTCGGTCCTCTTAGCGGTCATCCCGGTCCCCGCCACTCCCAGGGAACCATCCATCCATGTCCCGTGGATGGGCCTGTTCTGGATATTTCCTATCCGTGGAATCATACGCCACGTGCGCTTTTGTGACTGGCTGCTTCCAGCGGGCACGTTTGTGAGGTCCGTCCCCGTTGTAGTATGTGTCATGTTCCTTTCCGCGGCCGAGTGGATGTCAGGGTTTGGACGGGCCGTGCTGCGCTTTCCTGCTCAGCGGCTGATGGCCATTTGGGTGCTTTCCCTCTTCGGCTGCTGTGAACGGTGCCGCCGTGCGCTCGCGTGGACGCACTCTTGTGCAGACTGTGTGTCATGTGTGTTTGCTGTCTGTGCAAACACAGGGAGAGGGTTTAAACAATACTTTTTTCCCTGTCCTGGGCTCGCAGGAGGCAACATCATTCTGGCCTGCCGAGATATGGAGAAGTGTGAGGCAGCGGCAAAGGACATTCGTGGGGAGACCCTTAATCACCGTGTCAGGGCCCGGCACCTGGACTTGGCCTCCCTCAAGTCCGTCCGAGAGTTTGCAGCGAAGATCACTGAAGGTAGGAGGGAGGATGCCGGCCTCGGGGGCGAGGTCCTGGGCGGCCACAAGTCCTAGAGTGTGGCGCTGGTGTTTTGGGACAGGTGCACATCTCTGCGGTGAAGATCGTACATTTTTATATCTCCTGACATTGCCACATGAAAATATTTTACATTTCAACTGTTTACATAAATTGAAAGAGTGCTATTTCTGGGTATGTGAACACTGTATGGAATTCCAATATCAGCGTCCATAAATAAAGTTTTATTGGCACACGGTCATGCCCGCTACTTTATGTGTTATCTGGGGCCGCCTTAGTCCTGCAACAGCAGAGGCCGTATGGCCTGCAAAGCCAAAAATACCCAGTCCGGTCCTTTACAGGGAAAGTTTGCTCGGTGGGACCCCCGCTCTGCAGGAAGACGAACTCCATGGCATTAGAGCCGAGGAGACGCAGAGGCCCGCGCGAGGTCAGATGTACAGGGAGCTGGCGGATGTGTTAGCCCGGGGAAGGCAGGCGGAGATGCTGACTCAGCCAGCGGTTCCTCAGGCCTCCCGGCCCTCGTGGCTGATGGGCGATGTCCTGATGCCTGGATGCAGACAGGAGTCAGAGTTGGGTTCTGCGCCCGGTCCCGCGGGGCACGCCGTGGGGACGATGCCTCGTTGCGCAAAGTACCCGGGGCTCCCACTTCCTCTGCTGGGTGTTTCTTTTGCAGATGCAGGCATTCGGCGGGCATTTTTCTGCATTTCGTCACACGGGTGACTCAGTCATTTCGCTTCCCACCAGATGTTCTCAGAACTGGCTCGTGTCTTTATGTTTTCGAACAGGAATACCGTTTACAGGATTACATGCTCAGCAAATACCCACGGCGATAGAGCCACACGCCTCCCCGCCACTAGCTGCCAGCTGCTCTCCTCAGCTGTGTCCTTTTGGAGATGGTCTGTGCATTTATAAAGCAAGCAGGTGTATGTACCTCCCCCTGGCTTTTCTTTTCAGAGAGAGAGAGATTTCATGAGCAGAGGGGAAAGGAGCAGAGGGAGAGAGGGAACCCTAAGCTGACTCCACGCCCAGCGCGGCCCAACGTGGAGATCAGTCTCACGACCCTGAGATCATGACCTGAGCCGAAACCAAGAGTCCACTTCACCGACTGAGCCACCCCAGGGCCCCTCCCTTGGCTTTTTTATACAATTGGAGCCTGTCACACGTGCGGTGCTGTGGTGCTTTTTCTCCCCCATTCTACCCATCAAGTTCTAGTGTTACCCATTTTTACAGAGGGGAAACTGAGTCACAGAGCAGCTGTGTGACTTGGCCAGGGTCATACAGCTGCTCAGGGTAGAGCCGGGGAATTTGAACTGTCATCGATGATTCCAGAGCGTGTGTTCCTGACAGTTATGCTACCCCCTCCACCCTCAAAGCCAAACAGACGCTGTTTCCCAGGTGCTAGGTAACTAGTTTGTTGTCCCCACTGATCCTGAAAACCACTTTCAGAGTCTTACGGGTTCCACCATGTGCCCTCAAAAGATGTGTTGGGGTCCTAACCCCCCAGGACCTCAGCACGACCCCTGATCTGCAGAGAGGGTCTGCCCAGAGCTGATTAAGCCCTAGTCCAGTGGGAGATTACGACGCAGACAGGCCCGAGGGGACAGACGGGGAGAAGGTGGCCAGTCACCTCTGAGCCCAGGAGAGTGCCCGGGGCAGATTCTCCCTCACGGTCCTGGGTCCTCGGAAGGAAAGAGCCCTGAGACACGCTGACCCCAGGCTTCCGCCTCCAGAACCGGGTCACAGTCCATTCAAGTGGCTCGTTGTGTGATGCCTTGTTCGAGCAGCCTTGCTAACTGATACAGGGAGGAAGGTGCTGTTATCCATCCCATTTTACAGACGAGCAAATGGAGGCTCAGGGAGGGATAGTCGCTTGTGCCTGTGACGTGGCAGGTCTGGAATCGGGTGTGGCACTGGCTGCTTGCCGAGCTGGGGTTCCCACGAGTAACCCCCCAGTTTGAGGCCCTGAGGCCCCTGCCGATGTGGCCTCTTTCCCTTTCCAGGAAAGGTCTCCAAGCCTTAGGCGGGGGTGTGTTTGTTTTATGGGGCTGGCGTTGCAAAGTACGGCAGACTGGGTAACTTCAGATGAGAATCTGTTCTCTTCGCAGTGGTGGAGGCCAGAGGTCCAAGGTCAAGGTGTCAGCCGGGCGGCACTCTACCTGAGGCTGGGAGACCCCTTCCTGCCTCCGTCAGCTTCTGGTGGTGGCTGTCGGTCCTTGGCGATCTCGGCTTGCAGATGCCTCACTGTAGTCTCTGCCTCCGTCTCCCCGGGGGTCTCAGCCTGCGTCCTACTGCATTAGGCCCACACCGTGACCTCCTCCTAACTTGATTACTTTTTGCAAAGACTCCTTCCAAAAACAGGTTGCACTCCCAGGCTCTGGGTGGACATGCGTGTTTCAGGGACACCATTCAGTCCAGGGCTGGGGGCATTCCCACGAACTGCGCCGGTGCTCCACGTGGGCCTGTGTGGGACTGACGTCTGCCCTCACCCCTGTCTTCCAGAGGAGGGCCAAGTACACATCCTGGTCAACAATGCGGCTGTGATGCGGTGCCCCCACTGGACCACCGAGGACGGCTTCGAGATGCAGTTTGGTGTTAACCACTTGGGTGAGGTCATGGGCTGAGGGCTGCATGGTGTATCGTGGGCCTGGGATGTGAGCGGGGTCCCCGGTGGGCCCGACACGCGCTCTGGGAGGCCGGAGTCGTCTTCGGCTCTCCAAGGCAGCTGGGCGGCCACCTGTGGGCCACCTGGCCGCTCGGGGAGTTGCTTATTCATTGCTGGATGTTCTGTCAGTCCTTTGGATCCTCCATCCGTCTCTTGGCCCATTGACCCTTTGTCTGTCCTCCAGTCTGTCTGTCCATCAGTTATTCTGTCTACCTGTTGTCACCCTCGATGTAACTGAGTTCTGTTAGTAAGGGCAAGGGGGGCGCCAACCACTGGATTAGGGCCCACCCTAATGACCTCAGTTTCACTGTGAAGATCCTCTCTCCAAATAAGGACACATGCTCAGGTCCTGGAGGGTCATAAGGCACATTACTATCTTTTGTGTCCTATTGGCCGGGATGCAGTCGCATGACCTGACGTTGCAGCAAGGGAGTCTGGAAAATGTAGTCTTTCACTGGGCAGTCCTGTGCACAGCCAAGAAGTCTGCGCTGAAGGAGACATGGGAAGCAGTCCGTCCCCCCAGCTGACCTGATGGGGTTCTTGCAGGGCCTGACATCTGGGGCTGGGTCACTCTTTGCTGTGGGCCTGTCCTGTACACTGTGGGATGCCCAGCAGCATCCCTGGCCGCCTCCCACTAGATGCCAGGAGCTCCCCCTTCTCTCTCTAGAGTTACGATGACCAAAACCTCTAGACATCGCCAGGTGTCCTTGGGGGTAGAGAACTGGCCACCGTCGAGAGCCATGGGTCATTGGGAGGGTTAAAGAAGGTAATGTTCTCAGTAGGATCCTATGAGAATTCAGTGAAAACTGTCTTTGTTGTCCTTCATCCAGGTCACTTTCTTTTGACAAACTTGCTGCTGGACACACTGAAAGCCTCGGCCCCTTCACGGATCATCAACCTCTCGTCCTTGGCCCACGTTGCAGGACACATAGACTTTGATGACTTGAACTGGGAAAAGAGGAAGTATGACACCAAAGCAGCGTATTGCCAGAGTAAGCTGGCCGTCATCCTCTTCACCAAGGAGCTGAGCCGGCGGCTGCAGGGTATGTGCACGGCGAGCCTGCTGGCCTTCCTCTTCCTCTGGGCCCGGAACAGTCCCACTGTGACCCTGGGCCCAGGGGCGGTCAAGCATTGGTCCCAGAACAGAGCAGGCGGACGTGTGACACACATACCACTGTGTGCACTGGTGCCTGAAGCAGACATCACTAATCAATCGCGGCATTCTTCTGTGCCCATCCTGCCCAGGCATCCGATGGTGCCCTCGGCTAGTGGTTCTCCACCTCGGCAGCATCTGAAGGTGGTTGTGGCCGTTGCTTGTGGGGGTGGGGGTGGGGTGGGGGTTGCTACTGGCATCTAGCCGCTCCGTATTCTGCGGTGCACAGGATAAAGAATGATCCGACCAGGGCGTCCACCGAGCTGAAGGTGAAAGGTCTGCCTTTTGCCCTGCTCCTCGGAGAGCACGTGTGCGCCAGCCGCATCAGCGCAGCTGGGAGCTCGCCACGATTACAGCGTCTCAGGCCCCGTCCCCGACCTACTGCTTCAGATTCCGCGGGTGAGGGGCCCAGCGGTGTGGGTAGCTCAAACCCTCTGGGTGATTTTTTACATACTGTCAGGTTTGAGGGGCTCTGCTCTGGGCAGTCAGGCAACGGCTTTGCACGTGATCTGGAGGTTTCGGAGCAAGAGGGATGATGTGGATCCAAGGGTGGGACCCAGCACAGGACGGGGCAGCCCTAGAGCTGCGGGTGGGCCCTGTCAGCCTTCCAGGTGGGGAGTGAATTTGGCGTCTGCCCGCCCCCCCCCCGTCTCTCCTCTCCCCTTCTCTCCCCAGGCACGGGTGTGACTGTCAATGCTCTGCACCCCGGTGTGGCCAGGACAGAGCTGGGCAGGCACACGGGCATGCACAGCTCTGCCTTCTCCAGCTTCACACTCGGTAAGCCCCCTCCTGGCCTGGGGTCCCGTAGCTGAACCCCTGCCCTCACAGCTTGGGGCCTAGGACTCTCTTCCGTGGATTAGTCAGGGTTCTGCAGAGAAACAACTGACAGGATATCTGTAGATGCTTGGAGAGATTTGTCAGGCGGGACTGGCTCATGCATTAACGGAGGCTGAGAAGTCCCATGATCTGCTGTCTGCCGGCTGGAGGCCTGGGAAAGCTGGTGGTGTAGTCCCAGTCCAAATGCTAAGGCCTGCAGACCAGGAGAGCGATGGTGTAAGTCCCAGCCCGAAGGCCAGAGGCACTACCTGAGGGCAAGAGATGGGTGTTCCAGCTCAAGCAGAGAGAGGGGGAATTCTCCCTTCCTCCGCCTTTTTGTTCTGTTCTCACCCTCCACTAACAGCACAGCTGCCCACATTGGTGAGGCCGGATCTCTATACTCAATCTACTATGCTAATCTCTTCTGGTCACATCCTCACGGACACACCTCGAAATAATGTGTTACCAGCTTTCTGGGCATCCCTCAGCTCTGTCAAGTTGACACAAAACTAACCGCACACTCAAGAGACAATGGCAGCGGCTTGGCTCTGCCTGCCCCCCCCCCCCCCCCCCCCCCCCCCCCCCCCGTATCTTCCAGGGTGCTGAGAAGGAGTCACTTCATGTGTATCCAGCCTGCTGGCCTCAGAACAGCCCGGGGAAGCAGGCTAGATCTTGTCTGATGAGAAAACTGAGTCTCAGAGAAGGAGACCATGGAGTTGACTCCTGGTTGTGCTGAGGGTGACTCCAGCTTCACCCCAAACCAGCTGTGCCAGCCAGGGAAGCCACTTCACCTCTTGGGGCCTCAGTTTCCCTAACTACAAAGTGAGGGTGATGATAGTGTCCTCCTCAAAGTAGTTGGGAGGACGAGATGGGCCTTAAAAGGGCGAGCACAGGGCCTGACCATCTTTAAGCTGAATGAATAATTAAGAACTTTAGGACTAGTATTGGTAATCCTGAAGATCGTTTACGGAGTGGGTGCCCGATATCAAGGAGCTTAAGCTGAGGCTGGCTCCAGAGGCATTTAATAAATACAAGTTATTTTAAAGCAAGATGGGGTGGGGGTAAGGACTCAGAGCTGACTGAGGAGGGAGAGCTTTGGTTTGCCTGGGGAAAAGCCAGGGAGGCTTGCTGGGGGAGGCAGCTTTTGGGCTGGTCTCTGCATCTGGAGAGATTTGGCTGGGCGATGCCAGGGAAGGGAGTTCCTGGTGGAGGGAAGGCCTGGAGGGGGGCTGTGTGGGACTGCAGTCCCACATCCGGCCTCTGGGCCCCGAGGAACCCCGGGGATGGAGTAGGGCTTCTCATGTCCTCCTCCGTGAACATGTGCGGACTGAATGCTCTGTGGCTGATTGCAGGGCCCATCTTCTGGCTGCTGGTCAAGAGCCCCGAGCTGGCAGCGCAGCCCAGCACATACCTGGCTGTGGCAGAGGAATTGGGGGGTGTTTCTGGAAAGTACTTCGATGGACTCAAAGAGAAGCCTCCAGCCCCTGAAGCTGAGGATGAGGAGGTAGCCCAGAGACTTTGGGCTGAAAGTGCCCGCCTGGTGGGCTTGGAGATGTCCGGTGGTTCCTCTGTGAGGGGGCAGCCCCTCCCCAAATAACCCCTGGGAGGCCGAGTACCAGGAGGAAGCCACAAGACCAACCAAGGCTGACTGCTCTGTCTGCAGCACCCTCTAGGTGGCAGTGTTGGCCGCGCGAGCCTCAAGACCACTGCTGTCATGCGGGGCAGCACCCTCTAGGTGGCAGTGTTGGCTAAGGAATGCTGACTGCTATGCCCATATCGTCCTGTAGGGGTCACTAGCGCCCCTTTTCTCTATTCTCCGCTGTGACGGGACTGCGGATGCGCGCCTGGTGCGGTGGCCCACTGGTGCGGTGCGCCCCGCAGCCCGCAGGTGCACGGGGCCGTCAGACACCTGCCTTGAGCATGTAACGGAACTGCCGAGGGAGGAGTGCACTCCCTCTGGCGTGGCCGTGTCAGGAGAGCCAGTGGTGGCCGCGGTGCAGAACTCCGGCCGCTGGGAAAGTTGTCGGCCAGACACGGTGCCGTTCGTGGTACCCCGTGGGCCCGTGCCCACCCTCAGTCGCCTCTGAGCCTCGGTTTCTCCCTCTGTGAATGTGCGGAATAACTTGACTACCTCACGGGACAGTGTGGCGATGAGTGAGTTCTCGCCTGGCTGGGTGAACGGCAGCTGCGTCCTTGCTGCTGAATGCTCGCTTGCGTGTGCCATACCCTGGCCGAGCCGCCGGGGACACCCCGAGGACAGGCCTTGTCATGCCAGCCCTGCTCGGGACAGCAAGGAGTGAACACCCTACCGGCTGCGCAGCTTAGGTGACCAAATCCGGGCTGGCACCTAGCTCCCGCACGGAATTGGGGGGGGGGCACCAAAAAGCTCGGTAATCAAGATACAAATATTTTAACATAAAAGAAACCGTAACATTTGAGATACTCGTGGAGGCCAGGGATGCTGCTCCGCGCCCTCTGCTCCCCAGAACAGCGGCCGGTGGCCCTGCCCCAAATGCCGACATGCCGAGGGAGGGGAGTGCGGAAGGTGGGATTAAAGACGGCTCAGAGCTTTAAAATACAGCTAGTTTTCTTTCTGTTACTACGTCAGACCACAGCAGCCGAAGGATATGTCTGGGATCAACCGAGTCGGGTGGGCACCTTCCAGCGCGGACCCCAGTGATCTCCACCTCCCTGTCCATGCCCTTTTACCCTCCAGCTGTGGGCTGGACTTAGCTACTCAAGAAAAAGAAAATTATTTGAGAGAGAGAAAGTGAGCGAGCGAGAGAGAGCACAAGCCAGGGGGAGAGGCAAAGGGAGAAAGCAGGCTCCCCGCTGAGCAGGGAGCCTGATGCGGGACTCGATCCCAGGACCCTGGGATCATGATGTGAGCCAAAGGCAGATGCTTAACCGACTGAGCCACCCTGGCGCCACAGAGCAAAGCTAAGGGAACGTTCGATTCCGGGGTTCGGTTACTAACGGGCGTCTGTACTGCTAGCACGCACTTGCTGGCCCTCGTGCTGCCTGCTGTGAGCCGCCCCGTGGAGAGGCCAAGAGCTGGATGTGTGGACGCCAGGAGGTGGACATCGTGGGGGTGGGGTACCCCAGGAGCCTGTCCACACACAAACACCCCACACACATACATAGATCACAGGCATGTGCATATCCTTATATAGTGTGTGCATTTCTCACTGTGGAATCGGGAAAACCACGTTTGAGAAGTACTTCTACTGGTAGTACGGTAGTCCGAGGGTAACCTCAAAACCCCTGGCTCTCTAAACATTGGTATAGGATTCGCCGGGAGGCGATGGTATTTGCTAACAAACCGAAGTCAAGAAAATCAGGATGGTGCTAATACCTGATAGCAGTCTATAGATGCTGGAATGTTACCAGTGGCAGCATCCTTTATAGCAAAAACCCCCACAAAATTCTTTTGTGACCCAGGATCCAATCCAGAATCACATGTCACGTTAGTTGGCATGTCTCCGTAAACTACTTTAAACTGAAACGGTCCTTCTCTTCACGAGCTGGATGCCTCTGAAGAATCCAGGCCAGGTATTTCATAGAACGTGCTTTGATTTGGGTTTGTCTGTGATTTCTTGGTGATTAAGTTCTGGCTGTGTGTGTTTGGTAAGAACACCACGGGAGGGATGCTGTGGTCTTTGTGGTGCCTTACATCAGGGGCAGGAGATGGCCTCTCTGTCCCCTCATCGGTGCTGTCAGTAACGACACCCCCCAGCCCCTGGACGCCCCACTTCCCGCACCTCCACGTGCTCGCCAGCCCGGGAGCTCCCGCGTGGACTTGCTGCTCCCCTGCCGTCTACAGTTTGGGTGGGTCTCTCAATCAGGGTTCCTTGGCTTTGCATATCTGGGGAGCGGGCACACAGATGTGATTTGAGCTTGACCAACCAGACCCTCTCCTTGAATTTGGGTCTTGATGGGGCACAGCAAGACCAGTAACGTTTCTTCTAGAGATGTCTGTCGGTTCCTGGTCCCTGCACCCTGGCTCTGGTCCGTACGAGCTTCGTAGGGCTGCTCCCACAGATGACCACAAACTGGGGGGCTTAAATGATACACACTTACTCTCTTAGAGTTTTGGATGTCAGAAGTCCAGAATGGGTCTCAGGGTTAATGTCAAGGTGTGAGCCTGGGCTGTGTTCCTTCCGGGACCCCACATTCCTCGCCTCCTGGCCCTTCCTCTCTGCAGGGCCGGCCGTGGCGGGCCACATCCTCACCCTGCCATCTTTCTGGCTCTCCCTCTTCCCCCTTTTAAGGAGGATCTCCAGGTGATCCAGGATCACCTCTGTCCTTTACGTCAGCCAGTAAGCAACTGAATTCCATCTGCCACCTTCACCCCCCTTTGCCATGCAAGGTAACGGGGCCAGGGATTAGGATGTGGAACTCTTTGGGGCGGCCACCGTTGTGCCTACCGCATCGTCCTCTTCAAAACCTGCTTCCTTAGCTTTTCTCAGGGCTGCGAGCTTCCCGGGGCACTTCCCATCAGTTCCCTTCTGCTTCTCTTAAGCAGAATCAGAGTCATAGTGTTGCTTGCAAACATTTCATTTCATAATGAAATGAGGGGATGTTACTCGCTCTTTAAAAAAAAAAAGACCTGGGGAGGCGCCCCACTGGCTCAGAAGAGCACGGGACTCCTGATGTCGAGGTGCTGAGTTGAAGCCCCACTGTGGGCGTGTTGACTTAAAAACAGAACGAAGCCTGGGTTTGTTTGCTGGAGCAAGAAGGGTTGGAATCCAGTGTGAAACCCACATTCGTGGGGAGACGGGCCCGGATGGAAGGAGGGTGAAGCCCAGCTCACTGGGGTGGCCGTTCCCACAGGGACCGATCTCTCGCGTAGACAAGTGCAACGTGGCTTGGGGTTAATTCTAGCCACAAACCCTCACCACCACATCTGCTTCCTTTCTGGGACTGAGAAACCCCGAGGACCGCAAACGCTGACTCACAAACCACGTGACCCCTGCTGAGTCTCCTGAGGCCTTTGAGGTGGCTCACGACCCTGGAGAGAGTCCCCCGAGAGATGAAAGGGGATAAAAATGGGCCTGAAAAAAACCCCAAAGAAACCCAAACCCACAGAAGTCCAGAGAGAGAGCATTGTGGTAAAGTAATAAGCAAACCGAAGAACCGAATGTGAAAGGATGATGCTTCAGGATGGTGGTTTGCGTTTCTGTTTGTTTTGTTTTTGTTTTTTCCCCAAAAAAGAAACCCGAGGCGGTGTCAAACCCTTCACACTGCTCTTTGGGCTTTGGGAATTCTGCCTGGATGCCGTGGGCTGCCCGTGTCTGCTGTGCTGGGAAACGCGTGGGGTGTAAGCTGGGCTGAGAGTCACCCCGGCATAAGCAAGAAGGGACACCGTCACAGCACGGGGGAGTCCAGAGGGACGGCGGGCTTTGTGTTCCGTGACATGGCCAAGCTCCCTCCTGCTGGACTGGCCATTCGACTGGGGTCAGCTTCGTCCCAAGGCTGGGTCTCTAGCCAGTCCAAGTGTGAACCCCTAAAAGACATGTCCCAGCCTTAACCCTCTGCTCCTTGGGTGTGAGCTAATTTGTAAAAAGTTGCTTTGCAGATGAAGTTAAATGAAGGATCCCGAGATGAGACCATCCGAGATTATCTGGGGGGGGGGTCCCTAAATCCAGCGACAAGTGTCCTTAGAAGAGACAGAAGAGGAAGTGACACAGAGGAGAGTGGAGGAGGCCATGTGGAGACAGGGCAGAGAGGGGAACGATGCAGCCTCAAACCAAAGAACGGCCACGACCCCCAGAAGCTGCCAAAGGCGGCTCGGGAAAGACTCCCCTCAAGCCTCTGAAGGTTGCACGGCCCTCCTGACACCTTCAGTTTGGACTTCTGGCCTCTGCAACTGTGAGAGAGTAAATGTATCTTGTTCCAAGCCAGCAGGTTGGTGTTAATTTGTTAAAACAGCTAGAGGAAATCAGTGTCTTTGGGGGTCACAGGATGGCTCTTGGAGCCAATGTGGACCACCTGCTTGTTTTCTATCCGGTGGGAGACAAAAGGGCTTCTCTTTGTCTAGTGGGGTTTATCTTAAAACCCATAAAAGCCCCCCCCCCCCCCCCCCCGGGNCAAGAAGTAATGGACGAAAAGCAGGTTCCCCAACACCAGTCCCGTTTACATTCGGGGCTGGATGATCCTGGCTGTGGGGCAGAGGGCGTCCTGGGCACTGTGGGATGTTGAGTCCTGGTCTCCACGCACGAGATGCCTGCAGCATCCCCACCCCTGCTGGTGTGACATCCCAAATCGCCAGATGTCCCCTGGGCGGGAAGTCACCTTCAGGTGAGAACCCCTTGCACAGACCCCTGTGGACCCCTTTCCTGGCCATGAATGTGAGCAGCTGCAGGCAGACGACCACGGAACCCAGCACCAACCACAGAGCATCACGGCCTTGCCGTCCCCTGTGCTACTGGGAGAACGCTGGGGGACTGGGTGGCTTTACAAGTCAACAGAGCTTCATGGAAACCATGCAAATGGCAACGGGCGGTCTGTTCTGACAGCGACATGGGCCTTAGGCACAGAGTGACTGGCTCAGAGCAGCCATTGCTGGTTGAAGATGTGCCACCAAGTCCAGAGTCCTCCAGGGCAGACCGGGCTGGGGTGGGGGGTGGGTGGGGGGAGGGGCACGGGATCTGCAGTGGCAAGCAGATCCCGCTGAAGTCAGGCCAGGGTCTCAGGGGGACAGCAGCAGAGGGAATGAAATCCGAGGTCTGGGATTGGGTCATTTGTGGAGACAAACTTGAACATGTTGAACCCCCAACCCCCCCGAGATGCCGTTTTGAGAGGAGACCAGGCCCTCTTGCTTGGTCACAGCTCCTCCGTAAGCAGGTGTCTTCCGGGATAAGACTCATTTGCCTCAAGACCTGCCCCTACCCCTTTCATTGCCTGTGGCAGATCCCAGCTCATGCTCTGTGAATTGTAGGGTCTGGCTAATATGTTTTGGCAGGAACGCGGGGATCATTGCAAGTGGATCTCGAGGCTGTTAGACGGGGTGAACACGAGACAAATTGGGAGGAATCCATGGGCATGGGGTCACTCACCTATGATGAACATTTTCTAATTTTGGGCTTTCTAAGTAGCTGAAGACTATAGCAATTGCATAACTATGGATCTCCCACATAATGTCTAATAACAGATCAATATCAGTCTGCCTGTTCTGACGGGGTATTGTAGTTAACCAGGAGAATGTTCTAGTTTGCAGGGAAAAAGATCAGTATTCGGGTGAGTTACATTCGGTCTGCAACAAAGTCTCAAATGGTTCAGGGGGGGAGAAAAGCTTCTTTGTATTTCTCTATACTCTTTCCTGAGTTCGTTTCAAAACAAATAAATGGAAAAGAAAAAACAATGCAGAATTACAAAACAGCATAAAACCACATCTTGGCGCGAGAAGACAGAGGATGGCGGCGCTTCAAAACAATGCCAAGTAAAACGAAAAGGGAAAACCTCACCAATTTCCAGTGAGCAAGCTCTCATGCCCTCAGTCTTTTCATGTCTCTTATATTTGAACCATGTGAATGTGTTACTAGAAGAAAATCAAGTTCAATAAATAAAAGCACAGGGAAGATACTCACAAGTACGTCTGCATTTCCTTTCCCTTTGGCAACGGACCTTGAAGATCCTCTATGTCGCTTGGCAAAGATATATCACATTTCTTTAAAAAATACTTGTCCTGGGGGCGCCTGGGTGGCTCGGTCGGTTGAGCATCTGCCTTTGGCTCAGGTCATGATCCCAGGGTCCTGGGCTCGATTCTCGAGACAGGCTCCCTGCTCAGCGGGGAGCCTGCTTCTCTCTCTCCCTTTGCTGCTCCCCTCCTGTTCTCTCGATTGCTCTAATTCAAATAAATAACATCTTTTTTTTTTTTTAGAGTACCTGTGCACAATTTCATCACGCGGGTGTATCACAGAGATGCCACGGGGACAGTTTGAGGAAAGCCGTGCGAAAGACAGAGGCAGCCCTAAAACTGGGTGAAAACCAGCACCAGAAAGAGAAAGTTGTGCAAATCGTAAAAAAAGGGCATTTAGATCAGGGCACCGACCGCAGAGCACGAAGCGCGGTCTGTGAGAGAGTCAACAACATGGAGAGGCACCTTTTGGACACTGCATGGTGAAGGGAAAAGGGAGAAAGAGGGGGAAATTAGGATTTTTCAAGAAGAAAGGGAAAAAAATATCAAGGATATAACCATTCTCCCTACTCTCCACCTCCCCCAAGAGCCAGGTAGTAAAAAGCTGTACTTCACCATCCTGACAGCAGAGGGCACACTTGTGCTAAAAATCTCTACAACGGCAAACTCGAGCCCTATCTAGGAATACCTGTCAACCGGAGCCGCACAGATCTTTCCAATCACCAGCCCTGCTCGCAGAAGTACACAGGTGCAAACATTATTTCTCAAACACTGCCACGCAAACAAACCAGAAAATGAGAATCCCAACACTCAGCTGATACACACCTAAGAGCAGAATTGGAAGGTCACGTGGTAACCCTACGTCTAACATTTTGAAGAAATGCCGCATTGTGTTCCTCGCACGTTCGCAAGCCTATTTGCAACAGCCCGAAGGTGGACGCGACCCAGTGTCCATCAGAGATGCCTGGCTAAAGGACACGTGGGATGTTAGCTCTCACACCTGCTACCACACCGATGAGCCTTGAAAACGCTGCGCTAAGTGAAACAAGCCGGTCGCAGAGACGAATACCGTGTGGTTTCACCGACATGATATTGCTAAAGAAGCCAGATTCACGGAGAGAGAAAATAGCATGGTGCTTACCAGAGGCCGCGGGGTGACGGTTCGGGAGGTCGAGTGCTGGGACTGGAGCAGTAGCCCGTAACCTCTCTGGGCGGGACTCGGGAGCGCGCAGGGAGCTTCTGGCGGAGGCGCGGCGGCTGCTGGTCTATGACCAAATTGGCCGCGTGCGCTGATACCTGGGGCGATCGGAACACATGAAGGCAATTATAACTAACTACAATTAGGAGCTTAACCCTCCCTGTTGAAAACACGGGAAGAAACGTCCCTCCTGTAGCTGAGAGCATTGCTTTAGAAAAGTTGGAAGTTCTTTCTCTGTCTCTTTGAAGTGTATGTGAACATTTTTTTAGAAGGCAAATAAGCCAGCTCTGCCACCCAGGTCCACCCTTTCTCGAGGACCGGGAATGTGAACGTGGAGGGAGGTGGCATTCCCATCTTCCAGCTTCTGAAGGAGCTCAACTCCATGTTGCAAAGCTGCAGAGACTGGGGTGCAGAGCGATTCGAGGACCCGGACCCATGTGCAGAGCTGGCCTGGAGGCTCTATGTGGAGTGTTCCCCCCCCCTCCCCACCGCTTCTTCCAGGTTCCAAGACCCTGCCGGCAGGGAGCCTGGAGGGCATGCTGCCGCCTCTGTGAGGTTCTCCTGGTCCAGTACAGACAGAAGGGCAGACAGATGTCCAGAAGGACACGGAGGCTAAATGGGAAGGGGAAGAGCTGCGGCTCAGGGGCGTCCTTCTCCACGTCCTGACAGAGTGTCCTTCTCATGTTTCCCCTTTGGGGTCTCTGAGTCAGACACATGGGAGGTCAGCAGAATCCCATGGACACCACTTAAGCTTCTTAGCCATTTCTGGGACCGACTAGAGAAGAGAAAGAGAAGCCTGAATTGGAGAATGACGCTTTACTCCTTAAAAAAAAAACGGGTGGGGGGAGGAGGTCCTGCAGATTCCGACCAGGGTGTGAGAATCAGGCGGACTGTAACCTGGATCTGGACCCTTGGGCAGCAAGGTGGGTCTGCTCATAAGGGACGGTGTTACAGGAAGAGAGAAACCCTATGGATTCATGCAGTTTGCATCTGGGGTCCTCGTCCAAAAGCCGTGACCTGTCACATTTCAAGGGACTACCCATTTGTGGATGGCCTCTGATCATGGAAAGGTTTAAGATACTAACTTATGTATTGTGCTCAGAAGTAAGTTTCTGAAATAACTGGGACAGCTTTATATATTTGTAACCTTGTACACCTGCTTCCAGTTTTTAAGAACACAAATCCTATTAGAGGTTAGTCTTGAGGGTTTTTTTTAAAAAAAGATTTATTCAAAAGAGAGAGAGAGAGAGTGAGTGCACAAGCAGGAGGAGCGGCAGAGGGAGAAGGAGAAGCAGACTCCCCGATGAGCAAAGGAGCCCGATGCGGGGTTCCGTTCCAGGACCCCAGGGTCATGACCTGAGCGGAAGGCAGATGCTTAACCAACTGAGCCACCCAGGAATCCCTAAATCCATCCTTGTTTGAAAGAAGAGCAGAATCTGATAATCTCTGTATTTTAAGTTTAACTGATTATCATGCCAGGGCTGGACGTAAATACCTGAGTTTGCCTGCTCCACACAGTCGGACTGTCTCAGTAAGAATACTGAGCATGTTATATTTTCTAAACGCATTTCCAAATATTTGAGACAATTTAATTCAGTTCCCAAAGGGCACTGATTAGTTAAGGGAGTTTTATCATGTTCTGCCTTTTTCCTTTTTTCTTTTTTTAAAGAATTTACTAAATGAACACTTATCTTGCTGAGCACTGAGTAATACATAGGACTGTTGAATCACTAGATTGCACACTCGACACTAATATAACATTGTGCGTGAACTGCACTGGGTTAAAAAAATACTGAGGGCACATATTGCATGGTGCACTGGGTGTTATACGCAAGTAATGAATCATGGATCTTTACATCAAAAACTAAGGATGGACTGTGTGGGGACTAACATATAATAAAAAAATTATTAAAAAATTAAATGAAAAAAATAAAAACAACAAAAAAGAATTTACTGGATGAGTTAGAAATACACTGATTTGTGTTAAGCCACCGAGATGAGCCGTACGTTACCCAAGACCATTCCAGTACAATTTGTTTCACTTTCAAAATTTTTCAGCTTTATACTCAAACAATGAATCATGGAACACTACACCGAAAACGAATGATGTCCTGTATGGTGACTCACATAACAATAAAAAAAATAAAAAAAATTTCAGCTTTATTGAGATCTCATTGACACAGCACATTGTGTAAGTTTAAGGTGTACAAAAAAAAAAGGTGTATGGAGTGATGATTTGAGACACGTGTGTGTTGAGAATTGATTACCACAATAAGGTTACTCAACACCTCCATTACCTTACATAATTTCTGTGTTGTTTTTGTTGTTGTTTTTCTGTTTTTCTTTTCTTTCTTCTTTTTCCTTTTTTTTTTTTTTTTTTTTGTGGNTTTTTTTTTTTTTTTTTTTTTTGTGGTGAGAACATTTAAGATCTGCTCTCGGCAACTTGACGTATCGGTTACAGTATTAACTGCCACCGTGTCGTGCGCTGGATCCCCAGAGCTCATTCACCTTATAACTGGATGTTTGTACCCTTTGACCAACATCTCCCCATTTTCCCACCACATTCTACTCTCTGTTTCTACTTTTTTAGCTTCCATATATAAGTGACAAGAATCACACAGTTCTTGTCTGTCTCCATCTTATTTCTCTGACTTGGCATCATGCCCTCAAGGTTCATCCTGGTTGTCCCAAATGTCAGAGTCTCCTTCCTTATCATGGCCAAGTAATATTCCCTTGTATACCGCAGCTTGAAAATAATTTTGGAAGTACAGTTGACATTCAACATTGTATTAGTTTCAGCTGCACAACATAGTGATTCAATGTTCGTATCCATTAGGAAATGACCACCACAACAAGGGCGGTGACCATCTGTCACCATCAACGTTATTACGATATTATTGACTATATTCTCTATGCCCTACTGGACGTCCCTTGGAAGTTGGTACCTCTTAACCCCCTTCACCCATCTTGATCATCCCCCACCCTCTCCGCTCTGGCAACCACCAACTTGCTCTCTGTATTTATGAAAAAATACATGAAAAAATGCTCCACGTCACTTGGCATCAGGGAAATACAAATCAAAACTGTAATGAGTTATAAGTCTATTTAAAACTGATGTCCACTTAGCTTCAATTGCATAAAAAGTTTCTACACATTTCCTTGCCTTCCTTAAGTTTTATATTGTTGATGTTCCAATTTACATTTTTGAAAAAGTAAGCTCTAATGTCCAATGTGGGGCTTTAATTCATGACCTTGAGATCAAGGGTCACAGGCTACTGACTGAGCCTGTCAGGTGCCCCACTAAGTTACATCTTTTAATATTGTGTATCCATTTCTTCATTTCTAAAAGATGGATAATAACATAATCTTCTGATTTACACTACAGAGGGCACAATAAGAAACTGGAATCATGTTTCAAGATTGAATATTTAAATATTTTTAGGGGGCATCTGGGTGGCTCAGTCAGTTGGGTGTCTGCCTTCAGCTCAGGTCATGATCTCAGGGTCCTGGGATCGAGCCCTGCAGTGGGTTCCCTGCTCAGCAGGGAGTCTCCCCTCCCGCCCTCCCGCTCATTCTCTCTCTCTCAAATGAATAAATCTTAAGAAAATATTTTTAGGGCTTCTATTCTTGATGCAGTAAGCATCACTGATCTTGCCAGTTCATCAAAACAATACGGAAAGTGGGAAAATACACAAAATAACTCTGAGACATTGAATAACATGCAATACAGGACTGTAGTGTCTGAAAGACTGAAAGAAACAAGTCCGGCCATATGACCGCTCAAGCACTGTGCATAGTGGCGTCCTCTGGACATGAATTCAGGAAGTATAAACCCAAGCAGAACACAACAATTTCAACAAGTTGAAGACACGGAGGTGGGAATTCAGGAAGCTGGGCTCATGCCCTCTACGGATTCAGGGTGGGACTGAGGACTACAGGGAGCTATGCAGACAAGAGCTGCAGAACTGCAGAAATCATGATGGGAGCTTTGCGAAGTTTATGAAATATATATGCCCAGGGATGCAAGAAACTTTATAAACCTCATTCAAGACAAACAGAGAAAAAACACACTGTACTGGAAACGGGTATTAGAGAGTGGTAAAGAACCCCTACTTTCATAGCCATCCCCCGCAAAGTGAAATTGTCAGTTCACCGACATTGAGACGGCTGGACCGAGTGTGGGTATTATTTTTCAGAATGTATTTTAAATCAGGACATAAGTTGTGGAATTCAATCATTCTGGGAAATTTTTCTCTCTCGACTTCCGTTGAGTCTTTCCACATCTACTCTTACTAGCGAGCATATGTATTTTACGCCGGAATTGGTTTTCCACAGATCTTCCCTGAGTCTATGCCGTCTTCAGCCGAACCCTCAAGTGTGACCTTTGTCTGCTGTACCACTTGGGCTGTTGGCTGAGTGGATTATACATATTCGATTAATTATTTTCTTACTGCATTTCACCTCTTTCTGTCAAAGTCTCCCTCAACGCTCCGCTGGTATGCATGCAGACCACTGTGGCTGGTATTAACCTCGTTTAACCAAAAATGAGCTCTTTCTTATAGAGGAAGAGACCGAGCCTCCCTTTTCAGCCAGAGACGTGAGGCTGAGGTGGGTACGTGCGGATTTATGGGCTGGGCTCTAACCCACAGCCACACCGCTGTTCCAGCGCCTCTTAAGGAAGGGGGAAGCTGGGTTTCCCGACATCAGGCTGCTTTGTAGTCTCAGACTGTTTCTCCCACAGTGTCCTCTTCCCAGTCCTGCATCTGGGCAGTGCGCGGTTCTGTGATTCCCTGGGGCAGTCCCGTGACCATCTTCTGCAGGATTCCTCCAGGAGTGAATACTTTATGTCTGCAGAGACAAAGACACTCTGGTCTGTGGTGTGACAGAGAACCACACAGAGCTCTGCGGGTGGTTGAGTTCTTTAACCAGAATGTGACATACCTCAGTGCAGGACTGTACGCTGTGTGCGCCAGAAGCAAGGAGTCTGGTCAGGACTGAGTGACACACCGGACCTTGTGGTGACAGGTGAGGGACACACCAAAGTATGCTGTCCCCCAGCTTTGGTCTTGGCTGCCCCCTCCAATGGACCAGCTTTGTCCCCATCATAGACCCCTGCACTCCCACCTTATCCATCGGGGTCTCACTCTCTGTGTTCTGATATGGTCCCATATCCCTTCAGGAAGGCAGCTGGAGTCCCAAAGGGACTGCACCTCACGGGGACAGAGACTCATCTTTCCCTATGTACATACGGCTACTCTCTGGTCTTGCGTCATGGGAAAATAAGAAAAGTGGGTGTTTTGTCCTGGTGATTTCTGTAAATTGGCAAGGAGTTAGTTTACCCTTGACTTCGTCCTTCCTTCTCTCAGGTCAGACCAAGAGAATGATAGCACTGGGCGTGGCTCCCCTTTAAGAACTGGCTCCCTGTGTTCCGGGAGGATACATGAAAGCACCCTCCCTGACTCCTCATCCAGGCACCAGTGTGACTTCTGGAGAGACTGTGATCCTCCTTTGTCATGTACCTTATAACTGTGACATCTATCTTCTGTGCGAGGATGGAAGAACTGTCTTCCCCCAGGACTCCTTACCTCAGGATCATAACACATTCCTCATCTGCCCTGTGACCTCAGCCCACTGGGGGACCTACAGATGCTATGGTTCTTTTATTTATTTATTTTTATTTATTATTAAATTAATTAATTTTTAAAAAAGATTTTATTTATTTATTTGACAGAGAGAGAGACAGCCAGTGAGAGAGGGAACACAAGCAGGGGGAGTGGGAGAGGAAGAAGCAGGCTCACAGCAGAGCAGGGAGCCTGATGCAGGGCTCGATCCCAGGACCCAGGGATCACGCCCTGAGCCGAAGGCAGACGCTTAAGGACTGGATCACCCAGGCGCCCCTTATTTATTATTTTAAAGATTTTATTTTATTTGACAGAGAGAGGCAGTGAGAGAGGGAACACAAGCAGGGGGAGTGGGAGAGGGAGAAGCAGGCTTCCCGCCAAGTAGGGACCCCGATGCAGGGCTCGATCCCAGAACACTGGGATCATGACCTGAGCCAAAGGCAGACGTTTAATGACTGAGCCACCCAGGCGCCCCAGCTATGGTTCTTTTAGATACAATCAGTTCCAGTGGTCACTGCCCTCTCCTTGAGCTTTCAGTCACAGGTGAGAAATGTCCTAGACTGGCCACTTCCATCTCTGTGTCCTAGGATGTCCCAGAAGGTGGCTGGGGAGGGAGGTCCAAGGCCAAATGTGTGAGGTGCTTCTAGTCTTGCTGAGTGTGTAGGGCCATATGTAATGCAGCTCCGTCCATGTCAGGATTGTCATGAAATTGTCACTCATCATGGGAATCTCTGGGTGATGTTGACAAAAAGATCTCAGGGCATATGTGCCTTTTCTCTATTCATGCAAAGCTGTTTTCTGTGCTAGGAGTTATCCTGGAAACTCTGAGCACAAAGAGATTGGATGCCTTTCATAATCCTCCTCAAACCATTCCCCAGATGTCGGTGCCCCCAGATGTCATGACACAGAGGTCAGGGGAGGTCAGAGTGTTAGAGTCTTCATTCGGGACTCATTTTGTCCAGCTCTCCGCTTGTCTGACTGCGAGCTGGTGACGCTGGATGGTGAAAATGACCTTGAGTAAACCGAGTCCAGTGGGAGAGGACTGCAGAAATCAAGAACACCGTGCCTGTGATGGGTCCCCATGTGAACAGTCAGGAGCGCCAAGCCCACTTTTCTGTGGGGGGCTTGGTGCTCTAAGACAAGTATTCCATTTGAGTGGAATCTTGGAAGATGGCAGGAGTGTTGCACATTGACAAGCAAATGGAGCTATACAGAGGAAACCAAGGAGACCTGCGTCAAGTGTGACTATGACAGGAAGCAGCAGGCTGAGGATGGAATGAGTGATGGGGAGACAAGGTGACATTGACTGAAATTGGCGAATACACTCAGAAGACTGTCAAGGGTATTGGGAATATGGAAGGTCAAGTGTGCAAGCCTTCCTGGGTCCGCTGGTCAATGCTGAATGTGTTCATGAAGCCCAGAAAGCCCCTCGGAATTCCCGAGTAGCATGTGACTAGATACATACACGCATATATAAAAATTATGTCTAATGCAAAGTTATATATAGAAATATAACATGGAACATGTTATATATTGTATTTATCCTGTGTATGTTATGTATTTTTCAAATGTAATAAAAATACCATAAGGAACATATAATCCATATTTATATCCCGAGATGCACGTTTTCCACATTTGCTGCCTCTAAAATTGGGATGTGATTACATAATTGAACTGGCTGACCTCCTTCTTCTCGTCTCCCTGTAAGATAATGACGTATCTTACACCGGCGCTTCTCTGTATTGGCTGGATCTCAGCAAATGATCCCACAAATTCTATTTTCGCAGAGTGCCCTGGATCAACACAACCTGCAACCTAAAACTCCCGCCCTCAAACCGTTTCCCAGCACTCACACTGGGATCTCCACCTTCCCTTTCTGTCCAGTGGGATATTTTTGTGCCAGTCTCTGTTCCTTTCTTTCCCACCGAATGGGAGAACACTTTCATTTTTTTTAAGATTTATTCACTTATTTGAGAGAGAGAGAGAAATAGAGAGCACTAGCGGCGGGGGGGGGGATCAGGAGAGAAGCAGACTCCCCACTAAGCATGGAGCCCGACGGAGGGCTGCATCTCAGGACCTTGATATCATGACCCGAGCCAAAATCTACAGTCGGACGCTTAACCAACTGAGCCGCCGGAGAGTCCCGGCCGAATACTTCCCGTTATCTCTATCTTGGCATACGATCGCGAGTTTGCAGATTTCTCCCGGTGCCCTTGGGTGCTCCCAGGCACCTTCAGACGTCACTGGATTCCAGTTTCATCCTCCCTTGGTTTCTTTATCTCCCGCCACCACCCAAAGCTGTGCTCCCTCCACATTGCAACTAAAGCGATCCTTTCACAAGCCATCCTGCTGCCGCGCAAGCTCCCGCAAGCCCTTCAAAACCGTAGGTTTTGCCACGGGGAACGAGGAACACAGCCGTTCCTGCACACCCCGGTTCCAGCTTGTTCTGACCTCTGCTTCAGTTTCCACTCTACCCTCACGTCCTTCTAGTTACACTTCATCGGCTTCTGCCCTTAGTCTGGAATGTTCTTTTTGCCAGTTTTGCTCCCCTTTCCAGCTCTCGGGATGTCTCCAGGTTTCAAGTTCTTTCCCTGATGCCCAGTGGAGAATAGGTTCCCCATCCGACCCAGTAAACCCCAGAAATTGCCCTGCTCTGATTCCTACCTAATCTCATATGCCAGGTTCCTCTATTGGTTTACTCGTTAGGGTCTGTCCTCCTGGACCCTAAGCACTATTAGGGGCATATGATATGAGTCTCCTAAGATATGATTAGAACTCTTACTTTCTTGTGAGTGTGCGCGAAGTCAACGGAAGGCTGAATACTGACCTGTTATATATCTAATGTACATTTCAAACCCCCCTCTGGGTGTATGGAAAGTATAATGAGAGTAGAAGTGGAGACAAATATTTAATGAATGGGATTGGAAGATGGACCCTCAGTTTCCAAACCCCCTGGGACCCTGAGGGGCGGAGACATGCAGAGCCATTCCACCATACTCCACGTTAGCCCTGGTATCCTTCCTCCCTGGGACACTGTGAAAACTCTCCCTTTTTCACCGGGCAAGGTCTCTTGTCTCACACTGAATGTGGCATTACAGTGGCTGGGGCTGAAGTTTGATGAATTTCACACTACCAGTTAGGTGACCAGGCTCACCTCCTGTGCTGTCCCTGCTTGAGTTTCTCCCAAGCCACGTGACCTTGATCCATACGGTCCTACCACTTCTGAGAACACAGACGCTGCATTTGGACTGGTCATAGCCCTGTGATCCGAGACATTTGTGGGAATCTGTGTGGCAACCCTTTCCACCTCCCTCCTGTCCTGAGGCTCCCATCAGGTTCTCACTTGAACTGATAACAGGGAAGTATAGAAAGCCTCAGACCCTGACAACCCCACCTTTCCCTTTGTTTCACCCTCTCTTGGCCACAGCCCTCATCATGGCACTAAGGTCAGGGTCAGCCGGCAGATGCCATGTGTTTGGTAAGCTCCGGAACAAATTCTGTATTAGGTTTTACATTCTCTGAGTGAATACCACCCGTCAGGGCTCCTGAGTTGGGGAGCAGACAGACGTGGCCTGAAGTTTACTACTTATGGTTAACCCACATACTCTCACTCAGTGTGCTCAGAATGGAAGAAGAGACTTTCAGGTCATGAGGAGGGTCTGGGTGAGCTGTCTACTTGAGCTCGAATGATGCGTGCTTTATGTGTGAACTTTGTATTCTTTTTTTTTTTTTTTTGAAAGATTTTTTATTTATTTATTTGACAGAGATAGAGACAGCCAGCGAGAGAGGGAACACAAGCAGGGGGAGTGGGAGAGGAAGAAGCAGGCTCACAGCAGAGGAGCCTGATGTGGGGCTCGATCCCATAACGCCGGGATCACGCCCTGAGCCGAAGGCAGACGCTTAACCGCTGTGCCACCCAGGCGCCCCTGTATTCTTTTTTTTTATTATTATTATGTTCAGTTAGCCACTGTATAGTCCATCATTAGTTTTTGATGTAGTGTTTTTGGAGTTGAATGGATATGCTATTGGCCCTGTATTAAATTCTCTTTCTTGAGGCGCCTGGGTGGCGCAATCGTTAAGCATCTGCCATCAGCTCAGGGCGTGATCCCGGCGTTCTGGGATCGAGCCCCACATCAGGCTTCTCCATTAGGAGCCTTTCTTCCTCTCCCACTCCCCCTGCTTGTGTTCCCTCTCTCGCTGGCTGTCTCTGTCAAATAAATAAATAAAATCTTTAAATAAATTAAATAAATAAATAAATAAATAAATAAATAAATAAATAAATTCTCTTTCCTTTCCCCACAGACTCATTACCCCCGATTACAGAACGGAGAACATCATCTGGTTAAGCCTTGGTGGCCTGCTCCCGTTAGTCATGGGGCTCCTACTGCTGGAGGCCTGGAAGAGCAGAGAAGGTGTTCAAGGTGCAGCCAGGGAGCCCCCGGGCTAAGCAGTCTCTGTAACTCTTCATAGTGTCTCTTCAGAATGTAGGAATCTAGAAATTCTCAAAGGACTTGGGCTCCATGAACTGTGTGTGTCATGGGATGGTGGAGAGTCCCAGCAATTCTGGTAGGAGGACAGACTCCCCAAATCTCGGATCATATTCTTGCTCTTTTTCCTTCGAGGGCTCTATGTGACATCTGCCTCTATGTGACTGCTGCCTCAATGTCATTCCTGAATCCTTTTCCTTTGTGGACATTTCTCCATAGGTCTGTTGTCCTTCCTGCTTGGCTTCTGATCCCTCCACATCCACTGGAATCCCTCTCCCTGTCCTTTTCCTCACCACACTCCTCTCGTCTCCACCAGCCCAGGGCACCATGACCCTTCTTGCAGCCCTCCCTCTCATCGTCAGATGGTGACACCAACTTAGACCCAGCCCCGCGTTTTTCTAGCCATTGTTGACGATTTACTAACGATTTCTGGACACATCGTCCACAAGGGTAAAGGAGATACAAGGTCATGGCCGTCCCCTTATAGTCTTGAGTCATCCCACTGCCTGGACATTTTCTTCAATACTGCCACACACCACGGTAACGTCCTCAGAATAAAGCCTGCCACCTCGCCTCTGTGCACAGTAGTCACCTTGACCTTCACATGTCTCTGCCTCCTAAGGCTGGGCTGCACCTTCCTCACGCTGCCTGCTTCTACTCCATTCTGACAGCAGCTCTACAATAGGCTATCACCGCAGCCTACATTTACAGGCACAGAACATAGACGAGTATACAGCCTGTCTCGTTTGTTTCCTTCTTTTGGGCATCACCGTCCAACAGTGCATGTTACCCACTGCCTGAAAGAGCTGTTTTGTAAATTTTATCCTCTCTCTGTTGCTTTGCGGAAAGGCAAGGCTAGTTAATGATTACGTACTTCCTGTAGCAGGAACCTTAAAACCTTTTCAATATTCATCAATGATTTCAGCGGTTGGGTTGAGCATTTCCCATCCTGTTGGATCCTCCACAGTAACTCTGAATGTTAGAGTATCTCTCTCTCTCTTTTTCTCAAGTTTTAAAATTGTAAAATGGGGTTATATAAAATTCAGCATCTTAACCAATTTTAAAGGTAAAGTCCGGTGGCATTAAGCACATTCACATTGTGCGACCATCACCACCATCCCTCTCCAGAACTCTTTTCATCTTGCAAAACCAAAACTCGATACCCATGAAACAGTAACTTCCCATTCCCTCCTCTGTCCAGCCCTTGGCAATCACCATTCTACTTTCTGAATCCATAACTTTGATTACTCGAGGCTCCTCACGTAAATGCATTCGTACGGTATTTGTCTTTTTGTAATCGGTTTCGTTCCTTTAGCATAAGGTCATCAAGGTTCATCCGTATTGTAGCAAAGTACTTCCTTCCTTTTGAAGGCTGAATAATATTCCATTGTATGTATATTCCACATTTTGTTTACCCATGTATCTGTTGATGGACACAGGTTGACTCCATGGTTTAGCTATATGAATAAAGGTGCTGTGAATATGGGGGTACAGACACATCTCTGAGACCCTGTTCAGTTCTTTTTGGTATATACCCTGAAGTGGAATTGCTTTATCATAGGATAAATTGAAAAGTTTTTAGGAACTACCATACTGTGTTTCACAAGGACTGTACTATTTTACATTCCCACTAACAGTGCTAATTTCAGTACAATTTGCAAATCTTAGATCCAAGGATAAAATCTTGAAAGCAGCCAGGGGGAAGAGAATCCCCACCTACGGAGGGAGGAACATCGGAATAACGTCAGACCTGTCTACAGAGACCTGGCAGGCCAGAAAGGGCTGGCAAGACATATTCAGAGCACTAACTCAGAAGAACATGCAGCCAAGGATGTTCTTTACCCAGCAAGGCTGTCACTCAGAATCGATGGAGAGACAAGGAGCTTCCAGGATCGGCAGAAACTGAAGGAATTCATAACCACCAAACGAGCCCTACAGGAGATATTAAGGGGGGGTTTCTATAAAAGTAAAAAGACCCCAAGAGTGATACAGAACTGAAATTCACAATATATAGAAACAAAGACTTCACAGGTAACATGACATCGTTAAAATCATATCTCTCAATAATCACTCTCAATGTGAATGGCCTAAATGCTCCCATAAAACGCCACAGGGTTGCAGATTGGATAAAAAGACATGACCCATCCATTTGCTGTCTAAAAGGGACTCATTTTGAACCTAAAGATACATCCAGACTGAAAGTGAAGGGATGGAGAACCATTTTTCATGTCAATGGACCTCAAAACAAAGCTGGGATAGCAATTCTCATATCAGACACATTAGATTTTAAACTAAAGATGGTAGTTAGAGATACAGAAGGACACTTATATTATTCCTAAAGGATGTATCCAACAAGTGGATATGACAATTATAAATATATATGCCCCCAACAGGGGAGCAGCAAGATACACAAGCCAACTCTTAACCAGAATAAAGAGACGTATAGATAATAATACGTTAAAAGTAGGGGACCTCAACACTCCACTATCAGCAATAGACAGATCACCAAACAGAAAATCAACAAAGAAAAAGAGCTTTGAATGACACACTGGACCAGAAGGACCTCATAGATATACACAGAACACTCCACCCCAGAACAACAGAACACTCGTTCTTTTCAAATGCACATGGAACCTTCTCCAGAATAGACCATATACTGGGTCACAGAACAGGTCTCAACTGATACCAAAAGACTGAGATTATTCCCTGCATGTTTCAGACCACAACGCTTTGAAACTGGAACTCAATCACAAGGAAAAATTTGGAAGAAACTCAAACACTTGGAAACTAAGATCCACATCCTCACCAACACTTGTTTTTCTTTATCTTTTTTGATAGTAGTTATTCTAATAGACACGGGCTGACATCTTATTGTGGATTTTCTTTTTTTTTTTTTTTAAGATTTTATTTATTGATTTGACAGAGATAGAGACAGCCAGCAAGAGAGGGAACACAAGCAGGGGGAGTGGGAGAGGAAGAAGCAGGCTCATAGCGGAGGAGCCTGATGTGGGGCTCGATCCCATAACGCTGGGTTCATGCCCTGAGCCGAAGGCAGACGCCCAACCGCTGTGCCACTCAGGCGCCCCACTTATTGTGGATTTTCTTTGCATTTCCTAATGATTGGCAATGCTGAGCATCTTTTCAAGCATTTATTGGTCATTTGTACATCTGCTTTGGGGAAGTGTCTATTTGAGTCCCTGGCCCATCTTGGAATTGGGTTGTTTGCTCTTTTGTTGTTGAGTTTTAGGAGTTATCTACATATTCTGGATATTAATGCCTTATCATTTATGTATATATATATACACACACACAACATACAGATATATCAGAAATATGAAATATGTTCTCCCATCTTTTGGGGTGACTTTTCACTTGGTTGATAGTGTCCTTTGATGGACAAAAGTATTTAATATAAATGAAGTCCTTTGCCTTTTAGTTACCTCTGCCTCTGGTGTCATATCTAAGAAATAATTGTGTCTTTTGTCCTATGTTTTCTTCTAAGGGTTTTTTTTTAAATAATTTTTTATTATGCTATGTTAGTCACCATACAGTATATCCTTAGTTTTTGATGTAGTGTTCCATGATTCATTATTTGCGTATAACGCCCGGTGCACCATGCAGTACGAGCCCTCCTTACTACCCATCACTGGCCTATCCCATTCCCCCACACCCTCCCCTCTGTAGCCCTCAGTTTGTTTCCCAGAGTCCACAGTCTCGTGGTTCATTTCCCCTTCTGTTTACCCCCGTTCATTCTTGCCTTCCTTCTCCTACCGATCTTCCTGCTATTCTTATGTTCCATGAGTGAACCAATATGATAAATTGTCTTTCTCTGCTTGACTTATTTCACCTAGCATAATCTCCTCCAGTACCATCCGTGTTGCTGCAAATGTTGGGTAATTGTTCTTTCTGATGGACCACTTTATCCATTCATCTGTTGAAGGGCATCTCAGCTCCTTCCACAATTTAGCTATTTGGTCAATGCTGCTATGAACATTGGGGTGCATATGGCCCTTCTCCTCACTACGTCTGTATCTTTGGGGTAAATACCCAGTAGCAATTGCTGGGTCATAGGGTAGCTCAATTTTTAACTTTTTGAGGGACCTCCACATTGTTTCCACAGTGGCTGCACTAACTTGCATTCCCACCAACAGTGTAAGAGGGATCCCCTTTCTCCACATCCTCTCCAACGTTTGTTGTTTCCTTCCTTGTCCATTTTTGCCATTCTAACTGGTGTAAGGTGGTATCTCAATGTGGTTTTGATTTGAATTTCCCTGATGGCTAATGATGTTGAACATTTTTTCATGTGTCTGTTAGCCATTTGTATGTCTTCATTGGAAAAGCGTCTGTTCATATCTTCTGCCCATTTTTTAAATTTGATTATTTGTTTCTCATGTATTTAGTTTGAGAAGTTCTTTGTAGATCTTGGATACCAGTCTTTTATCTGTAGTGTCATTTGCAAATATCTTCTCCCATTCCGTGGGCTGCCTCTTCGTTTTTTTGACTGTTTCCTTGGCTGTGCAGAAGCTTTTTATCTTGATGAAGTCCCACACATTCATTTGTTCTTTTGTTTCTCTTGCCTTTGGAGATGTGTCATGAAAAAAGTTGCTGTGGCTGATGTCAAAAAGATTGCAGCCTATGTTCTCCTCTAGGATTTTGATGGATTCCTGTCTCACATCGAGGTCTTTCATCCATTTGAAGTTTATGTTTGTGTATGGTGTGAGAGAGTGGTCAAGTTTCATTCTTTTGCATATAGCTGTCTAATTTTCCCAGCACCATTTATTGAAGAGACTGTCTTTTTTCCACTGGATGTTTTTTCCTGCTTTGCCAAAATTAGTTGCCAAAGAGCCGAGGGTCCATTTCTGGGTTCTCTATTCTGTTCCATTGGTCCATGTGTCTGTTTTTGTGCCAGTACCATGCTGTCTTTGTGATCACAGCTTTGTAGTACAGCTCGAAATCCGGCATTGTGATGCCCCCAGCTTTGTTTGACAAAATACAGCATCCTTTCCTGATAAAAACCCTTCAGAGTGTAGGGATAGAGGGTACATTCCTCAATCTCATAAAAACCATCTAGGAAAAGCCTACAGCAAATATCATTCTCAATGGGGAAAAGCTGGAAGCTCTTCCCTTAAGATCAGGAACATGACAAGGATGCCCACTCTCGCCACTATTATTCAACATAGTACTAGAAGTCCTTGCAACAGCAATCAGAAGACACAAAGGGATCAAAGGTATCCAAATCGGCAGAGAAGAAATCAAAATGTCTCTCTTCGCAGATGACATGATACTCTATATGGAAAACCCAAAGGAATCCACCCCCAAACTTATAGAAGTTATAGAGCAATTCAGTAATGTAGAGGGATACAAAATCAATGCTCAGAAGTCAGTTGCATTTCTATACACGAACAATGAGACTGAAGAAAGAGAAATTAGGGAATCCATTCCATTTACAATAGCACCAAAAATCATATGTTATCTTGGAATTAACTTAACCAGAGACGTAAAGGACCTATATTCTAGAAACTACAGATCACACTTGAAAGACATTGAGGAAGACAGAAAAAGATGGAAAAACATTCCATGCTCATAGATCGGAAGAATTAACATAGTTAAAATGTCCATGCTACCCAGAGCAATCTACACTTTCAATGTCTCCTGACCAAAATACCGAGGACACTTTTCAAAGAACTGTAACAAACAGCCCTTAAATTTGCATGCAACCAGAAAAGTCCCCCAATCACCAAGGAAATGTTGATAAGGGTTTTATAATTTTAGCTCTTACATGTAGGGTTTGATCCACTTGGAGTTCATTGTTGCATATGATATTAGGTACGATATAGCCCTCTTCTACAAATGATGAAAATAGATCTTAGAGACTGGCTGTGACTTTTTTAAAGTTGGACATCTGCCATTCAGGATAAAAATCTTCCCAAGCAGGTGAACAACTTCAGCAAATGAAATGAATGAGAGTGGAAAAAGCAGGGATTCTTACCTCATCTGAAAAATACCAGTGATTCATTGTAGAAAGTGTATCTCACACATTTTTTTTTTCTTAGCGGTTCCCTTTCCTGTTTAGCAGATATCCGTCACCTTGTGTGAAGGCTCAAAGCTCCAGGCGGCTCATCCATGGGTGTGTCCTCCCGGGAACACTGCTGGTCCGGTTGGCGGGCTGCATGAGGGAGGTGTGGGCTGAGTACCGCCATGTCCCCCGCACTCATTTTCCTGCTGGAACGTGGTGAGTGCTTCCAGGGGGGGTTATGCAGGAGAATGCAGATACTGAGCTTCCTTAGCTGGGTTCCTTCCATGGGACTCTTCCTCTGGGAAGTCCTGGGTCCAGTTAGTTAGCGAGAGATCACCTGTAGTGTCACTGTTCTCCTATTGGACCTAGGTCTGGTGCCCGGGATCAGGTGTTTGGGGATCACTGGTTTGTAGGGTAGACATCTCTTACCAGGTCTTTCTCTATTTCAGTGTTTTGTCTGGAACAAAGGGTTTGGGCTCAGCATGGTGAGTCTTTCTTCCCTTTCCCTCCTAAGCAGTTTTTTTTTTTTTTATATTATGTTAGTCACCATACAGTACATCCCTGCCTCCTAAGCAGTTCTGACGTGGGTTGAGCTCGAGCGACTTTGGAGCCCCAGCTTTCAACCTGCGTCATCCCACTAACACTCTTCATTTTATTTATGTCTAAGTTTTAAATTCTTCATCGTTGTGCCCATTTTTGGTGGAAAGTTGTTTCCCTTCTCCAGAAAGCTTCCCGATGCCTGCTTCTTTCTTATCGGCATAGATGAGTCAAGAAGGGGACCTCCAGTCCTTTCATAATGTCGGGAGGAAACACAGCTGAGGTTGGCACTTACAATGCAGATACAGAGAGCTGGGGAGTTTGCACAGGCCTCATGTCCCCCGGTGAATGTGAGACCGTCACTTACTGGATGTGCTGTGTGTCCTTTTCCATCTGCCATCATCTTGGCTGCTCCCAGCTCCCTTCCCTAAGGATAGGGGTCAGCTCACAAGCACAGTGCCTTTGCTCAGGAGACAGACCTGAAGCAGAACAAAGACCCCAACGATCCCAACATTTGGTGGTTCTGTGACTTTCTGCAAGAAATTTCCTGTGTTTGAGTCCTGAGTTCCTCCTTTATAAGATGGAATGGTCACAGAGTGTGGCAACAGTTAAGACACAATGCCTGTCAAGTGCAGAAAACAGCACTTTCCTCGGATTAGGTATCATTGTGTAATGTTAACAATGGCCACGTCACATTTATTGAGGTTTTCCCCCTGCCTCACGCTATTCTCAGCTTTTGCATCCATTATCTCACTTTATTTATTTATTTACTTTTAAAGATTTTATTTATTTATTCGACAGAGATAGAGACAGCCAGCGAGAGAGGGAACACAAGCAGGGGGAATGGGAGAGGAAGAAGCAGGCTCATAGCGGAGGAGCCTGATGTGGGACTCGATCCCAAAACGCTGGGATCACGCCCTGAGCTGAAGGCAGACGCTTAACCGCTGTGCCACCCAGGCGCCCCGCATTATCTCACTTTAATCTTAGAACTCCTCCAAGAGGTAAGTTAATTCCTCCAATTCCAGATACATGGAGCCCTTGATGTGACTTCAGCGTTGTACTACGTGCTGGGAAAAGGTTTTGAATACCCAGAAATGTCTGCCCTCTAATTGAAGGAAAATAATGTTAACAAAATAGGTAACCAAACTATAGACTATGTTAGAAGGTGTTTAATGCTAAAGAGAAACATGAAGTAGGAAGGAGGCCCAGAGAGCGCGTGTCTGGGGAGAGGTGCCGTGGAGGACGGCATTCCCATGTGGACACCGCAGTAAAGTCTGGAGGTGGGAGGGAGGCAGGAGCTTTTGGAGGGAACATCTTTCCATGCAGGGAACAAATGCCGACGTGGAACCCACCGGGCTGGTCATCTACACGCAGGCCAGTATGTCTGGAGGACTGGCCATGGGTGAGAATATCGTGGGGGATGAGGTCCGAGGCTTAACGGCTCAGGCATCCAAGAGTCTGGTAGAGGAGGGAAAGATGTTACTCAGAACAAGATGGGGGCTGCAAGTGGAGAAGTGAGTTACCATGACTTCTTAAACAGGATCGCAGTCTCCAGGGTTTGAATGGGGGCATGGGAACCACTGGGGAGCTTTGTGGAGGAAGGGGACACACCAAGATCAAGGTGTAATTTGGTTCCAGTGAGGGGGATGGTTTCTCAGCCTGCGGTGGCATCAGCAGTGCGGGTGGTAAGAACATGGACCCCATGGCTCATTTTCAAATAGGACACCAGCAGTGGAGAGAAGCCAGTCAGTAATCATGCCAAGGAATGCTAGTTATTCTCAAATCGACAGGGAAGACTAAGTTGGACTAGGTCTTTTGGAATTTATCAGGGGCTCTAATTTGGACCCAATTAGTTGGAAATTCCCAGGGTATGTGGGAAGTTCACGGCTGGATGAACTGGGCTGGAGTTCTGGTGAGTGGTTGTATTACGTGTGTGTTATCATACAAGTATATGCATGAGTGTTCATGGATAGACAGATACTTATGCACGGATGGAGGACAGCGGTGTGCGGACAACCCAGGAGTGAGCACACACAGAAAGGAGAAATAGACTGAAGGACGCAGCCCAGAGGCGTCCCAAAGTATAGTGGCTTGGAGATGAGAGGGAACTACAAACCAGACTGAGCCAGCGTGTGCGGGACAGAAACCAAGAGTGTGGGGTCTTGGGAGCCAAAGAAGGTCATTATTCAGCAGGCAAGGTGAATTCCAATATTGGTTCCAAGGGTCCCTAGAAGACCAGGTTCAGCCGCTCCCTGCAGACAAAATCCAAAGGCAGAGACACAAGCGGTGGGAAAACGGGAAAAGAATTTACTTCAGGGAGGCCGACACCAGGAAGACAGTGGACTAATATCTTGGAAAGACTGTTTGCAGAGCACTGAGAATACTTCCAGGCGTATGTAAGGGAAATGCGGGACAAGGTTGGTGGGGACACGCTGCAGTAAAGGTCAGTTTGATCATTGCCTTGAGGTCAGTCACATGGGGTTTTTATTGCTGGAGGGGGTAGTTTCGTTCCCTTCATGGGATGCTGTGCCCTCCAGGTCTTCTGCCTGAGTTAAGAGATGAGCTGGAATGTTTTTCCATTTCTTTGTGGCTTCCTCAATTTCTTCCATTAGTGTTCTATAGTTTTCAGACTACAGATCCTTTACCTCTTTGGTTAGGTTTATTCCCAGGAGTCTTATGGATTTTAGTGCAATTGCAATGGGATCGATTCCTTGATTTCTCTTTCTTCTGCCTCATTGTTAGTGTATAGAAATGCACCTGACTTCTGTGCATTGATTTTATATCCTGTGACTTTGCTGAATTCACGAATCAGTTCTAGCAATTCTTTGGTGGAGTCTTTCCAGTTTTCTACATAGAATATTGTGTCGTCTGCAAGGAGTGAAAGTTTCACTTCTTCTTTGCTGATTTGGATGCTTTTGATTTCTTTCTGTTGCATGATTGCTGAGGCTACGACTTCCAGCACTATGCTGAATAACAGTGGTGAGAGTGGGCATCCCTTTCACGTCCCTGACCTTAGGGGAAAAGCTCTGTTTTTCCCCAGTGAGGATGGAAAAACATTCCATGCTCATGGATTGGAAGAATAAACATTGTTAAAATGTCTATGCTACCCAGAGCAACCTACACAATCAATGTAATCCCTATCAAAATGCCAGCAGCATTTTTCACAGAGCTGGAACAAATAACCCTAAAATTTGTATGGAACCAGGAAAGACCCTGAATGGCCAGGGGAATGTTGAAAAAGAAAACCAGAGCTGGAAGCATCATAATTCCGGACTTCAAACTGTATTACAAAGCTGTAATCATCAAGATGGTATGGTACTGGTACAAAAAAACACACACAGATCAACGGAACTGATTAGAGAGCCCAGAAATGGGCCCTCAACTCTATGGTCAACTAATCTTCAACAAAGCAGGAAAGAGCATCCAATGGAAAAAAAACCCCCCAAAAACAGTCTCTTCAACAAATGGTGTTGGGACAATCGGACAGCCACGTGCAGAAGGATGAAACTGGACCACTCTCTTACACTTTTATACAAAAAAATAGACTCAAAATGGATGAAAGACCTAATGTGAGACAGGAATCCCTCGAAATCCTTGAGGAGAACACAGGCAGCAACCTCTTTGACCTCAGCTACAGGAACTTCTTCCTAGACACTTCGCCAAAGGCAAGGGAAACAAGGCCAAGAATGAACTCCTGGGACTTCATCAAGATAAAAGCTTTTGCACAGCAAAGGAAACAGTCAACAAAACCAAAGGACAGCCAACAGAATGGGACGAGATATTTGAAAATGACATATCAGATAAAGGGCTAATATCCAAAATCTATAAAGAACTTATTAAACTCAACAACCAAGGAATAAATAATCCAATCAAGAAATGGGCAGAAGACGTGAACAGACATTTCTGCAAAGAAGACATCCAAATGGCCAACAGACACAGGAAAAAATGCTCCACGTCACTCACCATCAGGGAAATACAAATCAAAACCACAATGAGATATCATCTCACACCAGTCGGAATGGCTCAAATTAACCACTCAGGAAACAACAGATGTTGGAGAGGATGTGCAGAAAGGGGAACCCTGTTACATTGTTGGTGGGAATGCAAGCTGGTGCAGCCACTTTGGAAAACAGTATGGAGGTTCCTCAGAAAGTTAGAAATAGAGCTACTCTATGACCCAGCAATTGCACTACTGGGTATTTACCCCAAAGACACAAATGTAGTGATCCGAAGGGGCCCCTGCACCCCAATGTTTACAGCAGTGACGTCCACAATAGCCAAACTATGGAAAGAGCCCAGATGTCCATCAACAGGTGAATGGATAGAGAAGATGTGGTGTATATATACAACAGAAAAGTATGCAGCCATCAAAAAAAAGAAATCTTGCCATTTGCAATGACGTGGCCGGAACTAGAGGGTATTATGGTAAGCAAAATAAGTCAATCAGAGAAAGACAATTATCATATGATCTCACTGATATGTGAAATTTGAGAAACAAGGCTGAGGATCACAGGGGAAGAGAGGGAAAAATGAAACAAGATGAAACCAGAGAGGGAGACAAACCATAAGAGACTCTTAATCTCAGGAAACAAACTGAGGGTTGCTGGAGTGGGGGGGGTGGGAGGGCTGGGGTGGCTGGGTGATGGATACTGGGGAGGGTATGTGTTGTGGGGAGCCCTGTGTATTGAGTAAGACTGATGAATCACAGACCTGTAGCCCTGAAACAAATAATATATTGTATGTTAATAATAAATAAAACAAAAATAAAAATAAAACCAATCTGACCACAGGAGGGGTTTCTCCAGGGGAGGGGAATGGCGCAGAGTGTGTTTGCAGGGGGATTTATGCTTTCCCTCCTGGTTTTGATGAATTTCTCTTTTCCATTATTATTTTAATTAGCAATTAAAAATAGAGCACAATTTAAAAGAAGGTGGGAATGAGAGGAGAGACTCTGAAGTGGGTATTGACAGTAACTTTTTCAATAAAGTTTGACGAAAGGAAGTAGAGTAGAAAGCTAACGGCAGGCACAGCGAGAATCAGAGCGGCGGTTCGCAGTGCGAGGCAGACGTAGAGGGGAACTGAGCGTGTGTGCTGATTGACAGAGATAGCTGAGGGGAGGAGCTAAGGTGGACGACGGCGGGCAGTGAGAGACGGTTGACCCCTGGTGGGAGAGCATATCAGGTAAGGCTGCAGACTGGAGTAGCTGAGCTGACTTGGGTTCAAATTCTGCTCCTTCAACCACTAGCTGCATGATCATGCGCATGTTGAAAAATGATTCTCTAAGCCGGAAAGACGTTAGTCATTTACCGAGGGGAAACTCCGAGCTCAGGAAAGCGTGTGAGGAGATGCTCAACCTCACGAGGGATCAGAGACAAGAAGATGACAACGATGATGTGATATTCGTCCACACCCATCTGCCGTGGGCTGACCTGTGTCTCCTCCAAATTCATACACTGAAGTTCTAAACACCAGTAACTCAGAGTGGGACATTTTTTTGGGAAATAGGGTCATCGCAGATGTAGTTAGTTAAGATAAGGTGAGGTCATAACTGGAGTAGGGTGGGTTCCTAATCCAATATAACTCCCGTCCTTATAGACAAAAAGGAAATTCGGGCACAGACACGCACGCAGGGAGAACACCATGTGAACCTGGAGGCAGAAACTGGAGTTGATTAATCTACAAGCCCACAAGCACCCACGATGGCCAGCAACCGCCGGAAACTGGAAGAGATACACGGGCTAGGTGGTCTCCTGGTTCTCCCAAGCAGCCGTCAAGCAGACACCTGCATCTCGGAACCACGAGACCAGGAACTGCTGCTCAGTTAGTGGTACCTCGGCCACCCTGGCCAACTCGTGCACCGTCTAGCAAAGATTAGGAGGCTGGCTGACCCCGGGTTTTGGGTGTGTGGGGAGGTCTGGGGACCCTCTTGCACTGCTGTGGGAGAAGGAACTGGTACAGCGAATACGGAGTGCCATTTGGCAGTGAGTAAATGGAAGATACACCTAACTCGAGGTCTGGCAATTTCCGGCTGGATACATCTTATAAAGATATTCTCACGTACGACCAGAGGGGTGCGTGTAGAGTGACACTTAACTCAGTGTTGTGTTCAGTGGAGATACTTGGGCATAATGTGGCTGTCCATTATTGAGAGAGTGGGAAGATTAATGTATTAAGTAACTATTCCGCAGACGTATGGATGGTCTGGAAATGTGGAGCGTGCAACGGAAAGACGAAGGACTTCTGCGGCATTCCACGATTTACAACACAATATACAGTTTGCAAGAGACAAAGTTTTGCGGAGATGAATGAATTCGAATGGACTGTTTCAGAGCTGCTCCTTGGAGGTGGAGAACCGAAATGAGAACCACAGGGCGGAGATACATTGCAGAAGAGAGGGATTGCCTAGGTGCGTGTGGGCTAAGCCAGAGCAAATCGATGACTCAGCTCCCAGCACCCAAGCTCCAGCTAGAAAAACACATGTTCTTGTAAGTTCAGGTTTTCCCATCTGGATGGGTCTAAGCTCCACCTGTTTCTCAGTCTTGTGCGAGGGTCAAACAAAATAGTGCCTGAAAAGTGAGTAGGATTCCAAAGCAGATTTGTGCACCCAGGTTTATCTTGCCCACGGAATCCCTGAATGATCTAACCCAGTGGTGTTCCATGGGCCACGAGCCTCCAAGAGGCACAGGACAGCCCGTCCCCACTCCAACAGTCACCGGCTTCCAAAGGTCAACAGTGCCAAGGTTGGGACACCCCGATCTGACTGTATAATCTCTTCAGTCCCAGCTTCATGCTCCCCAATTCCAGCCACACCAGTCACTTCCCGCTTACGTGACAATGCCAAGCTCTTGGCCTCATCAAGGCTTTGGGGTGCACTGAACACGCTACTCTTGCATGAATATTTCTTACGACCTCAACGTCACCCCTCCAAAGGAAAGCTCCGTGAAAGCGTTCTGTTAATGAGATCCATCAGATACTATTCCATCTCTGCCTCAAAAGGCAGCCGTGGTGCGACCCTGGGCTGGTGACACGAGATACACGAGCTTCCATGAGCTTGTGTGCAAGTCATCCTGCTGAGGGAGTGGCTCCAGCTTGACGAGCCTCACTGAGAAAAAGCCAGGCTGTGGGGAAAGAGAGGACGGGGTGCCATAGCCTCGTCACATCCGGCGACTCTGCTCCAGCCCCCGCAGCTTCACGCCTGGGCTGCAGAGCTCTGGACGGGCTGAAGGACCATGGCCCCATCCCTGCCTGCCCTTCTCTGTCTGGGTGAGTCCTGAGGGTTGATCTGGGAAACGCTGGAGGATAGGCAGTGGGCTAGGAGACTAAGAATGTTAAAAAAAATTGCATCAGAAATGACTTTCAGGGCAATCGCTGACCTATGAGAGCCCCTTCATTTGTTGGCTGGGAAAACAGGGGCTGGGACCTGGCTGGGACCCAGGGGGATGGTGTTTCTCTGCTATTCTGTTCTAGTCTCTTCTTGGCTGGGTTGGGAAATAAACGGGTCTTCTAGTTTTGGCTGCAACTTTGTCTCTATACATCTTTCTTTTTTTCTTTTCTTTCTTTCTTTTTCTTTTCTCTTTCTTCTTTCTTTCTTTCTTTCTTTCTTTCTTTCTTTCTTTCTTTCTTTCTTTCTTCTTCCCTTCTTTCTCCCTCTCCCTCTCTTTCTTCTTTCCTTCCTTCCATCCATCCATCCATTCATTTTTTATGTGGACTCGGTGACGTCAGCACACCTCACGACACAGGAACAAATAATCCCGCCCTTTGCAACAAGACGGGTGGACCGTGAGGCCACCATGCTAAGTGAAATAAGTCAGACACAGAAAGAAAACACTGCACGATCTCACTTATATGTGGAATCTAGAAAAGTCGAACTCGTTGAGGCAGAGGGTAGAGTGGTGACTGCTGGCGCTGGGGGTGGGGGAAACGGGGAGATAGGTGGACGGAGTACAAGCTTCTAGTTGTAAGAGGAACAAGTTCTGGGGATCGAAGGCACAACACGGTGATTTCAGGCAATAATACTTCGGAAATGTGCTGAGAGAGTAGATCTTAAGCATTTTCACCAAAGCAAACACCAGAACAACCGAAGTGAGCAGTGGACGGGTTCGTGGCTGCGGTGGTCAGTTCACAGTGTGTCTCCGTCAGATCATCACGTTGTGCGCCCTAGACGCACAGTGTCTCTGTGTCAGAGATTCCTCAGCAAGGCTGGAGCAGAGCCTCTCCTAGCAGGACCGGTGGTGGGATTATGTGCGCTTACTGCCTGCACGGTTCCCTTATTTATGCAGAAGGACGGACGCTCCCGGGGGCCAAGCAGGAAGGAAGAGCTGTGCTATGGGGATAAGAAAACACGCCACGAGCACAAACCACCCGTCAGTCATTCATTCACACGCGCTCGTGCGGCACTTGCTGGGGGCTAGACACCACTCTGTGTTTGCTTAGCAGCCCTTTGCTCAGTTACCAGAACGGCCTGTTCATACTCCCATTTTACAGAGGAGAAAGCTGAGGCCCAGGGGGATTGAGGAACTTGTTTAAGTCACACCTCTAGGGCTCGGATAAACTCAAGAGTTTAGTGCCAAGTTCACATTCTTTATCATAGCATATGCTGCTGGTGTTGGAANGTGATGGTCTACCTCCCACCAGCTGTAGGACGGCGGACAGGATGGTCTCCAAAGTCTGATCTATGAAATGGGGCTAATAATGGGCCCTGACCACAAGGACTGTGGTGATTCACGCCCATCCAGGAAGGGCTCAGAGTGGCACCAGTATTTCTAGTCACGTTACAAGGTTGGATGGAAACCCACGAAAGGACCAAGGCGGGGCTGTGTTGGGCAGTGGACAAAGATGCGGGTAAAGCTTGGGTACAGGGAGCGGAACCTGGTGTAGACAGAGGTTCAGAGGGGGTCAGAGACAAGTGTGTCCCCCCTGAGCCCTGGAGTCAGGGATGATCCAGGTTCAGCAACTTCTTAGCTGTGTGAGCTGAAAGAAACTGCTTAGCCTCTCTGTTCAGTTTCCTTATGTTTATAATGGAGACAGTAACTCCTACTTCTAGTGTGTGTGCACATGTGCGTGTGTGCGTGCACGTGTGTGTGTGTGTAAGGATAAAAGCTACCAGGTAAAATACAGCATGCTCAGTGAAATTTAATTTCAGATAAACAAGCAATGATTTTTTAAGCCTAGAATATCCCATTATAACTCAAGGGTCATAGTATGCAAAAAAAAATTTCATTGCTTATCTGAAATTTATATTTAAATGGGAGTCCTATGTTTTTATTTGCTAAATCTGGCAACCCTAGCGAGACTAAAACAGGTAAAGCTACCAACCCAGCAAAAACGTTAAGGAAACTAATGATGTGCCATATGTTGGCTAACTGAACATAATTAAAAAAAAAAAGTCAGCTTGAGAGAAAGAAGGCAGTTGTTCAACCTAGAGAAGGTAGACGGCAAAATGGGGGGAAGCACCTCCAAGGGAGAGAGTGGAATTTATCGATTATGCAGTTTGAGAGGTGTGTGAAATTACACAGGGCGGTATTTGGAACTGTGGAAAGAATTAGACATAGGGTCAAGGAAAAGTATGCAGATGGCACTAAGCCAAATATTGATTCTAGGGACAAGAAACAGGAAAAATACACAGGTACAGTACTAGACTCCTCAGGTATGAATAACATTTGCATAGTCGATATGTAATTACAGAATATTGATCTAAACAGAAAGTTAAAACAGTGGTAAATCCATGATTAACACCGCTGGTGATCTCTAGACAGGATACAATGCAATAGATCCCTTCCAGATCTAATGTACAGCACGGTGATTTCTTTTTTTAAAGATTTTATTTATGTATTTGAGAGAGAGAGTGCGTGCATGAACTGAGGGAGGGGCAGAGGGAGAGGGAGAAGCAGACTTCCCGCTGAGCAAAGAGCCCGATGCGGGGACTCGATCCCAGGACTCTGGGATCACGATCTGAGCTCAAGGCAGATGCTTCACCAACTGAGACACCCAGGTGTCCCCATAGGATGGTGATTATAGTCAATAACACCTTGTTGCACAACATTCTAAATGTTCTCACCACAAAAAAGAAACGGTACTTATGTGAAATCATGTTGTGATACAGAAATATCAAATCAACACACACACCTTAAATTTACACAGGGTTGTGCACCAATTATATCTTGATAAAGCTGGGGGGGTTAGAGACCCACATCCCNGGAGCCGCTGGTCTCCTCCCAGCGACCGGTTGGAGCTGGTCGCTACAGGTGCCTGGAGGGGTGTGGGGGGCGGCTGCACCTGCGGCCTGGGGGCCCCAGGAGGGTGAGGAGGGGGATGATGATGACAGAGAACCCCGAGACCCAGGGGCTGGGATTGGGGTGGGGAGTAAAGTGCGAGCTACTTTTAGGCGAGGTGCCCCAAACCGCAGGGATCCCCATTAGTGATGTGTCAATGCAGTATCTAACACAATCAAAATCAATGCGAAAACATCCACACTGAACAAAACATCGCATTTTTAAGTAAAGACAGAACCAGGCAGTGCCCTTTCAGGCCGTATCTGAGCCAGATGCAACATGTATACCCTCTCTCCACATTCTAATGCCTTAAAAATTTTTTTTTGATGGAATAAAATGTTCTCAGCTTGTGCTTTTATTTCCAATGCATTTTCAAATGCTTATTTTCTCAACAGATGTTGAAAATATCAGTGATGAATTTGTTTCCCTAAAGCCAGGAGAGTAAGAGGATAATGAATTCTTTAAAAAAATTTTTTTTGGGGGCGCCTGGGTGGCACAGCGGTTAAGCGTCTGCCTTCGGCTCAGGGCGTGATCCCGGC
>NC_048229.1:26813657-26831544 GCF_002007445.2 Ailuropoda melanoleuca
CCCCCTGCTTGTGTTTCCTCTCTCGCTGGCTGTCTCTGTCTCTGTTGAATAAATAAATAAAATCTTTAAAAAAAATTTTTTTGTTATAAAAGAAATAAAATTAAAATAATTTGTGAGTTTTAATAGCCTACTTTAAAGCTTTTCGATTTTTTCCAACTATGTTAAGAGCGTGGAAAAAATTAAGCACAAAAATACGTAAAAGTGTTTTTGAGCCTTTCTGCTTCTCCACGAGGCACAGTTGAGTCTGTTTTGTTTAAAATATGCTCCAGGTAATGAATCATGGAGCTTTACATCAAAAACTAGGGATGTACTGTATGATGACTAACATAATATAATAAAAAAAATATTGTAAAAAAAAATAAAGTTCTTCTTAAATTTCAAAAAAAAAATAAATAAAAAATAAGATTTGCTCCGGGTGTTATCCGTAACTGATGAATGTTGAACACACATCAAAGACTAATGATGTACCGTACAGCGGCTAACTGCACATAATTAAAAATAAATAAATAAATAAATAAATAAATAAATAAAATCTTGGTTATTTTGTTCAGTATGAATTCTTTGCATTAATTTTGGTTTAAAAATTGCATTAAAACAGTAAGCTCTCTCGTTACGACCATCGTAGTTTCAGAGCTCCCTGTGTATTCGGCAGCTCTGCTAAGTTGCTTCACTGAGCCGTTCCCATTTTCTTTTTTCTTTTTCTTTACTTTAAATTTAACCTCAGTTACAACCTATAGTACATCGTTGGTTGTTGACGATGTTCAACGATTGATTAGTTGCCATTTACAGTAGAGAACACCCAGGCACGGATAGAAGGGGAGATCTCTCTCCAGGACCACGGAGCCCCTAAGTCACAGGACCAGGATTTGAGCCCCGGGCACTGGGATGCTGGCTACGCTCCCTTCACCCTTTTGTGTGCTGGTGGCAGAGTGAGTGGGTTCGCTAGGATAGATACGCCTGGAAAGTTCCTTAGCTCTTAGGAGGTGGGGGGACTTTCCCACCCCCCACGGCCAACACGCCGGCCAGGGTCTCTAACACCAGAGCTGTCTTTTCTCCCAGGAGTTTATGCCAACAAGCCCTCGCTCTCAGCCCAGCCCAGCCCGGCTGTGTCCCCAGGAGCAGAAGTCACTCTCCAGTGTCGGAGCCAATACAGTTTCGACCAATTTGCTCTGTACAAGGAGGGGGCCGCTGCGCCCCAGAAGGGATCCGAGAAGCAGTACTGGGCTGATTTTCCCATCACCGCAGTGACTGTTGCCCACAGTGGGACCTACCGGTGTTACAGCTTTTCCAGCAAGTTGCCGTACCTGTGGTCGGCCCCCAGCGACCCCCTGGAGCTTGTGGTCACAGGTGAGCGAGCTGCGGACCAAGTCTGTCTCCTTCAGCTCTTGCCACTCTGGTGGAAGTTCCAGGGCTGGGAGGTGGGGGGGGACAGGTGTGGAGGAGGTGGGAAGCCAGGAGACGCCTGAGGCCCTGGAGGGTGTATTAGTGTCTTAGTGCCGCTATCACAAATCACCAGTAATCCACTGGCTTCGACAACCATCAATGTATTATTACATTTCCGGAGGTCAGGTACCAAATGGGTCTCACTGGGACAAAACAAAGGCGGCAGCTGGGCCGCGTTCCTTTGGGAGGCCCCAGGGGACAATCTGTCCTGTGCTTTGTCCAGCTTTTAGAGATGCCTGCATCCCTTGGCTCCCGTGGTCCCTTCCTTTATCACGAAAGCCAGCAGTGTGACATCTTCAGTCTCTGTCTTAGGCTCGTCTGCCTCCCTGCCCCCTGCTTCCACGTTTAAGGGCCCTGCGGCGACACTGGGTCCACCTGGATAGTCTAGGATACACTCTCCACCCCGACATCCTCCCATTTACCACATACGGTGCCATAGTCTCAGGGCCTGGGGATCAGGACATAAGCATATCTGGGACGCTGTTATTCTATCTACTACGGAGTATATAGAAAAAGAAAAGAAATAAGAAATAAGAAAAAATATTTCTTAATACCAGTGATAATGCCTTGTGTCTCGTCCAGGTTTCAAACAAACAAACAGCAGCAAAAAACTTATGGAAATTACTTAAAAAATGCCACTAGAACAGCAAGGAAACTTTGACTCCCTTTTCACCACTAACACACACGCAGTCTTTCTTATTTGTAACAGTCTAAGTGCAAAGTATCTCTACAGCAAAGCTTGCTGCTAAATCCGTCACATCAACTGATGTAATTTAAAACCATTATTGATGTGTTCTCTTCACCATTGTTTTTCGGTCATGTGCCTTCACAAGTATTAAAGCAACTGAATTATTTAAAGTTTTTTTTATTTTTTAAAAGATTTATTTATTTACTTGAGAGACACCGAGAGAGAGAGAGAGAGAGAGAGAGAGAGAGGGCATACAGGGAAGGGCAGAGGGAGAGAGAAACTTTAGCGGACTCCGTGCTGAACGTGGAGCCCGATGTGGGGCTGATCCCAGCCTGACTTGAGCTGAAACCAAGAGTCAATGCTCAAGCCACTGCACCATCCAGGGGCCCCAAAGTTTATTTTTTATAATCTCTACACCCATCATGGGGCTCGAACTCATGACCCTGAGATCAAGAGTGGCATGCTCTTCCTACTAAGTCAGTGAGGTGCCCCAGCAACTGATTATTGAAAATGCCTCAATGGGGGCACCTGGGGGCTTGTCGGTTCACCGTCAGACTCTTGGTTTTGGCTTAGGTCATGTTCTCAGGGTCATGAGACAGAGCCCTGCCTGGGGCTCTGCACTCAGCATGGAGTCGGCTTGAGATTCTTTCCCTCTTCCTCTCCCTTCCTGCTTTGCCCCTCCCCACCCTGCTCACGCACTCTCTAAAATTAAAAAAAATCTTAGAAAAAATGAAATGCCCCAATATACAAAAGACTAATGCCTCTCTCCATTAGCAAAGGGAAAATTCTTATCCTTTTGGTCTCCAGTGGATTAGTATAGTACAGGGTAAAATGCAAATGTACTTGTATTCAGACTTATTTTCATTGAAATCTAGCCCATCTCCATCACCTCTGAAGGATTTCTGGGGCCTGTTTGTTGTCATTTTCCATTCAACCACGAACTACTTTCTATTTCTATAAAAAATTGGCCTCTTTGGGGGGAATTTCATATATATGGATCCTAGACTGTGGTCTTTCGTGACCGGCCTCTTCCACCCAGACTCCCGTGTTTGAGGTTTGGTTACATTGTAGCAGCTCTCAGTCTTTCATTCTTAAAGCAGGCCTCTTTCAAAAGAGGACGGCACAGTTCATAAAGAAAATGTGGCATATAACCTCAGTGAGCCCTGGGTGTTACACGCAAATGATCACAGAACCCTACATCAAAAACTAATGATGCACTGTATGGTCACTAACACGGTAAAAAACAAAAACAAAAAACAATGACATGAATAAAGCTCTTATTAGAAAAAAAATATGGTGCATACACACGATGGATTATTATGCAGCCCTAAAAAGGAAGGCTTGTGCTCCAGTATGGATGAACCTGGAGGACGTTACACTACGTAAAATAAGCCAGTCACAAAAGGCCATAAACTGTCTGATTCCGCTCACGGAGGACATTTGAAAGTCGTCAAAATCATAGAGGCAGAGAGTGGAAGGGGGTTTGCCAAAGGCCGAGGGAGGGGAGCAGGGGAGTTAGTGTTCAATGGATGCAGAATTTCAGTTTTGCAGGTGAAAAAGTTCTGAGATTCCTTGCACCACGGTGTGAATGCACGTAATACTACCAAACTGTGCACTTAAAATAAATGTTTAAGACGGTATATTTAACGTACATTTAACAATAACATGAAAATTCAAAAAAGACACATACATTTTTCCACTATAATACTCAGAGGCATTTCCTTGTAAACCTTGGTGTCTTTGCCCAACTCATGCTTCCTACCACATCTTCCAAACCTGTCCCTAATCCGACAACTTCTCAGCACCCCCGTGGCTCCACCATCCATCACCTAGACCTGGGTTACTCCATACTGGTCTGTGCCCACCTTTGTTCCCTTTGATTGTTAAAATTAATTGTGATCTAATTGGCATATAACATTGTGTAAGTTTAAGATGTAGCACATGTTGATTTGATCCATTTATATAGGCAGCACAATGACCCCTGTGGCGTTAGCGAACACCTCCATCCCATTACATAATTGCCATTGCTTTTTTGTGCTGAGAAAACTAAAGACCTGGTCTCTTAGCAACGTTCAAGTCTGTAATGTAGTGCTAATGACAAAATGCGTGCATTAATCTCCAGGACTTCTTTATCTACCACTTGCAAGTTTGCAAGACTTCACACCTTTGCCCCTTTAGAATGTTCGTAAAACTATGACAAGAGGACTCCTTTTAGAGCAGGTTGTTAAAATCAGATGATTTTGTGGAAAGCCTACAGCCCTCCCTTGTCTCTCCTCAGCCAGCCCCTCCTTTACCTGTCTGATCACCTGACCTGCTGCTGTGCCCTCATCCACTCCGCCCTAGATACATGGGCATCTTGCCCCGCCCCCTTTGAAACTGAAGACTAATTGACAATGTAGTATTAGCGTCTGATGTACAACGTAGCGATTTGGTATTTACATACATGATGGGATGGTCACCACGGATATGTCTAGTTACCATCTGTGACCATACAAGGTGGTTACAATGTTACTGACTACATCCTGTCTTGCTTTTCCTTGGATATGCAGGCTCACTACACCCTCGGGGACCTTGCACTTGCCGGGACGCTCTCTCCAGATCTTATGGCGCAATCCATTGCTTCCTTCGGGCCTCAATCAAAGGTCACATTCTTGCCTCTCTGATGCTATCTGCCGCCTTCTCTGCCTAATTTTTCTGCATAGCACCTACCCCTGTGCATTCATTGTACTGATTTATGGTGCTTATCACCTGTCTGCCCCCTGCATCCTGGAATGTAAGCTCTGGAAAGACAGACATTTCTGTCTGTTTTCTTTCCTGCTGTATCCCCAGCACAGACAGTAGTTTCTGGCACACAGTAGGAGCTTAATGCATAGTCACCTGCTCTAATTGTACAATGCAGTGGTTTTTGGTAAATTTAGAGTTGTGTGGTCACCACCACAACCCCGTTATGGAACGTTTCCACCACCCTATCACATCCCTCGTGTCTATATGCAGCCGCTCCCTCCTCCTCCCTCCAGCCCAAGGAAACCACTAATCTTCCTGCCTTTGGAGATTTGTCTTTTTTGGGGTCCCTGCTCATTTATTGCTTCTTTCATTGAACATATTTCAAAAATGTCTATGCTGTGGCCGTGTTTTGCTGGGGACTGCTTGAAACTCTCTCTAGGGTATCTTTTCTTTACACACACACACACACACATATTATGCATACATACGTCATACATGCATGTAGTAATTAGCGCAAGCAGACCTAAAGACGCATCCAACACCTGTGACAAGCATTACGAATTAGAAGTACACAGCGCTGTTAGAACCCAGAAGGGGAGGCAGTTTGGGAACACTTCTCTGAGCAGTCAGTGCTTGACCTGGCTCTAGGGCAGAGTGAGAGGTAACCAGGTGGGCGGAGCAGTGGGATGGGCTGTCGGTGTGCAGGATCGTATGAGCAAATGTCCTGGGGTGAGAGGAGGTTGGCAGGTTGGTGCAGCTACAAAGCTAGGGTGCTGGGGGTGGAAAGGGGTTGTGTTTTGTTACACAGGCATGACCCTTTCTCCCTACACGTATCCCACGGCTTTTGCCTCCTCGTCTGCTTTCCAGGGCTTAAGAGCCAGTTTTGCTCCTGGGAACAAAGGAAGTACAGGTCGCAGAGATCTAGAAAAAAAAACAGAACTGAAGTTCGAAAAGCAGGGAGGGCAGCTACAGAGATTGTCATTCTTAATTAGTCCCAGCACGTGCTAGACGTGCTATTTAACACCATGACAGTCCAGTGATGTGAGCTTCCTTGCACTCATTTTCCAGGCGAGGAAACTGGGTCGCTGAAATGCTTTATCATTTGCTCAGGATCCATAGCTAACCGAGCACAGAACTCTCTTTTTCTGATTTCCCAGGGACCTCTGGGACCCCCCGCTGGTTATCCGCAGAACCCTCTTCCTCTGTGACAGGTAAATTCTGGAGGATTCATCCCGGTATCTGGGGTATAGACCCACAGACCCTTTCTTTTCTTTCTCCCCTTTATCTAGATTTCTCAATTCACTGTCTCTTTCACAAACTTGATTTATTTAAAAATCACTTATTTCTGCCTGTAAAGAAGATGGGTATAATAATATCAGATAGACGTTACTATGCTACCCTACATCCCCACTTCTATCCGGCCTTAGGTTGACGGTTTATAATGTCTAATGTGGAGAAGAATAATCTGAGAGGCTTATAAAATCATAGATTCCTGGACTATAATTTTGAGTCTTTGATTCCATTGGCCAGTGGTTCTCAAACTTTAGGGGGCCTGAGAATTACCTGGAGGTGATCCAGGTTTCTGGATCCCCCCGGTCCCTGATTCACAAGGTGTGGGGTGGGGTCCAGTTATGTTCATTTTTTTTTAAAGATTTTATTTATTTGAGAGAAAAAGAGAGAGAGAGAGAGCACAAGCAGGGGGAGCAGCAGGCACAGGGAGAAGCAGACTCCCCGCTGAGCAGGGAGCCCGATGTGGGGCTTGATCCCAGGACCCCCAGATATCTCAGAAGGAGTATGCAGAGTAGGGACTCACTGGGAAAACCTGACATTATCCACTTTCTTATTACTCTCTTGCTTAGAATTCCCAGAAGCGTCCAGGAAACGGAGCATCTCACTTATCAACAAGAGCTCTGCAATTGGTGAGTAACCTGGTGCTCAGAGCCCAGCAGACAGGAGTGTGAGGATAGGTTTTTCTCTCATCGTCTAAGGCTGTAGGCTCTGAGTCTGCTTCAGGAGATCACCTGACTCTTCCAAGGAAAGTCCTTGGTTTGAGGATCAAGGATGGGCTAGAGGTGGGCTCTGAGCGTGGAGACAGATGTGCGTGCTGGGTCATGTGGCTATTTCAAAGATGGCGGAGCCAAGGCTATGATGGGCAGACCATCACTCATTCCTACACACTGCTCTTCTGACTTTGCTCTGAGCTCTGTGCGTGACCTTTGTCCCCTATTGCTCATCGCCTCCTCTCATCACTGCAGTCCCGTGCAACAAACTTCCCTCATGCTCTTGGAAAAGAGAGCCCCTCACTTTTCCTGGAAAAAGGATCCATTTCCCTCAAGAAAGAAACCTTGACAGAGCCCCTGAGGATAGGTCCGATATCTCTTTTCCTGGAAAAAGGATCCATTTCCCTCAAGAAAGAAACCTTGACAGAGCCCCTGAGGATAGGTCCGATATCTCCACTGGGTCCACCTGACTCTAACTCTCTGTTAGACTCCTGATGCCCGTAAGCTCTTTCTAAGACCCTGATGACATTCTTCATCGTGCTCTGTTCAAGATTCTTCTGGGTTCCCAGTCACCCTTAGGATACAGCCTGCGGTTCTCAGCTTGATGTTTAATGCCTTTAGAGGCAATGCCCTTAGATCAGCCACTGTCTGATTCCTCCAGTCTGGTCTTCATTCCATGCAAATCTCAGCCCCACAGAGTCAGATGAAGCTCTCCTGGATCCCTGGCATCTCCCCTCACTCTGCATCCAAGCCACTGGCTCAGCTTTTCCTTCCATTTCCTCATGGCTTCAGTCCCTCAGGGAAGCCTTTTCTGACATTGGATTGTATAGTTTCCTCTGTCCTATGGACTCCCTATTGTAGCAATTTTCACCGTATATCAAAACACACACCTGACTGATGTGTTTGGCTGAGCACCCAGAAAGTCTCCAGAGATACTTGTGGAATGAGACAAGAAGCTACCATGTGTGGGGTGCTTACCGTACGTCAAGCGCTGTGCCTTATGCTGTTATCATTGGTTTAAATTTCACATTAACCTGTGATGTATTTTAATTTTCATTGGACAGATGGGAAAACTGCCTCATAGATATTAAGTCTATTGACAGAGGCCCCCCATCTAGTTTGTGATATCTGGAATTCAAACCTAGACAGCCCGACTCTGTAGTTCATTCTCTTCTTATAGTCATGGGATGCATTCAGGATAGGGGCAGGGACAGGGCTGGGGAGATGGTCTTACCCCTTTATACTTTCCCTTTTTGATTCCCAGAGCCTTCTAGGACTATCACTGTCTCTCCAAAGGGGCCAGAGTCTCCAACTGGTGAGTAAGTGGTCCTCTCTGGACCCTCTTCATTCCCGCCTGTGTCTTTCCCTAAAGCCAAATGCTTTCCCTGTACAGAGGTTATAGCTCTATGATCTTAGGTCCTGGTTTATAAAATATCAAGGGGAGGGTAAATATCAGCACTTGGAACTCAGAATTGGGCAATAAGATCAGGTGAGGAGGCTGAGATAAACCTAGACAGCCCGACTCTGTAGTTCATTCTCTTATAGTCATGGGATTCTGCCCCCAAAGTGCACGCATTCAGGATAGGGGCAGGGACAGGGCTGGGGAGATGGTCTTATCCCTTTACACTTTCCCTTTTTGATTCCCAGAGCCTTCTAGGACTATCACCGTCTCTCCAAACAGGCCAGAGTCTCCAACTGGTGAGTAAGTGGTCCTCTCTGGACCCTCTTCATTCCCACCCCTGTGTCTTCCCCTAAAGCCAACTGCTTTCTCTGTACAGAGGTTATAGCTCTATGATCTTAGGTCCTGGTTTATAAAAGATCAAGGGAAGGGTAAATGGAACTCAGAATTGGGCAGTAAGATCAGATGAGAAGGCTGAGATTTTCTAAAGGATCAGGGGAAGATAAATTCCATCTCTTTCCCCACCCCTTGTAACAGTCTTTTCTGCTGCAATTAGCCGAACAGCCAGGTAGTGTGTGTGTGTGTGTGTGTGTGTGTGTGTGTGTGTGTGTGTGTGTGTGTGTAGGGGTTGTATCAGAGGCTGATGAGGGTGGATTATGGAAGAAATGATATTTAGAGAATTGGGCTTATCTAGCCCTGACCGTTGGTGAGGAGGGGAGGAACCCTCTAGGAAGGAACTTGGCGTTCTAGGTAGCAGAGAATAGGACCTTAGATGAGGGAAATGGCTATGAGAAACCCAAGATGTGCCTTGAAGTGGGTCCTGGAGATAGGCTTTCATCACCTGCTCCTGTGTCTCTTTGTTCCTCCAGGTCTTGCCCAGCAGACCTACACCAAGGGCAATCTGGTCCGGATATGCATTGGGGTTGTGATTCTAATACTCCTGGTGGGGCTTCTGGCAGAAGATTGGCACAGTAGAAAGAAACCCCTGCCACACCGGGTCAGACCTATCCGCAGGCCACTCCCACCCCTCCCGCAGACCCAGAAACCACACAATCGGCAGGATGGGGGTCGACCAGCTGGCCGTAACCAGGGGCGTCACCAATAGAACTCCAAGGCTTGGCTGTATCTATGAGAGTGGGGTGTAGAACCATGTGTGGCGAGCATGGAATGTAGAAGCAGGAGGATAGGGGTTATGACTATGGAGGAGGAGGAACTCGGGGCCTCTCCTTGGTGTCCCATCAAGGAGCTGTTGAGCCAGTGTCTGTTTGGCTTTTCATCCAAGGACTTCCTTCATTTGGGTTGGAGGTATCTAGTGGATGCCAGTACCTTCTCACTCATATCCTGCACATTGTGGATCTTACGGCACCCTAACTGGACCATCACACTGACCTCTTCGACCTCTCCTAATACGTGTTCCAGATTGACCTCTGTATCCCCAGGCCTCACAGCTGACCCTGTTCTATCCTCTGCACAAAACTCTCCCACGTTTCCCTGTTGGCCCCTATGTTTTCTCTGGGCATCCATAGCTTAGCTGGTTAATTCAGACTAGCACTCATTTCCTGAGCCTATCAGAGAGAGTCCAGCCTCTCTCCTAACCAGAAACATTTGGTTACACGTGTGAGTACTCAGGGCTTGGCCCACTACACCTCCCCACCTTGAGGATGCCCTTCTCCTACTCCTTGATCCCAGATGCCATGTCCTCAGACATGGGCTTTGGTTTCATCTATTTATGGCCACACCCCCCTCCTATCTCGCTCCATAGTTAATAACCACACTTACAGAATCTCTAAGTCACAGGTGAAATGGGCAGAGTATCTGTCCTTAAACTGATGCAGGCAGGCTACTCAATTTCTTTTCCCCTAAAGGGGGCAACCTCGGGGCATTTTGCATGCAACGGATATTTGTCAGTGCCTGGAGATATTGTGGGAGGGAGGTGCTGGTATTTGGTGGGTAGAGGGCAGAGATGCTAACACTCTATGAATGCACAGGACAGTCTCTCTCTCTCATCAAGAGTATATTCTCTTGAGCTATACTTGAGACAACAAAGAATTATCTGGCCCCAAGCGTCAATAGCACAGAGATTGAGAAACCCTTGGCTACAAGACACTGAGATTCCTTCCTAGCTTTTAAAAAATGGTGTGCCTCTATTTCTCCTTTTAACAACCCCACCCACTCTCACTGAAGGCAGCCACCACCCCTCAGAGCCTGAGAATGAAGACGCTCTAGGAAAGACCTGTATCCAGCCGAACAAGAGGGCTTGAGAAAGAAACAGAAGGAAACCTGTAGGAAAATCCAGGAGCCCACACCGTAGGCAGGGACATCACTGAGCTGTGAAAACACAAGCACATTAAACGGGGGTTTGAAGGGGATGTCTGGGAATGTGACATATTTGGTGAGAATGACAAACCAATGGACCCCAGTAAAGAAGCAGGGGAAAGTAGGATGATTGGAAGAAAAATGTAAAAATTAGTGCTTAATAAAAAAAAAACGTGATTCTTACAGTTGTTGCTTTAAGGACTTTTGAGACTCTGTCACGAGGAAATCAGGGGGACTCTACGGGGAAGAGAATACCTTGAAGTTATGTTTTCTGTAAGTAAGGTTGGAATTATTAAAAAGTTAATCAGAGCAAGGACGTGATCGCATAAGGGCTTCACTGAAGCACTTAAGAATGCTACAAAATATTGTGGGATTGGCAGGAGAACTATTCTACGAGGAAGACCGACCAGGCAGCTATCCACGCAGGTCAAGGAATGCCAGAACTCGGCGGTGGCTGGCAAGGTGAACAGGCCAGTGCAATCACAGACACTTCTGTCCCCCCTTTCTTTCTGGGTTAGGTTCTTTCCAAATAAAGGATCTTCTAAGTTTGGTCAGAATGCATCCATTCATAAACACCTCCTTCAGGAACGCCTTCACACCTTCATTTCTCTTGAAAGACTCGAGATACAGGCATTGCATCCATCATAGGGGTAAGCCACCTGTGTGCGTTTCACGGAGCCAAAGGCACAAACAAGGCTACGGTAACAGCTGGCCCAGCACCGCACATCACGGAGAGGGCTCGAGGAAGTTCACCATCACCTTGATGATCCCGGGCTTTCCTGGGGAACGAATAACTCCAGGCGATTCAGAAAATGAAGTCACGTGAAGACGGGCGGTTACTGCTTGGGTCTTGATTGTCACTCTCAACGGTCGGGTGTGGGTCACGTTCTGGGATTTCTTTCAGCGGCTTCTGGATTCGAGGATCAGATCCATCCGTCTTCAACCTGGAGTTACGATGGGGCAAAAACTTCCTTGTTCCCAATGCCCAGGTGCCTGCAAGTCTCATGCTTTACAGCAGGGGCAGTCTTCACTGATTATGCTGCAAAGCGGGGTTCCACATGGATTCGACAGGGAGAGAGGGACAATAGCAGGCTAACGCTGTAATGCGTTTGCGTGCTGGGATGCTCTCGGGCGATCCTCAGGTCATGCTCGGAGACATGGGATTGGTGGATACCTCTGTGATGTGGTTCTAACGCCTCCCTCCTCCACAGCTCACGTTGGCAACTTGTACTTGGTGGACCCAGGATGAAACATACGCACTTGAGTCCAGTCAGTCAGACCGGCTTTAGTCCGCCTGGGCTTCGTATAGGAGCTGCCCAGCACCTTTCCTCTGCCCTGTGATACCAGCAGCTTCATTTGTAGGACTCACCTTTCGGTAACCATATTCATCTGTGTGATGTGGGAATGGGGAAGGGGGTGGGGGGAAGCAAGAGGGAATATTCAAAGCAAAACTATGTACAGGGAGGAGGCAAGATGGCAGAGGAGTAGGGGACCCCGTTTCAGCTGGTCCCCTGAATTTAGCTGGATATCTAACAAACCATTTTGAACACCCCTGAAGTCAGCCTGAGATGTCAGAATATATATCTGGAACTCTACAAGCGGAAAAGCGACTGCTTTTGGCAAGGTAGGACGTGCGGAGTCGTGAACCTGTGGGGAGACATTGGAAGAGAAAGAGCAGGGGAGGGAGCAGCTGTAAGCTGGCGCCTGGAAAGTGATTGATACTGGAGCTCAAAATCGGAACTCAGACATCTGCTCTGGTGAGAGACACCCCTTGGGGAAGGGCGCTTTGGAAATGAAAAGGCAGAATTCTAGGTGGGGCCTTGTGGTCTCAGGTTAGGAGGGCCACAGAGCACAAGGAGATTCCCGAAAGGTAGAGGGCCCGAGCACTGGAGCCAGGAAGCCCGTGATGGTCAGTGAGCCCAGGAAGGGACTCTCAGCTTGGATCGCCAGAAACTGCGAACTGGGAGGGTCGGTACCCACTCCTTCCTTGAACAGCCTGAGAAAATCTGGAACCTGTGCCCACAACCGGGCAAAAACTCACAGAGCGGGAGTGACCAGGAACGGGCTCTGGGGCGGAACCCAGACCTGATTCCGGAGCTTTGGGTGCGTGCACCAGCACGAGGGCGAGACACTGCCGGCCGTGAAAACACTCCTGAGAGAGTGGCTGTGGGCGCGCACTGTGGGAGGCTGCGGTTTTCAGGTGCAAGCAGAAGTGTGGACCGTTTGTCCTGGAGTTTATTAAAGGGCACAGACTGTGAATCTTCTGCTCTGGGCCAGAGGTTTGGCTGTGGCCATTTTTGCTCTGATCCCCTGAACAGGTGCAAAAAGGACCCAGAGAACAAAAGAGGCGCAGAAGACCGGTTTCCACTAAGGCCATCCCCCCCGACAGGGGGCGGGGCCGCTCCGCACAGGCAGGGATACCTGGGAAACAGCGTGGCTGGCCCCTCCCCCAGGAGCCAGGCTGGAAGAACCAGTGGATGACAATCCCTCAGATCCCACAAGACTAAAATCCCAGCGCCAGAAAAACTGACAAGGCAGGAAACAAAATGTTGGAGAGGATGTGGAGAAAGGGGAACCCTTTTACACTGTTGGTGGGAATGCAAGTTGGTAGAGCCACTTTGGAAAACAGTGTGGAGGTCCCTTAAAAAGGTAAAAATAGAGCTACCCTATGATTCAGCAATTGCACTACTGGGCATTTACCCCAAAGATACAGACGTAGTAAAGAGAAGGGCCATATGCACCCCAATGTTCATAGCAGCATTGTCCACAATAGCTAAATCATGGAAGGAACCGAGATGCCCTTCAACAGATGACTGGATTAAGAAGCTGTGGTCCATATATACAATGGAATATTACTCAGCTATCAAAAAGAACGATTTCTCAACATTTGCCGCAACATGGACAGCACTGGAGGAGATAATGCTAAGCGAAACAAGTCAAGCAGAGAAAGACAATTATCATATGGTTTCACTCATTTATGGAACATAAGAACTAGGAAGATCGGTAGGAGAAGGAAGGGAAGAATGAAGGGGGGTAAACAGAAGGGGGAATGAACCATGAGAGACTGTGGACTCTGGGAAACAAACTGAGGGCTTCTGTGGGGAGAATGGAATAGGCCGGTGATGGGTAGTAAGGAGGGCACGTATTGCATGGAGCCCTGGGTGTTATACGCAAATAATGAATCATGAACACTGCATCAAAAACTAGGGATGTACTGTGTGGTGACTAACATAATAAAAAATTATTATAAAAAAATCCCAGCACCAGGGGAAAATTATATACTGAGCTCCAGGCGTCACTGCACGACTTGTTTATTTTTCAGATGTAATTCTTTTCTTTTCTTTTCTTTTCTTTTCTTTTCTTTTCTTTTCTTTTCTTTTCTTTTCTTTTCTTTCTCCTTTTCTCATGCAATTTTCCACTGCTGTATTTTTCTTTATACCTTCTCACTTTAACTAGATGTCTATTATACCAACTCATTTTTCATAGTCACTTTTTGAACTTGTATTTTTACACACCTACACATTTTATATAAATATGCTTTCTTTTAGCCTGTGTTTCACTCTACTCAGTTTTACCTTTTCATATATATAAGTTTTACTTTCCTAGTACTTTGGGGACGTAGTGTCCTCTAACACACTGACCAAAATACACCCAGGAAAAACTGAAACACCCTCCTTTGTCATCACTGAGAGATTACAGCCCCCCTTTCACTCCCCCTTTTTAAAAAATTTATTTTATTTTTATTTTTAATTTATTTTTTGTTTTTTCAAGTTTTAAATTTTATTGTGTTTCATTTTGGCTTTGTATTTTCAGTGGCGGCTTCTGACCACTCTGGATTTTGTTAGGGTGCATCTAGCTTGGGTCGTAATTGACATTTGGGACTCTGTCCATTCACTCAGCCATCCCTCGATAGAATGACTAGGAGGAGAAACTCCCAACAAAGAACAGAACCAGAGACAATGTCCTCTCCACAGAACTAATGGATATGGATATAATCAAGACGTCAGAGATAGACTTCAGGAAAACAATCATGAAGTCATTAGCTAGGCTTGAAAAACACATTAGGGACAATATAGACTCTCTAAGGGCAGAAACGAGATCTAATCAGGCCACACTGATAAATGCTATGAATGAGATGTAGTTTAAACTGGATACCCTAACATCCAGGGTAAAGGAGGCAGAAGAGAGAATTAGTGACCTAGAAGATAAGCTGATAGGAAGGAAGGGAGTTGAAGAAGATAGGGATAGGCAGCTAGTCGCACACGAAAGCAGACTTAGGGAGATCAACGACACCATGAAACGGTCCAATGTCAGAATTATTGGGATCCCCGAGGGGGTGGAGAGAGAGAGAGAGAGAGGACTAGAAGGTTTGTTTGAGCAAATCATAGTTGAGAACTTCCCTAATCTAGGGAAGGAAACAAGCATTTGTGTCCAAGAGGCAGAAAGGATCCCTCCCCAAATCAATAAAAATAGGTTAACACCCCAACGTGTAATAGTGAAGCTTGCAAATCTTAGAGCCAAGGAAGGTATCCTGAGAGCAGTTAGGGGGAAGAGATTTCTTACATAGGGAGGGAGGAACATCAGAATAATATCAGACCTGTCCACAGAAACCTGGCACCCAGAAAAGGCTGGCAGGACATATTCAGAGCACTAAATGAGAAGAACATGCAGCCACGGACACTGTACCCAGCAAGGCTGTCATTCAGAATGGATGGAGAGACAAGGAGCTTCCAGGACAGGCAGAAACGGAAAGAATATGTGACCACTAAGTCCGCCCCGCAAGAAATATTAAGGGGGACTCTGTAAGTGAAGAGAAACCCCAAGAGTCACATAGACCAGAAACAAACAGAAAACCTACAGAAACTGGGACTTTCCAGGCAATACAATGGCACTAAATTCATATCTTTCAATAGTTACTCTCAATGTGAATGGGTTGAACGCTCCCATCAAGAGACACAGGGTTTCAGATTGGATAAAAAGCAGGACCCATCTATAGGCTGTCTACAGGAGACTCATTTTGAACCTAGAGACACCTCCAGATTGAAAGTAAGGGAATGGAGAACCATTTACCATGCCAATGGTTGTCAAAAGAAAGATGGGGTAACAATTCTCATATCAAACAAATTAGATTTTAAAACAAAGAATGTTCATAGCAGCAATGTCCACAACAGCCAAACTGTGGAAGGAGCTGAGATGCCCTTCAACAGACGAATGGATAAAGAAGATGTGGTCCATATATACAATGGAATATTGCTCAGCCATCAGAAAGGATGAATACCCACCATTTGCATCGACACTGATGGAACTGGAGGGGATTATGCTAAGTGCAGTAAGTCAAGCAGAGAAAGACAGTTATCATATGGTTTTCACTCATTTATGGAACATAAGGAATAGCAGGGAGGACATTAGGAGAAGGAAGGGGAAAATGAAGGGGGGGAATCAGAGAGGGAGATGGACCATGAGAGACTATGGACTCCGGGAAACACACTGAAGGTTTCAGAGGGGAGGAGAGTGGGGGGATGGGTTGGCCCAGTGATGGGTATTAAGGAGGGCACATCATTGCAATGAGCATTTGGGTTTATATGCAAAGAATGAATCATGGAACGCTACATCAAAAACTAATGAAGTACTGTATGGTGACCAACATAACATAATAAAATATATACATATATTAAAAAAATAACAAAAAATAAACCAAAGACCATAGTAAGAGATGTAGAAGGACACTATATCATACTTAAAGGGTCTATCCAACAAGATCTAACGCTTGTAAATATCTATGCCCCCAACATGGGAGCAGCCAATTTTATATACCTATCAGTAACTAAAATAAAGGAACATATGGATAATAATGCATTAATAGTAGGAGACCTAAACACTCCACTCACAGCAATGGACAGATCATCTAAGCCGAAGATCAACAAAGAAACAAGAGCTTTGAATGACACATTGGACCAGATGGACTTCGTAAATATATACAGAACATTCCATCCTAAAACAACAGAATGCTCATTCTCCAGTGCGCATGGAATTTTCTCCAGAATAGATCACATACTGGGTCACAGATCAGGTCTCAACCAGCACCAAAAGACTGAGATTATCCCATGCGTATTTTCAGACCACAGGGCTGTGAAACTAGAACTCAACCACAGGAAGAATTTTGGAAGGAGCTCAAACACTTGGAAGTAAAAGAGAATCCTGCTAAAGAATGATTGGGTCAACCAGGAAATTAAAGATGAACTCAAACAATTCATTGAAACGAATGAGAATGAAAACGCATCAGTCCAAAACCTATGGGACACTGCAAAGGCAGTCCTAAGGGGGAAATACATAGCCATCCAAGCCTCTCTAAAAAAATTAGAAAAATCCCCAATGCACAAGCTAACCTTACACCTAAAGGACCTAGAACAGGAACAGCAAGTAGGGCCTAAACCAAGCAGAAGAGATAAAAATGAGGGCAGAAATCAATGAAATAGAAACCAGAAAAACAGTAGAACAGATCAGTGAACCTAGAAGCTGGTTCTATGAAAGAATTAATATTGACAAACCTCTGGCCAGACTTAACCAAAAGAAAAGGGAAAGCATCCAAATTAATAAAATCATGAATGAAAGGAGAGAGATCGCAATGAATACCAAGGGACTAAAAACAGTTATTAGAAATTATTACCAGCAACTATATGCCAAAAAGTTAAGCAATTGAGAAGAAATGGATGGATTTCTGGAAACTTTTAAACTACCAAGACTGAAACAGGAAGAAATATACCATCTGAACAGACCAATAACCAGCAAGGAAATTGAAGCAGTGATCAAAAACCTCCCAAAAAACAAGAGTCCAGGGTCAGATGGTTTCGCAGGGGAATTCTACCAACTATTTAAACGAGAAGTAATACTTTCAAAAAATAGAAACAGAAGGAAAACTTCCAAACTCGTTCTATGAGGCCCGCATTACCTTGAATTCCAAAACCAGGCAGGGACCCAATCAAAAAGGAGAATTATAGACCGATATCCCTGATGAACACAGATGCAAAAAATTCTCACCAAAATACTAGCCAATAGGATCCAACAGTACATTAAAAGGATTATACATCACGACCAGGTGGGATTTATCCCTGGGAGGCAAGGGTGGTTCAACATTCACAAATCAATCAATGTGATACATTAATAAAAGAAAAGACAAGAACCATACGATCCTCTCAACTGATGCAGAAAAAGCATTTGACAAAATACAGCATCCTTTCCTGATAAAAACCCTTCAGAGTGTAGGGATAGAGGGTACATTCCTCAATCTCATAAAAACCATCTATGAAAAGCCTACAG
>NC_048229.1:26831847-26831935 GCF_002007445.2 Ailuropoda melanoleuca
CATTTCTATACACGAACAATGAGACTAAAGAAAGAGAAATTAGGGAATCCATTCCATTTACAGTAGCACCAAAAATCATACGTTATCT
>NC_048229.1:26832676-26835960 GCF_002007445.2 Ailuropoda melanoleuca
GCCCTTCAACAGATGACTGGATTAAGAAGTGGTCCCTATATACAATGGAATATTACTCAGCCATCAAAAAGAACAATTACCCAACATTTGCAGCAACATAGACGGGACTGGAGGAGATTATGCTAAGCAAAATAAGTCAAGCAGAGAAAGACACTCATCATATGGTTTCACTCACTTATGGAACATAAGAACTAGGATGATCGGTAGGAGAAGGAAGGGAAGAAGAAAGGGGGGATAAACAGAAGGGGGAATGAACCATGAGAGACTTTGGACTCTGGGAAACAAACTGAGGGGAGGGCGGTGGGGGATAGGCCGGTGATGGGTAGTAAGGAGGGCACTTATTGCATGGTGCACTGGGTGTTATATGCAAGTAATGAATCATGGAACTTTACATCAAAAACTAGGAATGTACTGTATGGTGATGAACATAATATAATAAAAAATTATTATTAAAAAAATAAAGGCAAGGGAAAAAAAAGCAAAATGAACTTTTGGGACTTCATCAAGATAAAAAGTTTTGCACAGCAAAAGAAACAGTCAACAAAACTAAGAGGCAATCCACAAAATGGGAGAAGATATTTGCAAATGACATTTCAGATAAAGGGCTGGTATCCAAGATCTATAAAGAACTTCTCAAACTCAGCACCCAAAAACCAAATAATCCAGTGAAGAAATGGGCAGAAGACATGAACAGACACTTCTTCAAAGAATACATACAAATGGCTAACAGACACATGAAAAAATGTTCCACATAACTTGTCATCAGGGAAATACAAATTAAACCACAATGAGATACCACCTTACAGCAGTTAGAATGGCAAAAATTAACAAGACAGGAAGCAACAAGTGTCGGGGAGGATATGGAGAAAGGGGATCCCTCTTACATTGTTGGTGGGAATGCAAGTTGGTACAGCCACTCTGGAAAACAGTGTGGAGGTTCCTCAAGACGTTAAAAATAGAGCCACTCTTCGACCTAGCATTTGCATTACTAGGTATTTACCCCAACGATACAGATGTAGTGAAAAGAAGGGGCACACGCACCCCAATGTCCACAACAGCCAAACTGTGGAAGGAGCCGAGATGCCCTTCAACAGATGAATGGATAAAGAAGATGTGGTTCATATATACAATGGAATATTACTCAACCATCAGAAAGGATGATTACCCACCATTTGCGGCAACATGGATGGAACTGGAGGGGATTATGCTAAGTGAACTAAGTCAAGCAGAGAAAGACAATTATCATATGGTTTCACTCATATGTGGAACGTCAGGAATAGAGCAGAGGACCACAGGGGAAGGGAGAGAAACCTGAATGGGAAGAAATCAGAGAGACAGACAAACCATGAGAGACTCTGGATTCCAGGAAATAAACTGAGGATTACAGAAGGGAGGGAGGTGGGGGGATGGGGTAACACGGTGATGGGTATTAAGGAGGGCATATGTTGAGACGAGCACTGGGTGTTATACACAACTAATGAATTGCTGAACACAACGTCAACAAGTAATGATGGCTACCGGCAACCACATGCTGGCTAACTAAACTAATAAAACGTATGTATAAAAGTAAGAGACTGAAGAGATTAGCTGCCGTGTTTCTTGTTGGCATTATAGTCCTGGTTTTACTAACATATTATTTTTTAAAAATAATCTCCACACCCAACATGGGGCTTGAACTCACGACCTTGAGATCTGTGAGGAGAGTGACACACTCTACCGACTGAGCCAGTCAGGTGCCTCTTGTTTGGCTAGCATATTAATCAATTTTTGTTTTGCTCTTTAAGAGTCACGATACGTGCACGCAATAAGTCTCCAGTTATAAGTTCTGGAGGTCTAGTGTGCAGCGTGGTGACAACTAATAATTCTGTATCATATACCTGAAATTTGCTAGAATAGTAGGTCTTATGTGTTCTCACCGCACACACGTATACACAAAAGGTGACTATGTGAGGTAACGGATGTGTTAATTGGCTTGATTATGGTGATGTCACCATGTTTACACACATCAAAATCACAATGAAAATAACTTTGGTTCAAGTAAGGGCCAAGGAGCTTCAACATGACCCTCCACGTTCAAATGTACTTGTGTCTATTCGTGATTGTTGGAGGTTGGTCATGGTCCACAGCAGAAGCACAGAATTCGTTCCCACAGTCAAACGGTGTCTGGCCGAGTGACGAGGAATCAGAAACAGGCTGTGACCCACAGCAGAACATATAAAGGGGCTGCTCTACTCATGAGGCGTGATGGCAGGGCTCTTTGTCACCAAGCAAGAGAAAACGACTCTAGTTAACTGAAAAGAGCATCTCAGAAGGATATGGGGCAGCTGATAAAATCAAAGAACTAAAAACCAAATTCTGAATCCAGGGTCTCTGCGATTCAGGAAGAAGACACCTCCCCCCACCGACTGATCGTCTTGAGATTCAAAGACTCAGGAAAGAACATCTAAAGAAACAGCTCCAATGTCTCTGTGCGAGGACTTCACACCTGGATTAAAACTCACGATGTTATGTGAAGTGAGGGGCCAGCTCACCAGGATGGGGCTAAACACAGAAACAAACTTCAGAGCCTACACGTTCCTTTCGACTAGCAAGCCACCTTGTTGAGTATACACGTAATCTGTTTCTTCTATGTAATGATCACCTCAAGCCATCCGTTGTCTACATGGCATCTGAGAATTTAAGCAAGTACATGCAAGACGAAGAAGAGGTGCAGGGGTCTCCGTTGCCATGGTAGCAAGCAGACAGCACAGTTCAATGGCAGCTTGCTTTGAGGATCAACAGAGGACACGGACTCCTTTCATTCCCAGGCGGACTCACTCCAGAGAACACACTTCTAAGCTGGACCGACTGCCAGACCTCTGTCTGGCCCCAACACAAGCCAGAACAGCGCGGGAGAGCTGCAGCTTGATTTTCCTAACATGACAATGGCCGTCCACCATAACCCTCTCTCACGTGGAGAAGCCCCCAGTCCAGCTTCTTGGCCTCAGACTGGGTTTGGGTCTCATCATTTGACTCATTTTACCGGCCAAAGCAGCAGAAGGGACCGATGGGAGAATTATCAGGTGACCAAACATCAATGGATGGAAGCTAAATGTTAGCCATGGTTGTGACAAATTCCTGCGGTTGGTGCCTTCCCCCCCACAACGTACCATTCCTGGAGGAAACACCATGAGCGGTGCAAGGATCATACCTGAGTGTCCAGAGGGAGCAACACTGAAGTTTCAAGGTGTCACACAGCATCTTTACTCCGCTCTACCCCAGGGAATTCTGTCCCAGGTCCAGAG
>NC_048229.1:26836060-26899787 GCF_002007445.2 Ailuropoda melanoleuca
CTGAAGCCATTTATCTGCTCATGGAGGCGACACTTTCTGCAGTGTTGAATTCCTACGTCTCTGGAGGCTGGGAGCGGGGGTCCCCACTCCTTCTTGATGCCTTAAGTGTTGCATCCTTCACATGGTCCACAGGTGGCCTTTGGATGACCTAGACTAGAGGCTATTCCTTTAACCATTCTAGTGAATCTTCTCCCTCAGCTTGACTGACGTGAGGTTGACAAATAAAAATTGCATGCACTCGAGGTGTACCGTGTGATGATGTAATATACGGACACGCTGTGAAATGATCCCCACAATCGAGTTAATTAACACATCTGTCAGCTCACAGGGTTACCATCTTTAATGTGAGAACACTTTACTCGCTGAGAGAACTTTTTTATTATTGAAAAGTAGAAGTTTCTGGAGATTTTCTTTAATCTTTATGGAGATATAATTGACATAAAACATTGTGTAAGTTGAAGGTGTGAAATGTGTTGATTTGGCACGTTTCTATATTGCAAGATGATTGCCACTGTAGTTAGTGAACACCTCCATCCCAACACATAATTCCTTCTTTTGGTGAGAAAATTTAAGATCTATTCTTTTTTTTTTTTAAGATTTTATTTATTTATTTGACAGAGACAGCCAGCGAGAGAGGGAACACAAGCAGGGGGAGTGGGAGAGGAAGAAGCAGGCTCCCAGCGGAGGAGCCTGATGTGGGGCTCGATCCCAGAACACCGGGATCACGCCCTGAGCCGAAGGCAGATGCTTAACGACTGCGCCACCCAGGCGCCCCTAAGATCTATTCTTTTAAACAGACTCTTAACTAGAAGGGAACAAACCAATGGTCACCAGAGGGGAGGTGGGTGGGGGGACTGGGAGAAACAGGGATGGCGATGGAGGACCGCACTTGTCCGGATGAGCACGGAGCATTGTAAGGAAGTGTGTCATTTTATTGCGTACCTGAAATTTACGCAATACTGTGTTAACTACACTGCAATAAAAAAAAATCTATTCTTTCAGCAACCTTCAAGTATATAACACAGTATTATTAGCTGTAATTGCCATGCTGTATGTTAGATTTCCAGAACTTATTCATCTTTTAACTGGAAGTCTCTATCCTTCGATCAACATTCCCCCATTTCCTCCCACCCCTTGGCCCCTGGTAACCATGACTCTACCTTGTCTCTACGAGCTTTCAGATTCCCCGTATAAGTGGTATCGTACGGTATCTGTCTTGTTTTACTTAGCATCATACCCTCGTTTCATGCATGTTATCTCAGGATTTCCTTCCTTCTCATGGCTAATATTCCATTGTGCGTGTATTTATTTCACATTTTTTTTTAAAGATTTTATTTATTCATTCGACAGAGACAGAGACAGCCAGCGAGAGAGGGAACACAAGCAGGGGGAGTGGGAGAGGAAGAAAGCAGGCTCCCAGCGGAGGAGCCTGATGTGGGGCTCGATCCCATAACGCCGGGATCACGCCCTGAGCCGAAGGCAGACGGTTAACCGCAGTGCCACCCAGGCGCCCCTATTTTTAGCTTTTTGAGGAACCTCGATATGGTTTCCAGAGTGGCTGCACCAGCTTGCATTCCCAGCAACAGTGCCCGAGGATCCCCTAGTCTCCATGTCTTCACCAATATTTGTTCCCTCTGTTCTTTTGGACAGCAACCATCCTGAAAGGTACGAAGTGATCTCTCATGCAGTTTTGATTTCCATTTCCCCGATGACTAGTGATGCTGAATGCTTTTTCATGTCCTTGTTGGCTATTTGTCTGTCTGATTTGGGGGAAAAAAGTCTATTCATATCCTTTGCTCATCATTTATATTTATTTTTTGCTATTGAGTTGTATAAGTTCCTTATCTATTTTGGATATTAACCCCTTTATCAGATATATGGTTTCCAAATATTTTTCTGTAGGTTGACTTTTCATTTTGTCAACTGTTTCCCTTAGTAGACAGAAGCTTTTTAATTTGATGAAGTCCCACTTACTTTTGCTTTTGTTACCAGTGTTTTGGGCATCATATGCAAAAAATCAGTGCCAAGACAAAATGCCAAAGAGCTCACGTCCTATGTTTTCTTCCAGGAATTTTACCGTTTTATGTCTTAAGTCTTTAATCCATTCCGAGTTAATTTCTGTGTATTGTGTAAGGGTTCAATTTCATTCTTTTGCATGTGGATATCTGGTTTTTTTTAACCCTATTTATTGAAGAGATCGACCCTTCCTGATTGAGTATTCTTGGTGTCCTTGTCACTGTGTATGTGTGTGTGTGGGGGTATTTCTGGGCTCTCTGTTCTGTTATTTTGGTTTATGTCTCTGTTTTTATGCCAGCACCACACTCTTTTGGCACTACGGCTTCATGATATAGTTTGAGATCAGGAAGCGTGATGCCTTGAGCTCTGTCAGAACTGATTTGGCTATCTGGAGTCTTTCGCAGTTGCCTACAAATCTGGGGATTTAAAACAAATTGTGAAAACTGCTATCCTACTGGAGTCTTAAAATAATCAGTTTGTTCCCATCTCTTGTATTTGAGCTGGGGGATTTGCTACACTAATATTTTATTTCAGATACAGATTAAATTAAAAAAACAAAACACCCCATAAGTTACCACAGACATTTGAGGTTACATGTCGGCTTCTTCAAAGCCTCACCCAGGAACTTCAGTCCAGGGATTCCTATGTGATTCAGCCCCAGATCAAGTGCGTAAGGCTTGAGTTTGGCTGGAGAAGTGTTGACGGATCATTGCAGCCACTGCTGGTTATGCTACAATACCAAAGCCTAGAGATCAATCACATGAAGAAAACAAACTCTGAGTCCTCCCTGAGGAGATGGGCCAAAACCAAGCTCATTGACCTCAAGCCACAGGTTTTACACAAGCTTGCAGACAACGAGATGTGGAAGTGAAATCACGGGTGGAGTTATAACTACCACGTAAGCGATTATACAGGTCCCATCCACCCCCCTCCACTCCACACATGCAAAGATGTCTACATCCTAATCGCTGGTCCCCGTGACTATCTGCTGTTATGTATAAAGGGGACGCTGCAGGGGCTGTTAAGGATCCGGAGGTGGGGAGATTATCCAGGTGAGCCAAGGTAATCCCAAGGATCCTTACAAGAAGGAGCATGAGTCAAAGCCAGCAGGGGGAGAGGTGATGAGACAGATGGAAGGACACTGAAGACACTAAGCTGTTGGCTTTGGCCACGGAGGAAGGCGCCAGGGGGATGCCGGCATCTCTAGAAACTGGAAAAGGCCAGGAAATGGATTCTTCCCAGGAGATCTCAGAAGGAACACATCCCTGTGGACACCTTGATTTTAGCCCAGGGAAACCCATTTTGGACTTCTGGCTTCCAGAGCTTTAAGACAATGAATTTGTGTTGTTGTAAGTCTCTGAGTGTGTGACAATTTGTTACAGAAACAGTTAGGAAACTAATACAAGGGGTATGTATTATTTCTACCCTAATTACGGGACAGAGAATATCCACCTTGCCTTGACTTGCGACTTCTATTAGTGGAAGGGGCCAATTATACTGCCAAATGCAGTTACTAGACAGGTAGGACCAGAGATGGAAGGCACCCGATCTCATCTGGATAAGTCTGGCACCAGATCGTAGATATCCATCAGTCAGCTACACAGGGTATCAGTGGTACTTCTTAACCATTAACAATTTTTTTTTTTGCCTTTCCTTGGTTTACTATTAGAGTTCTGAACTTAATATTAGCAGAAAACCAGAGATGACTGAAGCTATCATTGGCTACTTTCACAGGCAGAATGATGTCCCTCAAAGACGTCTGTGTTCTAATCTGCAGACCTGAATCCTAGCAGCTGAGGTTGGGACGATGGATCTTGACACAGCGAGTTACCTGGATGATACGGAGGGGCCGAATCTGATCACAGGGGTCCTAGTTCTCACGGAAGCGGAGGGAGACACAACGTGCGGGCTTGACCCACCACAGCTGGCTTTGGAGGTAGAGGGAAAGGGCCATGAGCCAAGGAGCACATGGCCATTAGGGGACAAGGCCAGCTCTCAGCTTGCAGGGACCCCCGTCCCCCAGCCACAAAGAAGCAAATTCTGCCAACAACCTGAATGAGCAAGGGAATGGATCCCTTCCTAGAACCTCCAGAAAGGAACACAGCCCTGGGCATACTGGTCTTTTGGCCTCTGGAAGCATACAAACCGTGTTAAGCGGATAAACTCGGGGTAATTTGTTACAGCGGGAAGAGAACAGCAACACGGCTGCCTTTTAATTTCAGTGAACTTTACTAAGTGACTGTATGGAGCTTGGCTCCCACAAGGACCCCCGCCACGGGGCCAGACCCCAGGGAAGAGCGGTCACGGGATGTATCCGGAGATGCGGGGCCCCGGGCAGCCTTTGGGAGGAGCCAACCTATGCCCCCTTTCTTGGAAATGTGTACATTTATAAAAACTTCCAGGACTAGGGGGCAACAGAGGGAAGCCCAAGCAAGTTCCGACAACTCAGTAAAGTGGGGACATGGCTCACAAAACAGAACTGAGGTCCAGGAAGAAGAGGTCTTGACCTGTAGTTCTCGACAGTCCTACCTCCACAGGGTGCACACAGGATGACATTCACTGCCTGAGCCTTCGCTTTCTCACTGCAAACTCGAGACACAGGCATTGATGTTATAAGGCTGGGGGAGTCCAGGAAAAAAACTTCTGGCAAGACCTTAGCAGAGTGCCCGGCACATGTTAATGAATTCAGGTGGTTGATAACTGTTGGCCATCACTATTTTTTCTGTTTAGATGCTCTGGGTGGTAGAAATGTGTAACATAATTCGAAGACAGAGCTGCTGAATGGGGAGACCTTATTTCCGATGAACTTTATCTTATTTTGGTGTTCGGGGGCTCAGATAGCGGGGGTGAAATCCTTTCCTTCCACCTCTCTCCAACCACAAACAGAATGCTTCATGGGATTTTAAGTGAGTGAGTACTTTTTGGATACTGGGGGCCTCAAGGTGTAGCCTCGATTAAAACTAGCTTATAGGAAATGCTGACAGGTACTGTGAGGGCCGGTTTTGTGGATGGCGAGAACACCAGCGATGGTAACACTGAATAGAATCCCCGAGTAGAAACAGTCAGTGCAGCTCCATTCCTTTCTCAAAATTCGTCCTAGGATTTTAGTATCAAGAAGAGGACTTGAATGAGCTTGTTGGCAAATATCTCCACCTACACCCAGTTGCAGGTAGAGCTGATGTCACACGGTACTAAGACCACATGTAAGGGGCGCCTGCCTGGCTCAGTCGTTGAAGCATCTGTGTTTGACTCAGGTCATGATGCCAGAGTCCTCGGATCAAGTCCCGTATCGGGCTCCCTGCTCAGCGGGGAGCCTTCTTCTCCCTCTGTCTGCCGCTCCCCCTGCTTGTAAAATCTTTTTAAAAATGCATTTTAAAAAACCCCAAACTCAGGGGCGCCTGGGTGGCTCAGTCATTAAGCATCTGCCTTCAGCTCAGGGAGTGATCCTGGCGTTCTGGGATCGAGCCCCGCATCGGGCTCCCTGCTCCACTGGGAGCCTGCTTCTTCCTTTCCCACTCCCCCTGCTTGTGTTCCCTCTCTCGCTGACTGTCTCTCCCTCTGTCAAATAAATAAATAAGATCTTAAAAAAAAAAAAAACCAAAACCTCAAACCTGGAACCAGCTACATCCCCCAAATCCCTATGGAATATGGACACTATGTCTGTATGTTTTTTTTTTTTCTAACACCCTCGTGTCAGGTCTCACCAGATCTAACTGCCAGCATCCTGCTCGGGGTATTCAGAGGAACAAATAAATACTTGCACCTGCCCTCTTTGAACCAGTATGCCCGCAGCAGCACGGACCCACACCAGCATCAGTAGCTGGCAGTCGGGGGAACGCAGGCCTTCGCACAAAAGCTCTACCCCACCATCCCCAGTGCGTTCTTTGCCAAGCACGGGTGCGTCAGCCTCTGGTTGATGATCAGAGCAGAGGAGAGATCCCCGCAACAGTCTTCTGTAAGGTGACAGCTTTCCAACCTGCCACAGTGCCACACGAGTGGCAAGAAGGTGAGATCATTTCCAAAGCCCAATTTACCTGTCTGTCTCCAAAGGCTACAACTCTTTTTGCTGGCCCCCTTCTTTTCTCACGTGTTTCACGCTCAACGATGGAGCACCAGGAGTGAGACAAGGATAAGACGCATGAGCCACCAGCCTGGGACCAGAAACAGGAACCGGGTGCCCACGTCAGTAGGCGGTCCCATAGGGGTTCCTATAGGTCCAGTGCCCCCGCTGCTCTTCCCCGTGTGGCCCCAGACCTAAAACGGGAAGGGAGGCGGCACTTACGACAGCCTCTGCGCCTGCACCTTGGTGTCTTGGAGTCGTGCACAGCAACCTGGCACTCTTGTCTGGCCGCTCACTGGCTGTGGGGTCCAGGCACAGGAGGGACTCGCTGATCTTGAGGGAGGAGGAGAGATGGGCCCAGGGCTGGGTGGTGGCAGAACAAGTCTCCAGCCTGCCAGAGAAATGGGAACACGTCAATCTTAAGTACCAAGCACTGGATAACGGTCTCGAGTTTTACGCTCATTCCACATTACGTCCTGTCCCGGACTAAGTGATGTGGCGCAGTGGCTAAGTGTGGTCGCCGGACCAGCTGCCCCAACAGTCACCCGGCAAGCAGTTGGAAATGCAAACCCTCAGAAACTCCGGATGCGGGATCCACCGAGTTCTGCTTCAGTGTGTCCTGTGTTACCTGGAAGACTCCTGGGCCACATACTCAGAAGCTGATTCAGAGGATCTGAGAGAGACCCAAGAATCTGGGTTTTAACAAGTTCCCAGGTGATACAGCTGCGGTTAGCGTGGAGACGCCACGGTGAGAACTACCTGTTCGGCTGTCCGGTCAAGCACGCACACTGGGCAGCAGGGTGCCCTCACTCTGTCCCCGGAGAGAACAGTCTCCCCACGGAGAATGGAATTTCATTGGGACATTACATGTATCACGGCCTTTGGAGTGGGGTTTTCTTTTTTAATGTTTGTTATGTTAGTCACTATACGGTACATCATTAGTTTTTGATGTCAAGTGCCATGACTCATTAGTTGCGTATAACACCCAGTGCACCATGCAATACGTGCCCTCCTTACTACCCATCACCAGCCTATCCCATCCCCCACCCCCCTCCCCTCTGAAGCCCTCGGTTTGTTTCCCAGAGTCCATAGTCTCTCATGGTTCACCTCCCCCACTAATTCCCCTCCTTCATTGTTCCCTTCCTCCTCCTAATGTCCTCCCTGCTATTCCTTATGTTCCACAAATAACTGAAACCATATGATAATTGTCTTTCTCTGCTTGACTTATTTCACTTAGCATTATCTCCTCCAGTGCCGTCCATGTTACTGCAAATGTTGGGTAGTCGTTCTTTCTGATGGCTGAGTAATATTCCATGGTATATATGGACCACATCTTCTTTATCCAGTCATCTGTTGAAGGGCATCTCGGCTCCTTCCACAGTTTGGCTCTTGTGGACATTGCTGCTATGAAATTGGGGTGCATGTGCCCCTTCTTTTCACTACATCTGTATCTTTGGGGTAAATACCCAGTAATGCAATTACTGGGTCATAGGGTAGCTCAATTTTTAACTTTTTGAGGAATCTCCACACTGTTTTCCAGAGCGGCTGCACCAGCTTGCACTCCCACCAACATTTTTTTTTAATTATTATATTATGTTAGTCACCATACAGTACATCCCCGGTTTCCGATGCAAAGTTCGATGCTTCATTAGTTGCATATAACACCCAGTGCACCACAATACGTGCCCTCCTTACTACCCATCACCGGTCTATCCCATTCCCCCACCCCCCTCCCCTCTGAAGTCTTCAGTTTGTTTCTCAGAGTCCATAGTCTCTCATGCTTCATTCCCCCTTCTGATTACCCCCCCTTTCTTTATCCCTTTCTTCCCCTACCGATCATCCTAGTTCTTATGTTCCATAAATGAGTGAAACCATATGATAATTGTCTTTCTCTGCTTGACTTATTTCACTTAGTATAATGTCCTCCAGTCCCGTCCATGTTGCAGCAAATGTTGAGAATTCGTTCTTTCTGATAGCTGAGTAATATTCCATTGTATATATGGACCACAGCTTCTTAATCCAGTCATCTGTTGAAGGGCATCTCGGCTCCTTCCACGATTTAGCTATTGTGGACAATGCAGCTATGAACATTCCCACCAACATTTATATCTTTAAATTGGAAACAAGTCATACCCTCATGTTGAGTGTTTATTAAAGTTGATGAGTCACATGATGTGCTAAGTGCACTATGTACCATGATGGGTAGTAAGGAGGGCACGTATCGCATGGTGCACTGGGTGTTACACACAACTAATGAATCATCGAGCTTTACATCGGAAACTGGGGATGCACTGTTTGGTGACTAACGTAATATAATAAAAAATATTATTATATAAAAAAAATAAAAAATAAAATTGTGATCCTGAAAAAAAAATTGAACAAAAACACTCTTTTCTCTTAGAGTCTAACCTGCAGTAGAGGAACCAACATTAACCTGGGCATTGGAACACAAAGTCGAATGTTTAATGGCTTTCCATAAAATAAAACAAATTTATATGGAGTTTCCTTCTTCCATTTTGGGTATCCATTTACTCCTTGAGAAACAAGTTAATACCCCAAATCTTCACATCGCACACTTTCTTTTCCTGGTGAATCCTCACGGGAAAAAGAAAGGTCATTAGTAACGGTCAATTATGACAACACCTACTTCCAATGACGTGACAATGAATACGTGTGTGCTTGGACTTGGTTTCATTCAGTCCTCACATCCTTGGGAGATGTGCCTTACTCCAGCCTACTGACGGGGGTGAGACCTCATTAGACAGCCCAAGATCACACCGGTAGAGGCGGAACCACAATCGGAGACCAACAGATCACCTTAAGCTGTGTTCCTGTTACTACTCAAACGTGGCCAAGTGAGGATCAATGGAACCCTGTGATGAGGGATGAAAATCCTCACCAGAGCGATCACGTGGAGAACATCCCGAGGGGAGATCTCTCAACCCAGAGGACAACCAAGTAAGGGAAAACCGGATGCTCTCAAAGCATCCTTGCCTGGACAGAGGAATCTGGACAGAATCTGGCATTCTGAAGCATGACGCAGGAGAAGCATAAGCCATAAACATATTCTCTCTGATGGAGGACGGTATCCAGTTTCTGAGCCTTTCTTGGGACTCCTAGGGATTGTTGTCCAGGTTGTTCAATGATCAATACAAGGGAAAATTAAACGCCAGCCCATTTTCTGTTCTGGGGCATGTGCCCTGAGTAGCACTGTTTCTAATCAGAAAAAGGGATCCCCCCCCAATTTATACAGAGTTGCCGTACAGGCTCGTGGCAGCTCTGTGCACACGCTGGGGGTTTTCAGGGATGGGGGGATATTCCTGAGGTATTGCAGGTTACATCTGGGGTGTCTCAAGATTTCACGCCATATGGGAAGCATATTGTTCTGGTCATTTCCTTGAAGGGTCAGATGCGTGAGTCTCGTGACCACCAAAAGCAATGCATAAGTTCCGATAAGCATCCGCTGGGGAAATATTTTTGAGGCTAGGGAAAGGACAAGAAAGGTGAAATGTTGCGTTTCTGTATATGTGGGAACAAAGGGCCGCAACAGGTTTAAACAATGGAAACTTTGTTCATGTTTTTCACCTCCACTGACGTGTGGTCGACACACTGTACACATTAAGGTATACGACGTAATGTTTCGATACACTCCTACCTTGTGAAATCATCATCACAATCAAGCTAGTGAGCATACCTATCGATTCACATAATCACCGCTTCCTCTTTTTTTTTGTGGTGAGAACACTTGAGATCAAGTCTCTTAGCAAATTTCAAGCGTACGACGCAGTATTGTTTACCGTGGTCACATTGGTGCACGGTTTTGTCTCCAGAACTCACTCATTTTGCACTAGCTGAAACTCTGTACGGCTTGACTAACATCTAATTTTATTTTATTTTATTTTTTTTTAAAGATTTTATTCATTTATTCGACAGAGATAGAGACAACCAGCGAGAGAGGGAACACAAGCAGGGGGAGTGGGAGAGGAAGAAGCAGGCTCATAGCGGAAGAGCCTGACGTGGGGCTCGATCCCAGAACGCCGGGATCACGCCCTGAGCCGAAGGCAGACGCTTAACCGCTGTGCCACCCAGGCGCCCCTAACATCTAATTTTAGAAACTCTCAGAAGCCCCAGTTTCTTTAGTCATCTCAAATTTTGCAAAAGGGAAGTTGGCCATCAACAGTTGTTTCAGACAAGAGCTGTTCTGAGGCTCTTCGAAAGAGATAACGAAGGGTAGCAGCTTCTGCCCTCGGTGTTAGCAATGGGCACATTTCGGGAGCGCTATGTCCTGCTCGACGTCCTGCACGGAGAACCAGGATCGCGTGGCTAACGTGACCCAACTACATATTCACACACATACGGATCATATCCACACAGACATGCACCCAGCCCAGGTCACAGGCCTATCTCGGCTCATCGATACCATCTCTCCAACAGTGCTCGCAGTCGGGGGTGAGTCTGTACCCCCTGGGGACACCTGGCAATGTCTGGAGACATTTTAGGTTGTCACACATGGGGATGTGTGGGTGCCACCGGCATCTGGAAGGTAGAGGCCAGGGCTGCTTGGAAAAATCCTATGATGCACAGCCCCCCACAATGACGAATCCACCGGCCCAAGCCCAGTGTCCATAGAGGTTGAGAAATCCTGCTCCACGCACAGCCCCTGGTTGTCTTAATGGGATTCAAGCTGCCCCCGGGGTCTGGCTGTTCGCCATGGTGTTCCGTGGACAGCCACATCACGTTCATGTTGTATTAAAATTACTTTATAAGAAAAAGTGGAATGGTGGTTGCCAGGGGCTGGGGAGAGGGGATCATGGGGAATTATTATTTAATGGGGACAGAGTTTCAGTTTCGCGACAGGAAGAGTTCTGGAGATGGTTGGTGGTGGGTGCATAACTACCCATTTAAAAATGCGTAACTGCATTTAAAAATGGTTAAGATGAGAAGTTTGAGGTTATACCACACTAAGAAAATTGGAAAAAGTTACTTCATACGATTCAGTAGACAAACGAAAGGTATGGATGGTCTCAGTTCCTTACGTCTCGAGTCCCCGGTTGGACTTTGGGAAAGGAATTCAGATATTGCCGCAAGAGTAAAAACGTAAGGAACCTGGTGATGCCCGAGGGGTTTTCATCCGGCCAGTAGCTTGTACTTACACCACTTTCGGAAGATTATGGGTAGCAGACGCTATTTGTTCACAAAGCAGTTTCACTGAGGAGGAACTCAGGAAGCTCTGACTGATGTCCAGAAACACCAGATTCTTGTTTGAGTCGAACGTGGAAAAAGGATCCATCCAGAAAGGAAGCACGGAGTGATCATTCCGGAACCTACTGGGAAGAGGCAAAGGAGGGAATTTACCAAATATTGCTGGAGAGGAAACTAACATTTATTTGTCCATCCTCGTGAAGATATTTAGGGAGGGTTGCTCTGGGCATAGCCCCCTAATGAGTGCAGCTCTGCAAGTCGGATGATTTAATCACTCAGCAGCACCAGACAGCTCATCGCCAAAGACATGTCACTGGAGAAAGAACTCAAACTTTTTTTTTTTTTAAGATTTTTTGAGAGAGAGCGCATGAGGAAGCGTGGGGGGAGGGGCAGAGGGAGAGGGACAGACTCCCCACTGAGCAGGGAGCCTGACTCGGGGCTCGATCCCAGGACCCCGAGATCATGACCTGAGCCAAAGTCAGACACTTCACTGACTGAGCCACCCAGGTGCCCCAGAACTCAAACGTCTTGCACAGTAATCTAACAGAGGGTTAGAATAAGCCAAAATTCTAAGATCGTTGGCAAAAGATTGAAAGCAATGTACATCATTGATTTAAAAAAATTGAGTGATATACATGTCAATGGAGGAGATTTTAATGTCTGATGGTTTATCTGTATACATGATATTCTCAATCTAATTTGTGACTATATTTGTAACCTAAAATGATGTCCCTAAAAACTTGAGAAAACGTTATCACAGACTTACCCGAGAATGTTTATTTTGCTCTGTGGTTGCTTCTGGGGGTAGGGTTTGCATAGGTGATACGATTTATCTTTCAGTATTGCTTTAATTCTCTGTCTACGTATGGGATCTTTGCAAGCAGAAAAACATGATTTTCAGGAAAACGGTGCAAACACTTGAAACCCTGACGTGTCAAAAGTTAAAACATTTTCGTTATTGATGGGGAAATACTGTAGGACCTCAAGAGAAGTCTAATATCTTAAGGTTTTTGCGGAGAAAATCGAAGGTACGAGCGTGCAAGGACTAAGAGTGATCAGTAAGAGAAATAGAACAACAGAGCAAAACGTAAACGAAAGCTGGAATTTCAGCTGGTCTATGCTCGGAACCTTGAACAAAGTCAGAATTAGGCATTTGCAAACCACGGCTTTGAGGCAAGTACTGTACCTACTCGAAGGTTCTGGAAGCACAGAAAGTATCTGACTCGCCCAGGTCATCGCCCAGGAACAGCTATAACAGAGACGGAACTCAGAGCCAGAGAAGGCGGTCCCAGCACCCATGTCACCCACCACCACCGGACATCCCCCAGCCTGTAACTGGGCCTGGCTGATTTCAATTAAGGCAGCCGGTTTCCAGAGCATAAAAATGTATCTGAATAATTAACTTCTTATTTCCACTCTGCTGCTAAGCCTCGTGAGGCTGGCCACTCCTGTCGCTCTGTCTTCTGAAGGACAATTGTCCTTCCTCCTACAGAATGGCCCAAGACAGTGTTTCGGGGATGTTCTTCCAAAGGCACTAATGGAAGAGTAACTATATTTGGGTCAACATGAATATCTTCCTCGGATGCAAAAGAGCCCGGAGAAGAGACAAGCAGTTTCTAAAGGCGAGAAGCCTCATTAGTAGACTTGACTGAACTGCAAGTCCTACGCAAAGCAGACGTTGTGGTTTGAAATAGGGGAAGAAAAGAGAAGCCAGACAGAACTCAGACTCCGTCAGCCCTAGCGCCCCTGGCTGTTTTAAGATGAGGTTATACCTCTGGTTTTATTAGCGGTGCTTGCCTCCATGAAAGACATATTTAATGACCTCATTGGAGAACTTGAAGCAACACGAGGAGGACAAGCCTTTATAAACCTAGTTTGTGACTTCAGGGTAAGTGCAATGGTCTTAGCAGTCCAGCCACTGTGTAGACCACGGGCTCCCTACCACCCTGCTCCAGAGGAAGTGATCTGACCGAAGGCGTCTCGTGATTTGAGTATCCCAGGAGCTACAGACCAGCAATGCTACGGGCCTGCTGTGACGAGGACAGAAGGGACAGTGGCAAGACGACCTGAAAGGAACTTTCGTGAAAAGCATCAGTTTGTGTTTCAGATCAGAATGATCATAATCACACCTGAAGACATCCATTACGTTCTTCCCAGACGGGGTGGCGGCGGGGGCGGGGGTGAGGCTCCAAGAACCAAGGAGCCCAACTATGGTTAATTACCTGCCATGTTAACGCTGGCACCATGGCTGGTTTTAACCAAACCAAGGTTAAAAAGAAAAAGGAAAGAGACTATTTTGACTTGGGATCTTGGATGGGATAGAGAAGGCTATTCGCGCAATCTCATTTTCATTCAAAGCAGCTCTTCGATGACCCGCCTGCAGAAGAGATTTAGGGAAACCAGCACGTGGGCCTGTGTGAACACTGGCTGAGAGAAGAAACAAAATCAGGATATGGACGAACGGATAAGGTCTGTGGACTGCTGGTGATCTGGGAGGTCAAGAAATGTTCATGACCAGCTGTCATGGTCCTGACACCCCTGGGGTGACTCAAGTTCGTGGCTCTCTGCTACATGGGGAAGGAATGTGAGGGAAAGTTAAGGGAATGTGTAAAACAGACGTCTCCAACAGGAAAGCAAGGAGGGCGTTTTATTCTGGGCGCATGAATATGCATGAGGATTTCAGATACTGATTTCAGATGACAACCTAGGGTTGAGGAAGAGGCAAGCTAAGATAAATATCAGTATGTGGGGGGCCCCGACATGGGACTGTGAGCAGTGACCTTGGATTGTGACGGGGGACTTCATAAGCCAGCAGACTGGAGTTCTAATCCCACTCAAGCACCCTTTTCTGAAACCAAGATCTTCACCTCAACATGGAAGATTACACGTAGCCACCAGGTGATAAACAGTATTTGGAAACTCGCTCTGAGCTCAGCTGATGTTCCTTGAGCCTACATCAAGAATAAAAGCCTCATGACTGACTGGGGTCATCTCACTGTGTCACTCGTGTTAGGCGAGGTACCCATGATCACGGACCGGGGGAAGCTTTCAGAAACCTTGTTGAATCAACCTCTGACTTCACATCTTTAATGCCTTTCCATCTGTCATGCCAAATGGGACCGTCCCATACGAATGGGCAACCTAGGCAACCAACACGAGGACTGAAATAAGGTCGAGCCATTTGCAAAAATTGCTCAGCTAAAGAAAAAAGGAAACACCTCTCAAAACAAGGTCTGGTTCCTAAGACCCACATTCTTCATCTGAACATGTCTCCGCCTTGAATGGCAAGCTGGCAGAAGAAATTCTGGCGAGGAGAAAATTCTGACCCTAAGCCACAGGGAGCAGGCCACTCTGCCCTGTCCCTAATGCAGCAGGGGACGAGGCTGGAGAGGGCACACTGACAGAGTGACCAGGACAGGTCCTTACCCGTCAGCCTGAGCCTCTGGTTCCCATGCAGCATCGTTCTCCAGGAACATCCCCTTTCTACCCGCAGCCACATTTTCTGCAAGTTTTCACAGTGCTTGAGGCAGAAGGATGCGTGCACGATGTCTGAGGCATCTTGCAAATGCAGGGANCAGGGCCACTTCGGTGACCTGGGCCATGGCCTCCTTCACAAGCGGCTCCTCCTGGGATTTGTAGAGACAGTACAAAGTCTCCTTTGTGTCAGGCACCGAGGAGAAGTGTCTGTTCTGGGCGGACCTTACTCTGCATTCCAGTAGCTCCTGCTTGACCTCCGTGGACACCGGGCAGCCAAAGGTCGTCCCTAGCTCCCTGGCCCTCTTTTCATTGGCGAGGCCGAACAGGAAGCGCCCCACGGGGGCTAGGTGGGGGTTCTTGAGTCCTTCTTCCTTGGACAGCAGCCTCTGCACACCCCTGATGTCCAGGTGGGGCTCCCCGCGTCTTGGCCGTCCTCGCCCCGCAGAACGTAGAACGCGGTGGCCAGGAGCTGGACGCTCGGGCGGACGAAGCAGTAGCAGCCCTGGCAGTCTCGGCCCTTCTGGAGGATGCCCCCGTCCAGGAAAGGGCGCAGGGCCGACTCGTGCACGCGCAGCCGGCGCAGGTCGTGCGCATCGCACAGCGCGCTGTGCGCCCACAGTTCGCAGCCGCCAGCAGGCACGGTGCACAGCGCAGCGGCGACGCCAGGCCCCGGGCAACTGCCCTGCGCGGGCGCGAACCGGCTGCAGANGCCCACAGTTCGCAGCCGCCAGCAGGCACGGTGCACAGCGCAGCGGCGACGCCAGGCCCCGGGCAACTGCCCCGCGCGGGCGCGAACCGGCTGCAGAGGAAGCGCAGCCGCAGCGCCCTGGCGGTCTGGCAGGTGGGGCGGGAGTCCCCGCCCCGGTGCATCTGCAGCCGCAGACAGGGGCACACCGTCCAGCACACCGCGGGCGCCCGCGCCCAAGCGGAACAGCGCCGCGTTGCTCTGCATCAGGTGGAAAGCGTGCCGCGCCTGCGCCTCCCCTGCAAAGTGTCGCCGGAAATACGCGCTCCTGTCGCGTTCTGAGAGCCCCTCCATCTCCACCAAGAGCGGCTGCTCCAGCAGCAGCTGCAGCTTGCTCAGGACCTCGGGTCGCGTGGTGACCACTAGCCATGGGGTGGAGACTTCCCTTCAGCAAGCTCCCCAGGAGGACAGGCGCTGGTCTCTGCGTCCTCCTGTCGCCACGCAGGTCGCGCACCAGCGCCCCCAGCCCCGAGGGCACGCGCAGCTCCTTGAAAGAGTCGAAGACCAACAGGAGTTCCTGGGCCTGGGCGAGGACCTGCGGAAGGGCGTGCTGCGAGGCCAGGGCGCTGTGGGCCAGCAGCTCCGCGAGGGAGCGCGTTCCCCTGCGGCTGAGCGTCCTGCAGCCGAGAGAAGGCGGTGGGGCGGGGCCGCGCGAGGTTGTCCTGCGTCCAGTCCCGCAGGCACTTCTTGGCCAGCGTGGTCTTCCCGACGCCCACGAGACCGTGCAGCACCACCACGTGCCGAAATGGCCCTGCAAGCATTTTAGGATTACAGGATGGGATCAGCGTCTTGTATTTCTGGGTGACAGTGTGAATGTTTTCACTGGCTGCAGGCCAAAAGTTCTCCTTCCAGATCTGCTGGACCTTCTCTTGCAAAATACTTCCATATTTATCCTGTTTCCCTTCAGTGATAGGAGGTAGGGGATAGGAAGGATAGAGCTGGTTATTCATTAGGGGAAAAAATACTTTGTGTTAAGTAGGAAGGAGACACTAGAGAAGTTTATAAAGAACCACCTGACAGCAAAGCTCACCCAGGAAGATAGGATACGGACCTGGCTTTTCTCCTTTCAAAACTTCCTTCGCTTCTTCTGGGTTTGTGACATCTTCTCCCCGTACTTGTGTAGGCCCTGCAAAATACAAATTAAAAATGAGCTTGACACAAAAACGTGTGAATTTCTTTTACCAGAGAAAGGGTATTAAAGCAGGTTCCAAGAAGAGCAGAATCTTATCTCCTTATTGTGTGCTGGGAGGTGCAACGACTGGGTTTAGAGAGACGAACGAGCAAATGACCTTCTAAACCAAGTTACGGTCCTCTCCTCTGCAGACGCATAAGAAGAAATACCGGTTCTAGTTGCTCTATCCAAAGTCAATGGGATCTATTGAAACTACGTGTCTGTTTTTCCCACCGGACTAGAAGGTGCACCAGGATATGAGACGGACCTTCATACAGCCCAACCCATCACAGCTGCTCAAGTATGAGTACGCCAGTGAGGTCACGCCCGTGTGGAGTGCCGGACGATTCCCGAGTATCTGCCCACGGTAAGTGAAAGTATAGGTACGCCAAGCCTAGTTCATGGCAGCGTTATGCAAGGCAGTCAAGAAGTAGAAAAAAATTAAACATTTGCAGCAACATGGATGGGACTGGAGGAGATTATGCTAAGTGAAGTAAGTCAAGCAGAGCAAGACAATTACATGGTTTCACTCATTTATGGAACATAAGAAATAGCAGGAAGATCGGCAGGAGAAGGAAAGGAAGAATGAAGGGGGGTAAACAGAAGGGGGAATGAATCACAAGAGACTGTGGACTCTGAGAAACAAACTGAGGGCTTCAGAGGGGAGGGGGGTGGGGGATGGGATACGCTGGTGATGGGTAGTAAGGAGGGCACGTATTGCAGGGAGCACTGGGTGTTATATGCAAGTAATGAATCATGGAACATGGCATCAAAAACTAGGGATGTACTGTATGGTGACTAACGTAACATAATAAAAAATTATTTAAAAAAAAGAAAAAATTCAGACATCCACCCATCAATGAACGGGCAATTGAGTGTGGCATGTCCAATGGAATATTATTCTGTAATAAAAAGGGACGCATCAGTGATACAATAGAGACAAACCTCAGAAACATTATGCTAAGTGATAAAAGACACACAGGCAAGACCACATGTGTCCAGAAAAGGCAAGTCCACAGAGACAAAATAAAGTGATGGTTGCCTGGAACTGGGGGACAGAGACCAGGGAGTGACCGCATTGGACATGAGGAACTTTCCGGGGTGATGTAAAGGCTGTAAAGTCGGATAGCGGTGATGGCTGCACAACAGTAGGAGTCGCTGATTTAAAATGAGTGAAATCTATGGATACATAGATTGTACTCACCAGGGCCGTCGACGAAAACTCCTATACGAAATACTGAACACAGGCTGATATAATAAAACCCTAAACACAGGCTGACATGAGCGCCTCACTGATGTTAAATGGACCGCAGTGCCGTTTGGGGCGAGTCGCCCATCTACAGCACAGCTCAGTCTTCTCTGGGAGCTCAGATTCCCGAAGCATGCGCATCTGAAATTGGAAAATCTAAGAGCTACTCCATAGAGTGCACTGATTCTCTGTGAACTGAGGGAATTCCAGTTCTTTCCAATCGTCCCCTCCCTGCTTTGTTCTTGAGTGAGGGAGGAAGGCCTTTTCTGTGAGACGACTGGTGATTATAGAGTGGAGAAAATGAGGTTGGGGGGGGTTGGAACTCCGGAGAGGGGCAGAGAGGACACACGGGGTGGGGTGTGCGTCGCTTGGCTTGCTCGACACTGACCAACCTGGCTCCTTTTCTTCTGCACGCTGCTGGGTTTCCTCCAAGTTTGCGCATTTTGGTTCTGGAGTCCTGGCGATCCCGGAGAAAAGAGGGGGCATTGCAGGCTTGTCACTAGGTTAGTATTGAAACTTCCGCACGGGGAGAGGGTGGGACTTCAAGAGACTTATGTTCGAGGACTTAAGCCTGGAGGACATAAAAAGGACCTTAAGGTGCTACCGGAGATAGAATTAAAGTGTGTCAGGCCACTGTCTCAGGCTTACGGGCCTCTTCTGGCTTCCTATGCAGTTGAGAACACAGAGTGAGTGTTCCATGGGAGGGAAAGGCCCAAGGAGCCTTAGGACTGAAGAAAAAGGCTGACCAGTCCAGCATGACAGGAAATGATTTATTTATTTAAAGATTATTTCTTTGACAGAGAAAGAGCACAAGCAGGGGGAGCGGCAGGCAGAGGCAGAGGGAGAAGCAGACTCCCCGCTGAACAGGGAGCCCGATGCGGGGCTCAACGCCAGGACCCTGGGATCACGACCTGAGCTGAAGGAAGACACTTAACTGAGCCACCCAGGTGCCTCCAAGAAATGGTTTATTAAGGGGACAGAAGCATGTCTTGGGCAGCTGCAAGACCAGCCGATCTCCAGGACCCTGCTTCCACAGCCCTAGAGGCTAGGAGCACAAGTGGGGGTCACCCAGGAGGAGAAGGAGAATGGGTGTGTGCCCCGTCCTATCTCCAGAGCAGGTCACGGACATTATGCCCTGAGGGTGTACTTAAGGGTGGAAACAAAAGGAAAGACCGTGAGAATGGGGGAGGGGGTGGTGCTCAGGAAGGCTGCAGGTTCTAGAACGCTTATCATGGTGGCTTTGTCCTAGCGCCTGTCAAGTTCACACAGTGAGAATTGGGCACCATTACTTGGCCTTGAGGGCATCAGAAAGCTTTCATGGATTAATTCCCTGGTTTCTGATTAGGTAGCTAAAACCACACTGTCCTGGGAGGGAGCATAAGAACAGGGTGGAGTCCTGAAGGGAGAGGAAGTACTTTCAGCTCAACACTGGATAAAGAAGAGGGGAGTCTAGAAGAGTCCTGAAGAGATTCCCAGGCATCTGAAGAACTGGGAAACTGGCTGCGGGCATCTGAAGTTCGGGAAAATGCTGGTCTAAAGATACCCTTCGTAAAGGCATCAGGGCATAAATAGCCAGTAAGACTCCAAGGGACATCAACGAGGACCAGGATGCTGAGTGAGAACATGGTCAGCCAGTCATCCACTTTGAAGAGGAGGCAGAAGAACAAGAATTCTGGGGTGCCTGGGTGGCACATGGGGCGCCTGGGTGGCACAGCGGTTAAGCGTCTGCCTTCGGCTCAGGGCGTGATCGGCGTTATGGGATCGAGCCCCACATCAGGCTCCTCCTCTGTGAGCCTGCTTCTTCCTCTCCCCCTCCCCCTGCTTGTGTTCCCTCTCTCGCTGGCTCTCTCTATCTCTGTCAAATAAATAAATAAAATCTTAAAAAAAAAAGAACAACAACAAGAATTCTGAAAGAACAGAGGAAAAAACGAGCAACAAAGGCGACCATGTCATAAAAGCCAAGAGCAGGATTCTGAAAGAAGAATTCTCCGTGCTTGTCATCCGAGCACTTAATGGAATGAATGCCAGCTTCTTAAGCAGGCCGTATTCCTGAAAGTATTGCCAAATGTAAGATCTGCGGGACCACCAGTCCTCTTCCGACATTTATTTAGACGTCCTTGTAGAACCCTTTAACGCACGTGTGTTGCTCGAAGAAGTCAGGACATCCGGGGTGGAAATTATCAATGGCTGTGCCTTTGCCCTTCAAACCACCTTGAGCCCAAGTCGTATCATTAAGGATACTGGGGATTTGGGATGTCAAGAGAAGAGAATGTTGAAAAATCACTAACTCAAAAATCCTTTTGGCCGTAATTTTCTTGCTCCTGCAAAGGGCCAGACGGTAACTATTTCCTGCTTTTCAGGTCACACCTCTTATCTCTGCCCTTGTAGGGCGAAAGCGGTCACAGGTAACATACCAGCGAGTAAGTATGCCGCGTGCAAACACTGCGTTTATGAATACTGAAGTGTGAGTTTCATATGATTCTCATAGGTTCTAAGACAGTCTTTTGATTCCCAGCCCCAGCCATTTAAAAATGTAAGAACTGGGGCGCCTGGGTAGCGCAGTTGTTAAGCGTCTGCCTTCGGCTCAGGGCGTGATCCTGGCGTTCTGGGAACAAGTCCCACATCGGGCTCCTCTGCTGGGAGCCTGCTTCTTCCTCTCCCACTCCCCCTGCTTGTGTCCCCTCTCTCGCTGGCTGTTTCTCTGTCACATAAATAAATAAAATCTTTAAAAAAAAATGTAAGAACTGTTCTTAGCAGGTGGCAGGCTGGACCTGGTTTCTGAGCCTGGTCGGCCAACCCTTGCTGTAGGTCAGTCGAAAATCCGCTTGTCCAGATTGCAGGAAACTGTGTGTGTTTACTGACTTCTGGTATAAATACTGCCTCACTGAGCTCCCCAGGCCTCACTCCTCACACGCCTGGACGGCGGCAGAGAGAAGGGCTTTTCTTTGCATCCTTAGTGCTCAGCTCCATGTCCTGTCTAATTAAAGCAAGCCCTGAATTCCAAAATCGCACTTGAAAAGAAGTAAATGAGGTAGCTTATCTAATGCTGGACGCTTGTTCCAAGACACCCCACAGCTGCTTCTGGAAGAGGAGGAGGTGGGAACACCGGCACTTTCCAGAGCCAGACCCTTACAGGTAACCAGCTCGGAGCTGCTTCATGCCATTTCCAAATTTATAATCTCCGGAGGCCAGCTAGGGGTGAAAACCCTCACCGATCCATTGAAGACAGGGAACATGAAGCTAAAAACAGATCCCTGGCTGGAATAAAATTGGCCTTTTTTTTTTTTTAAGGAAAAGGAAAATCGTAGGTAGGGAAGAGCCATTCTGAATACCCTTGCCGAAGAACAAGAGAGAAAATGCTCTCCAGAGCAGAGCGCTCTCCAGAACAAAACAACACCTGCCACAAAACCAAGCTGCCTATGTAATTTTGTACTTTCTTGTAGCCACATTATGAAAGGTATAAAGAGGAACAACTGATTTTCATAATTTTTATGTATGTAAAATGCTGTCACTTCGACGCCTTGTCCGCGTAAGAGTTGCTTGTGAGATAGTACGTAAAACCGTGCAGTTCGAAGCCCACGTGTGCTCTAGCCTGGTAGCGAGCGTGCCTGACCTGAGCCAGCGTGTGTCACGTGTGCGCTAACCGCATGCGGCCGCGCTGCCGGGCCACACAGCCCTGGACGTTATAAAACCCGGGGTGCACACAGGCACGGCCCGGGGGAGACACGGATCACTTAGCTAAATCGGAGTCCCTGGTGATTGGTTCGGGACATCACTCTTGAGGAGATCGCCCAGAAGAGCGAAAGTTGACAACACGGCGAAAGCACGGCTCTCCACTCGGGGACATTGGGCAGTGTCCAGAGACATTTTTGGTTGTTGCAAGTGAGGGGAGAGTGCTGCTAGCTTCGGATGGGTGGAGGCGCTGGGATGCTAGCACTGGGATCCCAGGGGTGCTGTTAAATACCCCGCAACACAAGAGGTCTCCTCACCCAGCCCTGAAAGCTATTAGCGCTGCTGATCGAAGGGAAGATAGGGGTTTGCTTCTGTGAGTGTGTGGAGGGAAACATGAGGCAGCTGAAAACCAAACAGAGGGTGACCAATAATTTAACACTTGGATGTAGGAGAGAACGGAATCCGGAATATACTCTAGGAACAGACTTGGACAAGAGAAGGGATGTAGACTGAGGAGGCCAGGGAAGGTATACAATACGCGGACAGAGTGGAAATAGCGAGAATGAGAGATACCACTAGACTTCATGAAGGTCTAGCATTCGGGCTCAGGACAGGTGGCCTCTGCAAGGTCAATGTTATTCCTACGCACGTAAAACCTTGGAGGCTACTCTTCCCTCCTCTTATGCCACCGTGTGGGCGTGTGTCTACTCACCCCCGAGCTCATCCTTTGCTCTCTCAGACAGATCTGTTCGGTTCATCTTGTCGAAGACCTGGATGGTCACCATCTCTACCCAGTGGCTGGGGCAGCGGTTGCTGAGGATTTCTGCCAGTTGCTTCCCATCAGCCTCCTTTACGCCTGTCGCAGGCATGTGCTGTAACTCACCTTGCGGGGAAAGGGGCCTCAGGAGAGACTTGAACTGGCTCGGCTCATGCTGGCCGAGCTGCTCCAGGAGGCGCTGCAGGCTGACACCCAGCTGTGCAGAAGGTTCCATCACACCCTGCATGAGAGATCCGAGCTCTGGGCATTAAAGAATCAAGGGAAGGAATGAAACCGACAGCGAATTACTATTCCTGTCTTAAACACTGGTTGCCTCTGTGCCAGGAACTGGGCAATTCTCACTCCTCCTGCTCTAGGAACCAACTCCCCAAAATAGGAAAAATTCACACAGAACTCCCTTAGTTTTTGCCTTGACACAGGGGTTCCCATACCCTTTTGAGAGTGTGCACATCCCTGAGGGTAGGTAGGAAGTCCATGCTGATACATCTCCTGGACCTAGCAGACCATCTGTTTTTAGTAACTTTGGTGTACAAAGAGCTCATGGGAACTCCCCACTTCAGCTCTCTAGAACGACCTGACATGTCGTTGTCTTAGGGGGACTATGGACCTTGACTACAGAACAGTCTCGAGTTGGAAACATCTCAACAGAGACCCACCAAGCAGTTGAGTGGTACACTTTTTCCATCTGCCATTGCTTACAGAGTTATTTCCTGACCTCCCAGACCTGGGTTTGAAATTCTGTTCATTCAACAGCTGAGTATTTGAGCCAAGAGTCCTATGCCCAGATTTCCAGTCGTAAAACAAGTATGCCATCACCCACCTCATTAAGGGGCCGCGGGCGCTCGTTTATTCAAATAGAAGTTCCCATCGGGTGCCTAGAAGAATTTTAGAACTGAAGGGACAGCTATAAAAATGGGTAAGAACCCTGCTTACTTGGGGTTTATACTCAATCTGGGTACATATACAGGGTGTGGGAGAAGCAGACATTTCACAGATAAATTCAAACAGAAACAAGGGACATAAAGATATGAAGACAGGATGACACAGAAGTAGAATGGGGAAGATTTCGCATCACGTGAGCATGGACATTTTCTCAGAGGAAATAGGTCATTGAGGACATGAAGACAAGGAGCTGCCAGCTGTGAGAGTTTTGTGAGGGGTAAAGTCTAAGCAGAGGGAAGGGGTATTAAAGCTCGGGACTGAGTGGAGTTCAGGATGGGGACTCGCTGGAGATGAACACAGGATGGGACTCACACCCTAGGGTCAGACCTCTGACCGTGAAGGCAGTGGCAGGTTAAATTAGGATTTAAAAAATATGAAGGTTTGAGGTTTCTAGAGGTTTCTAGCAGGGAAACCACACAATAGGACTTATACTCAGAAGCACTTTCTCTTGCTGCAGGGGGAGGATGGAGAGCCACACCAAGGAGCTGGTAAGGGAAACATTTTCATGACCCTTGAAGATGATAAGGAGGGCTTCACTGGAGAGAGGGAGCTGCAGCAAGGTTTTGGAGGCAGGGGAGACGTGGAGCTCAGCTCCGAGTGCAGTGAGGACAAGTAGGGCAGATCCAAGGTGGTCACCAGAAGGTAGATCCATTCAACAAGATTCGTGCTGAGGGGAGACCAGGGTGAACAGAGGTCACCTGGGAGAGGAGGGATTTGATCAGATACCAGGGGTGGGGGATTTTTGCTAAACCGACTCGGCAGGATTCTGGTCAAGCTGGACTAAGTGGGCCAAGGAGAAAGCCCAAGGACAAGGGCTAGTGAAAAAATGAGCCCAGGACGCTGACTCCAGTTGAGTCAAGGAGAGAGAGTCTTTGTCAGTGCCTGACTTAGGATTCCGAATTCATCCTGAGGATGGTGGGATCAGGTCACATCTCGGTAGCCCCTGTAGACTGGGCTTATTGAATCCTTAATATTCCCAAGTGTTCTATTCTCCCTATTTCAGATATTGATGCGAAAACAACAGAGAGGTCAGATAGACCATTCAAGGTCACATGGCCACCAAGGGGCAGATGGACTCTGAACCAGGCAGAATAGCCAGAGCCCAGGTTTTAATCACTCTGTCAGGATGGTGGTTTGATTCGGGCACAGTCGTGGAGAACTAATTGAATTACATCTTTGAGCGAAATCAATGGCTTCTGGACACGGAGGGAGGGAGAAGAGGGTGTGAGGACCCAACAAGCACCCAGGATGGGGTATCCATCTGAGCTGGGTTCCTTCCACTTCTGGCCACTTGGATTTCCACATGCCCTTCTCAGTGAGGAAGGGGTTGGGTCTAGGGTTGGGGTCAAGAACAGCACCCCCTCCACTGTGTTCCTGAGGTGTAAGCCCACTCTCCCTGCTTCTTTATTTGTCACCGAGTCCACTCAAAACCACGTTTCAGCCAAGGGTGGCCAAGGAGCATTCCTGGCCAACGAAATCAGCTCCAGTCTTTTTGGTGGGGCTCTTAAGAATGTTAGTTCTGTCCTGATTAAAAAAGGGGGGGGGCAGAAACAGCTGAGTGGCCTTTGGCCTTTGTCCGCTCACCCTGCCAGGCATGCGGAGAGGGTACCTGCAATCGGGAAATTGCAGCAGAGCTGCGAGAGGGAGGCGGGACCCTGTGGGGTCGGCCTGCAGCCCCTGCATCAACTCCAGACCTTGGTGTGAGGGATGAAGTCAGCTGAAGAATCCCAGGTGTCCTCACCCTCCTCTAAAAACGGGAGATTCGTCCCACCCTCCACAGGCACCAAGCCTGCTGGAACACACAGCTACTAATTCTGTTTGTATTGGGTTTGAAATAAATCCTGTTGACCACTCAACTTTTTTTTTCTCCATGTAAGCATAGATTTTGTTTTTCTTTTTCTTTTTTTTTTTTTAAAGATTTTATTTATTTATTTGACAGAGATAGAGAAAGCCAGAAAGAGAGGGAACACAAGCAGGGGGAGTGGGAGAGGAAGAAGCAGGCTCATAGCGGAGGAGCCTGATGTGGAGCTCGATCCCATAACGCCGGGATCACGCCCTGAGCCGAAGGCAGATGCTTAACCGCTGTGCCACCCAGTCGCCCCAGATTTCGTTTTTCTTAAGATAACATAAAATTAGCCATTTCAAGTGAACGGTTCAGTGGCAGTTAGTACATTCACAGGGTAGTGTAGCCACCCCCTTGGCTTAGTTCCAGACACTTCCATCCCCCCAAAAGGAAGCCCCATACCCATTAAACACATGTTCCCCATGCTCCCCTCCCCACAGCCCCTCACCACCACCAGTCTGCTTCCTGTCTCCATGGATTTGCTGGTCCTGGAAGGTTCCCATTAAGTAGTCACACATTATGTACAAAAACTAGCTCAAAATGGACTAAAGACCGAAATATAAGGGGAAAAACACCTAACATTTTAAGGTATTTATGAGCTGCCTGAAGTCTTATGCTGGCTTAAGAGAAAGGACATTTTTCTAGTGTTTCTTCTCATATTAATAGGCAACTATGACCCTCCCTCCCCAGCATCCTTCGTCCCTCTAAAGGCGGAGAGCCACTGCTTGAGATCCTCAACACCTTGATTCCACCCCCCCAACTCCTCGTCCGCAGAGTCCTTCTTGGCCCTATGGTCTCCTCAAATTTGACTTCAGATCACGTTTACCAACAGAAGTCATAAATCTTCCTTTTTTTTTTTAAGATTTTATTTATTTATTTGACAGAGACAGAGACAGCCAGCGAGAGAGGGAACACAAGCAGGGGGAGTGGGAGAGGAAGCAGCAGGTTCATAGCGGAGGAGCCTGATGTGGGGCTCGATCCCATAACGCTGGGATCACGCCCTGAGCCGAAGGCAGACGCTTAACCGCTGTGCCACCCGGGCACCCCTTAGATCTTCCTTTTTTTTTTTTTTTAAAGATTTTATTTATTTATTTGACAGAGATAGAGACAGCCAGCGAGAGAGGGAACACAGGCAGGGGGAGTGGGAGAGGAAGAAGCAGGCTCATAGGGAAGAGCCTGATGTGGGGCTCGATCCCAGAACGCCGGGATCACGCCCTGAGCTGAAGGCAGACGCTTAACCGCTGTGCCACCCAGGCGCCCCTAGATCTTCCTTTTTTAAAAGGGATGATGGCAATGTCCAGTCCCAAGTGCCATTTATAGGCCAATCGGGTCTGGTGTTCAGCACATAATTTAGCCCTGTTGAAAGAACTGGATGGGGTCATTGGGTAAAGAGGATCCTTTAAAACACGGAGAAGGGGAATTTATAGAGGTTGCGTGAGTGCCAGTTCTCACCCAGTTGTTACGCGTTGAAGCCAGTATTCTCCTCAAAGCAGTCTTATCCCAGAACCCATGATCTCGATTCCTCTAATTGATTCAAACAGATGCCACTCTAAAGGCTCCAGTGATTACACAGAAAAAGTAAGGACAATTCAGGGGAGTAAAATCAACTAGTTAAACACAGAATAAAGTATTCTGTTAAGCCAGCAGACAGATTCAGCAAAGTGTGCCAAAACCTGGTGGATTTTCAAGGCTGGTGATTATTATGCAATACTCACTGCATAATTACAGTGGAAAGACAAAAGTTATGCTTGCAATGTTGCTTACAATTGCAGCAATGAAGAGAACCTTATATGGAAATAGTATATATACGCCCAAACATTGCACAGTTGTATTTACATTGCAATGCAACGGGGAATTCTTATTGCCAGCCTTAGCCTTTAATTAGCATGTATTTTATTTGTGGGAGGACACGTTTAATAGTAAAACAATTCGCCTACATTTTGGAGACTTGCCAGAAGAACCAAAAAAAACATCCTTCACATTTAGCGGACAAGATCTCAAGAAGAGCAATTTCGGGAGAACAGGAGGACAAGCAGCTAGACCGCAAATGCATAAAAACGTGCACAAAATTCTTGGGGCTATGGGCGTAGAATGCTACTTCCAGAGACTCAGTTTGGGAGAGAGAAACATTTTCACAAAGAGGAGTGTCACCTGAAATCTCAATAACCCTTCAAAGATGTGACACCTAAACATTCAAAGAAAGGAAGGAGGAAGTTTTATTGTAGAGACTTCACAGTTGAATAAAGAAATGCAGAAATGAAATAGACAAGCAGGGATGTTACTCACCGCTCCAGCACCGGACCTCCGGACCTCCTCTCCGGCTGGGAGGGCTGCAGGTACAGAAAGCCTCCTATAAAGGAGTTTCTCCCTCTGCCCCAAGCTCTGTGATTGGCTCTTGGGACCCTCTGCAGAGAACTTCCTGTAACCAGCAGGTGGAGACCACTTCCTGAGAGGGAGCCTCACTTTCTCCTAGACTAGAGGTTAACCGTGTCTGTCTGCAGAACCCACCTGCCCTGGGCATCGTTTCTAAGTATCCGTTCCCAAAGTTCTGATTTATGAATCAGATTGGGGCTGCCCAGCCATCAGGGTTCTTGAAAGGTCCCCAGATTGGGTGATGGGCGTTAAGGAGGGCACGCGATGTGATGAGCACCGGCGTTATACACAACCGATAAATTAAACATTACATCTGAGATTAACGATGTACTATATGTTGGCTAATTGAATTTAAATAAAAAAATAAAGACCCCCCCAGATGATTGTAATTGCAGCTGATCTTGAAAAGCACTGCTCAGAGCCTTCAGCTGTGAATAGCTGCCCCTTCTGTCCTACCAGATATTTAAAAGTCCACCCACATTTCATGTCAAATATGTGACATGTTAAATACGAGACACGTAAATACATCAACAGCCAAGTGCGTCAGTTTCACACTGACAATATTAACTTTTGTAGATATATAAATAAGACTTCAAAATTTCAGAATTTGAAGCTTTTAGAACAAATATATATGTACATCTCCCTCTCTCATGTGCTCAAATTTGAAGAGTCTCCAGACCAGTACAATATGCTATACCGTAAATGGAATACAATAAAACACTTCAACACAATAAAATTACAATACACACATACTCTACACCACATGTGTCATTTTAAATTTTCAAACAGACATATTAAAAAAGGACATAGAACAAGGTAAAGTTATTTTTTACACTATTTACATGTAATATATCCAAACTATTATTTCAATACATAGTGTAAAAATAATTGGGATATTTTACAGTCAACATTTTGTTCCGAGGCTTCAAAATCTGGTCTGTACTTCCCACTCGGCACATTTCCATTTAGATGACCCACGCTTCTGGTATTCAGTAGCCATCTGGGGCTAGTGACCACCATACGGGTTAGGTCTAGACCTGGACAGGAAAGCGACCTCTGGTTTTAGAAAGGAGGGTCAAGAGATGGAAAGGGTTGTTCTCCCAGCTTGAGTTTATTTCTCCAAGGTTCTTGATGTATCTATCAAGTCCCTGAGTAAGAGGAGGTAAAGAGGTAAGAGGAGGTTTCCTAACTTTGTGCCTCAGTTTCCTTATTTGTAAGTGGGGATAACAACAGCACCTACCTCATAGGAGAAGAGTATTTTCCCCACGTTCCTCACATGAGATAAGATGTTGGCAAACATCCCCTGACAGAAAACACGAGAGGGTAAGTTAATTTTACTTCACTCCTGTAGACTTCTGTTTGTACCCTAACCCTTCTCTCCAGACTCACCAAGATACAGCAGGGTGGGAAGAACCACAGACATGCTCCTATGTCCCAGAGACCCCCTGGCATCAGCAATGCTGCTTTTATGAGGAACAGACTTCTCTGGGAAGTGGCACAGACCCCCAGGAAGGGTGAGAGTGATCCACTCCCAACAGGGAGCAAAGGCGATCGCATCCTTTTTCCTCCTCCTCCCTCCTCGGTGGGGAGGAGTCTCGCAGAATTACCTGACATCACAAAGACATTAATCATCTGAACCTCAAACTACACTCAGTCTAACCTGATTCCTATTTCTTTTTCTTAAGATTTTATTTATTTATTTGACAGAGAGAGAGACAGCCAGCGAGAGAGGGAACACAAGCAGGGGGGATGGGAGAGGAAGAAGCAGACTTCCAGCAGAGGAGCCTGATGTGGGGCTCGATCCCAGGACCCTGGGATCACGCCCTGAGCTGAAGGCAGATGCTTAATGACTGCGCCACCCAGGCGCCCCTCCCGGAACAATTTTTTAAATAGACCTAGATGTGTGCAACATCCCCACAATCCAACGTCAGAACCTCTCCCTCACCCCAAAAAGCACCTTCACACTCTCACACGTGCTGTCCTGTGTTGCCACGGTCGCCGTGGACAGGGCGCCCTGCCTGTGAGCCTCGGTCTCCCCTATGTAATTTGGAATGGATCCTTGATTCCCAAAGACCGGTGTGAAGTCACAGTTCCTCTAGACGGAGGGACCGCTGTGTGCTCCTGCAGTTGACGGGTATTTCCCACAGATATTCGTGGTGACAGAGCATCAAGGATGGGCCGCGGCTCGTAGCTGTTCTGTAGTTCTGGGCGGCAGCCTCTCGCCGGCTCCTTGCCCCAGTGGCCTTGCTTTTACTCTGCACCCAGCGCAGGGCCCTCACGCTATTTAGACGTAGCTCCAGGTTTAGTGAAGCCTGGTCTTCCTCCTGAGTCACTGACCCCTATTTAAAACAAACACCTGCACTCCAGGTGGGCCCCCCCACCAACCTGGAGCCCTTGGGGATTCGGCCCTTCTGCCACCGACTTGCTGTCCTTTCACCAAGGCTGCTTTTATGCACCTCTGTGCATTCCCAGCCCCTGACCCCCTTCTTTCTGCACCCATTCATTCTGGGAGGGGGGAGTACCCTCTTGCACAGCGGAAACACCAACAGTGTGTCTGCTGCTGAGATCGGAGGGCATAGGACCCAGGGGAGGAGCCTGTGCTAGCACGGCTCCACGCGAAGCTGCTGGCTGAACAGGCGTGTGGATGGAACTAGCCACCGTTACTTGAGCAGGGGCCGTGGGGGCGAGCGGAAGGGTTACCGTACTCCTCGGTCTAGGGGTTCTTAAATGTGCTTGCTCATTCTTGCTCTTTTGTATGAAACTACAGGTCATTGGGGTTTGCACCTGCTGTCTCCCTCAGGGTGCTATGCACCATCCCTGGGTAGCCCTGGAGCTAGCCTCCTCCGTGGACCTCGAACCCCGCTGTCTCCCCCAGGGTGCTATGCACCGCCCCTGACTGGTCCTGGAGCTAGCCTCCTCCGTGCACCTTGAACCCCGCTGTCTCCCTCAGGGTGCTATGCACCATCCCTGGGTGACCCTGGAGCTAGCCCCCTCCGTGGACCTCGAGCATTCACCGTATTTTCCAGCGGCTCTGGTGGGGTTTTGCTGCACGGAGCTACCTTGCTCAGTAAGTGAGCGGTTTCGGTGCTGGCTGAAGCTGCCGTTGGAGCTCTTTTCAGCTACACGAGAGCCGCACGCTGGATGGAACCGGATTGCGACTTTACGCCTGTCTGAATGCCCTGTTTCATCTGCGTTTTTCCGTGTGTTCGGTCTGTAGAGGCAAGCTTTCTCCTTCCTTGCATTGTCTGTATCTAAAATCCCTGCAGACTGGATCATCCCTCGCGTCGGAATGCTTGACCAGCAACTTCACCCCGCCCTTCCCCTTGTGGGTGCTTAAAGCTGGAACCCAGGGCCTCACTCCCCGACTCAGGTCCCTATAAATAGCTGCGTCTGTTCCCAAGTCCTCACGACCCCTGTGTGTCTCGGGTCTGGCTCCTAATGCCCTAACCTCACCACCTTCCTGAAATTGCTTCCTTCAGATCGTACTGAAAAATGTGACAGATACCTCCTTTCCTGACTATGGCCCGGTGAGCATTCTCGCTCCTTAAGACTTTTCCTCACAAACGAAACACATCCCAAGGAGCGCCAGGCATCGTGCGGAAGGGCTGAATCACGACGTTGTACACCTGGAACTAACAATACACTGCACATTAACTGGAATTTAAATAAAAATGAACACACACCCCCAAGCCCCAAATGCATGATGATCAAAGACAGCGTTGAAAATGGACTGTAAGGATTAAATCATGGGACATTAACACTCAAGCACGGTTGTTGGGTGCTTCTCTTCCGACTTGGGATTTTAGTCCAAACATTTTTATAGGGAATATTTCATAACAATCATGAGCCCTTACGCTCCATTGTGTTTGGGGACAATCTGCATAGCCCAACTTCTGACTGGATGCATTTCCCCCTGGGTACTTACTAAACAGTGACATTTCATCTTGCAACTCACCCTAGCACTGCCCACTTGATGTCGCCGGACATAAAGATGATTTGTATTTGCTCACGAGGCTGAGGTGGTGTGTCAGGGACTGAGAACACGTGTTCTGGAGTTAAACTCCTAATGATCTGGGGTCCACCTTCGACAGCCATGTGAACACGGGCCTTTACCTTCCTTCCCTTTGCCGGTGGTCCTGAAACTAGCATTTCTCCTTTTTGTATTTTTTTTTAAAGATTTTATTTATTTATTCGACAGAGATAGAGACAGCCAGCAAGAGAGGGAACACAAGCAGGGGGAGTGGGAGAGGAAGAAGCGGGCTCCCAGCAGAGGAGCCTGATGTGGGGCTCAATCCCATAATGCCAGGACCACGCACTGAGCCGAAGGCAGACGCCCAACCGGTGTGCCACCCAGGCGCCCCATGAAACTAGCATTTCTCCTAATCACCGGAAGCTTTGTTGAAACAGCTTTCTGGGCCCGTCTCCAGACGTTCTGGTTGGGGAGGTCTGGGGCCAGGCCTCGGAATCTGCATTTTCCACGAGTTCCCAGAAGATGCAGCTGGTCTGAGGGCCACACTTGGGGAACCATGGCCCTACGCCTCAGATGCACCATGAGAAGCATGGATAATAGAATTCACCTGATCAGAGTGTTGCGAGGATTAAACCTGATCTACGGAAGAGCCTGTAACAGTCCTCAGCAGCTAGAAAATACTCAGATGTTAATTCTCCTCATAGCTCCTCAGAAAGACAGGGATTACAGAAACATATGAAGGAAATTATCCAGTCAGAGGGGTTACATTTATGATGTGAACACTTAATGCAGTCATATTTTGCCCTTTGCTTAAATCCGTTACTTCTCTTTTTTTTGCATTAGAATTTGATTTTATTTTAATTTAAACTCAATTAGCCAACGTATCGCCATCATTAGTTTTTGATGTCGTGCTCTACAATTCCTTAGTTGCGTATCACACCCAGTGCTCATCACATCACGTGCGCTCCTTAATGCCCGTCACACAGTTACCCCACCCCCCAGCCCCTTCCCTTCTGCAACCCTCAGTTTGTTTCCCGGAGTCCAGAGTCTCTCATGGTTTGTCTCCGTCACTTCTGAGTCAAAAAGCTATGCTAAGTTCCTCTTAATTTTTGACAACGTGTCTGCGTTCGTACGTGCACTTGTGAATACGTACGTATACATCTCTGGCTGTCTGTACATGTTAATATTAACCATAATAATTATTTAAAAGATCTTATTTATGGATTTGACAGAGAAAGAGCACAGCAGGGGGAGGGGCAGAGGGAGAGGGAAAAGCAGGCTCCCCACTGAGCATGGAACCCACCGCATGGTTCCATCCCAGAACCCTGGGATCATGACCTGAGCCGAAGACAGACCCTTAACCTGTAAGCCAGCCAGGCGCCCGTATCATTAGGTTCTTAATTTGCATTTCCCTCAAGTCTAAAGAGGCTGAATGCCTTTTCCATGTGCTGACTGGTCATTCTCTTTTTTGAGGTGCCTTTTCCAATTTTCTGACTTCTTTCCCTGGAATTTTATTTTGTTTTAACACACACTCGCTGGAACTCCTTACATGTGTTCCATTCCTTCTGAAACTCGCTCTTTCAAAATCTATGTATTTTGAGTGCATGTCCTCCCACCTTGTAGCTTGCTGCTGTCCTTTTAGCTTTCATGCTTTTTGCTTTCTTTTTTTTGAATATACCTAAGGTCCCAATTTAAAATCAAATTTGGGTGATCAGTTTTACCTTGATGGCTGCTACATTATCTTGATTATTTCCAAGAATGGGGATAGGCTTTATTTTTCTTTTTACAAGTTTTATTGACTTGCCTCTCACAACTGAGATTATAATCCATCTCTGATTAGTTGCATGTGCTGTGATGCAGGGATCCGAGTTTATTTTTCGTGTGGGTATCTAACTGATGCGGGACCATTTATGGAAGACTGCTCTTTCCCACCCCTGCACTGTACGATGCTGACCTTGTGTCTCTAGTGAGCTGGCCATTCTGTCTCATGGGTCCTCTGTGTACCTTACACCAGTTTCCTGTCATTTGCTCTAGTTTACAATGTCTTTACCGGCGTCAGGACTAGGGTGGAGCAAACATGAGTCACCATGTCTCCTCACAGTCTGGACCCTCATGCTTATCTTGGAGTGACTTCCAACTCTTGTTTCTCTGCAAGTGGCTTTATTTTACATCTTTGCATTTCCACGTAAACTTGAAACTTCACAAGTAGATAAATCTACGGACACAGAATGCAGGCGAGTGGTAGCCAGAGACCCGGTAAGGGGGAAATGGGCAGTGACTGCTTCACGTGTCCGGGTATCTGTGTGGGTGATGAAAATGTTCTGGAACAAGACAGAAGTGATGGTTGCACAACACTGTGAATGTTCTCAATGCCACTTCATCATACGCTTTAAACTGGTTAGGCATTTTATGCGTATTTTTACCGTAATAAAAATGAAATAGACTGGAGATATTTAAAGTTCTTGTAATCTACAATATATATGATCTACGAAGTATAGATAACCTTATGGGCCAAGCTTTGCCCTGTGGGTATTTTACCAAGTGCAAAAGTGCAAAAATAGACTGGATAACTGGAAACTGGGGGAAGCAGGAGGGGACTTGCTGGTTAGAAAAGCCAGCTGGGTCAGTGCTGTCTGAGAAGGTTGGCGTTTGGTAGCCTGCAAGGTGACTTGCCCTTTCTTGGTATTCCTCACTTCCGGTCCTTTCCAAAGTGTATTTTCAGGGTGAGTATAATCACTGGCGCCCCAACTGTGTCCCATCCCATATCACTACAGGTGAAGAGGAGCGAGACAGAAACTCAATGGAGGAATCTTCTATCCCGAAGACCGCTGGGCCGGGAGATGGTGATGAATTTCACTACAACGTCACGCAAAGAAGCCAAAGGTTTCTATCATTCTTGAATCCTCAAACACCCACACAGCTAACGTCCCACGCGGTGGTGCTGCACGGTCCCACGGGCGTCGGGAAGACCACGCTGGCCAAGAAGTGCCTGCGGGGGCGCCTGGGTGGCACAGCGGTTAAAGCGTCTGCCTTCGGCTCAGGGCGTGATCCCGGCGTTATGGGATCGAGCCCCACATCAGGCTCCTCTGCTATGAGCCTGCTTCTTCCTCTCCCACTCCCTCTGCTTGTGTTCCCTCTCTTGCTGGCTGTCTCTATCTCTGTCGAGTAAAGAAATAAAATCTTTAAAAAAAAAAAAAAAAGAAGAAGTGCCTGCGGGACTGGACGCAGGACAACCTCACGCAGCCCAGCTCCACCGCCTTCTCTCTTGGCGGCAGGGCGCTCAGCCGCAGGGGCACGCGCTCCCTCGCGGAGCTGCTGGCCCACAGCTGCTGGCCCACAGCGCCCCGGCCCCGCAGCACGCCCTTCCGCAGGTCCTCGCCCAGGCCCAGGAACTCCCGTTGGTCTTCGACGCTTTCGAGGACCTGCGCGTGCCCTCGGGGCTGGGGGCGCTGGTGCGCGACCTGTGCTGTGACTGGAGGACGCCGAGACCCGCGCCTGTCCTCTTGGGGAGCTTGCTGAAGGGAAGGCTCCTCCCCATGGCTAGTGGTCACCACGTGGCCCGAGGCCCTGAGCGAGCTGCGGCTGCTGCTGGAGCAGCCACTCTTGGTGGAGATGGAGGGGCTCTCAGAACGCGACAGGAGCGCGTATTTCTGGTGACACTTTGCAGGGGAGGCGCAGGCGCTGAGCGCTTTCCACCTGATGCAGAGCAACGCGGCGCTGTTCCGCCTGGGCCTGGCGCCCGCCGTGTGCTGGACGGTGTGCACCTGTCTGCGGCTGCAGATGCACCGGGGCGGGGACTCCCGCCCCACCTGCCAGACCGCCAGGGCGCTGCGGCTGCGCTTCCCACGCGGGGCAGCTGCCCGGGGCCTGGCATCGCCGCTGCGCTGTGCGCCCTGTGCCTACTGGCGGCCGCAGAGCGCGCTGTGCGATGCGCACGACCTGCGCCGGCTGCGCGTGCACGAGTCGGCCCTGCGCCCTTTCCTGGACAGGGGCATCCTCCAGAAGGGCCGAGACTGCCAGGGCTGCTACTGCTTCGTCCGCCTGAGCGTCCAGCTCCTGGCCACCGCGTTCTACGTTCTGCGGGGCGAGGACGGCCAAGACGCGGGGAGCCCCACCTGGACATCAGGGGTGTGCAGAGGCTGCTGTCCAAGCAAGAAGGACTCAAGAACCCCCACCTAGCCCCCGTGGGGCGCTTCCTGTTCGGCCTCGCCAATGAAAAGAGGGCCAGGGAGCTGGGGACGACCTTTGGCGCCCGGTGTCCATGGACGTCAAGCAGGAGCTACTGGAATGCAGAGTAAGGTCCGCCCAGAACAGACACTTCTCCTCGGTGCCTGACACAAAGGAGACTTTGTACTGTCTCTACAAATCCCAGGAGGAGCCGCTTGTGAAGGAGGCCATGGCCCAGGTCACCGAAGTGGCCCTGCATTTGCAAGATCCCTCGGACATCGTGCATGCATCCTTCTGCCTCAAGCACTGTGAAAACTTGCAGAAAATGTGGCTGCGGGTAGAAAGGGGATGTTCCTGGAGAGCGATGCTGCATGGGAACCAGAGGCTCAGGCTGACGGGTAAGGACCTGTCCTGGTCACTCTGTCAGTGTGCCCTCTCCAGCCTCATCCCCTGCTGCATTAGGGACAGGGCAGAGTGGCCTGCTCCCTGTGGCTTAGGGTCAGAATTTTCTCCTCGCCAGAATTTCTTCTGCCAGCTTGCCATTCAGGGCGGGGAGCGTGCTGCTCAGACAACGGATGGAGCTTCATTCAGTGTTATAGCTTACGTGTGGGGCACGAATTCAGGGCATCCCTAGACATTCTGGACAGCTCACATATTTCCCCGAACCCTTCTTTTTTCTCAAACTAGAGCCACCACAGTGTGCCTCACATCCCCAGGACTTCGATCTGAAAGTTGGTACGGACTGACCACTCTGGCCCTTTTCATCCACACCCTGCCCCTGGCAACCACCCATCTGTTCTAGGAATTCATGTTTGTTTGGGTTTTTTTTTTTTTAAGAGTCCACGTAGAAGTGAGGTCATACAGTAGTTGTCTTTCTGCCTGACTTTATTTCACGTAGCATAATGCTTTTGAGACCCATCCATGTTGTCACAAATGGCACAATTTCCTTTTTTGTGGCTGAATAATATTCCGCCAGATACACATACCATCTTTTCTTTATTCATTCATCTGCCGGTGGATACTTAGGTCGATTCCATGTTTTGGGTGTTGTGAATAATGGTGCAGTGAATGTGGGAGCACAGATATGTTTTCAAGGAGCGTGACTTCATTTTCTCCAAATACCCGGCAATGGGATTGCTGGATCATACTGTAATTCTGATTTTCTGAGGAACCCCCATACCGTTTTCCATAGTAACTGTGCCAGTTTGCAATCCCAGCAACAGGGCACGAGGATTCATTTCCCCACAGCTCCCCCAACACTTACTCTCTGTCTTTGATTTTCGCCTTTCGGACAGGTGTGAGGGTATCTCGCCGTGGTTTGATTTGCGTTTCCCCGAGGCTGAGTGATGCAGAGCATCTTTTCATGTATCTCTTGGCCATTTGGACGTCTTCTTTGGAAAATCGTCTATTCAGTTCCTCTGCCCATTTTAAAACAGTTTTTTAAAAAAATTGAATTATATGAATTCTTTATATGTTTTGGATATTAACCTCCTGTTAGATATATGATTTGCAAATATTTCCTCCCATTCTGTAGGCTGCCTTTTCATTTTGTTGGCGGTTTCCTTTGGGGGACAGTCTACCAATTCTTGTTCCTTTTCCCATACATGCAGGTGCTCTGGTCCGTCCCTTCCTTCTAGGTCACAGCACGACCTGGTCTCTCTCCATCCCTGGATCGATCTCTGCTCGGTGTTCAGTTCGAACAAGAATCTGTGTTTCCTGGACGTGAGCCGAAGCTTCCTGAGTCCCTCCTCAGTGAGGATTCTTTGTGAGCAGATCGCCCGTGTCACCTGTCATCTCCAGAAAGTGGTATAAGTAGACACTAACCCTGTAACGACGATTCCTGGAGTTTTTAATGTGGCAGCTGAGTCTGAAAGCCTGACGAGGCTCTGACTGACCAGGTGCTCGGAATGCAAAGAATTGAAATGGTTCCTTTTTTTTTTTAAATAATAATTTTTTATTATGTTATGTTAGTCACCATACAGTACATCATTAGTTTTTGATGTAATGTTCCATGATTCATTGGTTGCGTATAACACCCAGTGCACCATGCAATACGTGCCCTCCTTAATACCCATCACTGGCCTAGCCCAGTCCCCCACCCCCCTCCCCTCTGAAGCCCTCGGTTTGTTTCCCAGAGTCCACAGTCTCTCATGCTTCATTCCGCCTTCTGTTTACCCCCCCTTCATTCTTCCCTTCCTTCTCCTACTGATCTTCCTAGTTCTTATGTTCCATAAATGAGTGAAACCATATGATAATTGTCTTTCTCTGCTTGACTTATTTCGCTTAGCATAATCTCCTCCAGTCCCATCCATGTTGCTGCAAATGTTGGGTAATCATTCCTTCTGATGGCTGAGTAATATTCCATTGTATATGTGGACCATATCTTTATCCATTTGTCTGTTGAAGGGCATCTCGTCTCCTTCCACAATTTAGCTATTGTGGACGATGCTGCTATGAACATTGGGGTGCATATGGCCCTTCTCTTCACCATGTCTGTATCTTTGGGGTAAATACCCAGTAGTGCAATGGCTGGGTCATAGGGTAGCTCAATTTTTAACTTTTTAAGGGACCTCCACACTTGTTTTCCAGAGTGGCTGTACCAACTTGCATTCCCACCAACAGTGTAAGAGAGTTTCCCTTTCTCCACATCCTCTCCAACATTTGTTGTTTCTTGCCTTGTCCATTTTTGCCATTCTAACTGGCATAAGGTATCTCAATGTGGTTTTGATTTGAATTTCCCTGATGGCTAATGGTTCCTAGTGGGAGAATCGTATGTTGCATTGAGTTATTGTCATGAAATTCAGCCAAGCGTTTGGAATTTCCATACATCTGCTATGGGCATATTTGAAACTCAGCCTGTGGGAAATATAGGTACAAGCATATCCGAGGGTGACCTGGTCGGAACCGGGGGAAATATTCCAGAGCGCGCCGTTTTAAATCCGTGAATAAGAATGTGTCGGCGAGGCAATGGTGAATTTATAACTAGTGTGTGAAACAGGGTTGGGAAGGGAGTCTGAGGAAGGTAGGTGGGGGCAGAAGCAAATCATGACGGAGCCACTTGGATAGGTGACTGTCAGGATTTAAAAGGTTAAACCAACACCTGTCCAAGCGATAAACTTTACAAGTTCTATTCAAAATTACAGACAGATATATCACTGAAACTCCCCCCAGCTCCCCAAACCAACATGCCTTAGAAAGTTTACTTAAGCCCCTGAGAATGTGCTATTTACTTGAGAGAAAGAGCTACGCCAAACGTCACTCAACCTGCTTGTCTCAGAATGCCACGGGACTTGTGTATTCACAGCAATGAAAGCTGACCTAGGCTAGTGCCCGCAAAGACGGCAATTTCTTCTGAATGGCCCTGAAAGTTTACATTGCTCCGTAATGCTCAAGGCGTTGCATGAGAAACAAGAATTACAAGGCACCTGTAATTTGTTCCACTAAGAGTGTAGGACAATGTAAGCAGGGGTTCTGAACGGCTGGCATCCCCCTTACTCTGGCTCTCTCTCTGCTGAAAATGTCATTTTGAAGCCTCTTTGGGATAAGCTGCAGGGAACGTTCATTATCTGACACTGAAGAGTCAAGGGCTATAAGACCACTTGTGGGTTTAGGAAGAAGTGTGGGTTTAGGGAGAAGAGAGTATCCACACCCCCCTGCCCCCAACAGGGGGATGGACTGCCAGGTTTGGATGTACAACCAAAAACAGGGGAAGAGCCTCTAGGACTCAAGTGAAAATGAACATCTGAAACAGGAGGGTACTGGGTACTAGTGGCGGGTGCTGAGTCTATCCCAAATTAGAATGCATTAAGCATGCTTCAAAAAGAGGTCCTGAGAAAGTGCTTCCCCGTTATTCCTACTATGCACACAGGCTCACTAACGAATTAGATTATGTATCACGCAAGCTCGGTTGACTCTAAAGAAGCTGGCATAGTCCAAGTGCCGGAAAAAATTTTTTTTTTTTAATGCTGGATTATTTCTTGAAGCCCACAACTGGATTAGAGAAAATCCATGTTCTTTTCCATCTGGGATTTATTTTAATCCTATTTGAAATCCCACACTCATGTTAGCAGAGAGGCAAATAAACAAAAAAAAGCAAACAAAACCCCCAACTCCTAATGGCCCACACCTTCAAGGAGTCGAATTTATTGGCTAACTCACGAATCATAACCTAGCGTAGCCTAGTGGAAACTGGCTTGCGGGGATGCAAACGGCCATGTGGGGCGATAGAAATCGCTGGTTCTTGCCGGGGGAAGTCAGGCACGGGGGAGGGGGACAGGAGCTGAATGCCGAAGGAGACACAGGATGCGACACAGAACCCAAGGAGAGGACAGACAGTGCCTCTGCAGAACAGCGGGAGCCAAGACAAGGGTGACCAAGCCCTCCACCCCTCTTCCTCCCGCCACCACACTACCTCCCCTTGCAGTCCCTACGTCTCTTCGTTCCAGCCGTCACCCTGGGGACTTGCCCCTCGTATCTGTTTTCTTGACCCTCTTCCCACTGTCCACCTTGTCTGGAGACCCCTCCTCTCCCTGCGTTCACAGCACTCGAAGCGGAATCCCTTTTCATTCTTTCCTAGGATTAGAAACGTCTCGCTTACCGGGACTTGTGTTTCGCTCTCGTTGGTAAGATGCCGCTGACGCACCTGGTCCTGGAAGGCGGTGTCCGCAGTGACGAGCTGCTGCTGCTGCGTGAGACCCTGTCGCGCCCGAGATCCAACGTGCAGCATCTGAGGCAGATCTCCCGGCCCCTGCTGTCCCCTCCAGGGCGGGCCACGCTCCCCCGGTCTCCCGCTGCACTGGAAGGAAGACGGGGCCACCCATCAGCACGCCACACCAAGCAGCAGACAGAGTCTCAAACAGAGGCAGAAACCCCGTCCACGTTCTTCCTCCGGCCAGCTTGCCTTGTGCATTGGGAGTGAGCCCCGAGGGCAAAGGAACACCCAGAATTCTGCGTCCCCCTCAAGCTTAGGGACTTGGCTTTTTTTTTTTAAGATTTTATTTATTTATTTGACAGAGATAGAGACAGCCAGCGAGAGAGGGAACACAAGCAGGGGGAGTGGGAGAGGAAGAAGCAGGCTCCTAGCAGAGGAGCCTGATGTGGGGCTCAATCCTATAACGCCGGGATCACGCCCTGAGCCGAAGGCAGACGCTTAACTGCTGTGCCACCCAGGGGCCCCAGGGAACTTGGCATTTTTGACTCCATGTTGCCTACCCGTTGTGGTTCAGAGCAGCCTTATGACCACTCGGTAACACTGCAGAAGAATCCGGTGTCCTCCGTCCTGGGGTGTCACCCGTCTGAGCCACGCCTCAGAAAGCCACCTAGTCAGGGCTCCAACTGTCATCGCCTGTCTCTAGGGGACCATTGTTCCTGCCTTCCATTTAGCTGAGTGGCAGCTCAAGGTACTGGCTAGCAGCACAAGTCTCTTTAGGATTTGAAAATGAGCTCAAATCCTCACTCCGACGTTTATGACCACTAGGATCTCGAGCTGTTTCCTCATCCATAAAGGGGGGTTTTAAGAATTGATGTGACCCGCTTTGCACGGGGGCCAAGCACAAAGGGTAGCTCTGACCAGACGGATGATTTCTGATGCTGTGCCTCATTTAATTAGAGAAACATCTATTACTCTAAAGTTTTGATAAAGGATGTTCGCGAGGGGACCCACGAAAGCTCCGAAATGACAAATGGCTGACTGAGAATCCCCCATTTGTGCTCACATGATTCGAGACCCTTCACATTCCATCCTGTATTCCAATTACTTTTTTTTAAAAAAGATTTTATTTATTTATTTATTTGACAGAAGGAGACAGCCAGAGAGAGAGGGAACACAAGCAGGGGGAGTGGGAGAGGAAGAAGCAGGCTCTCAGCGGAAGATCCTGATGTGGGGCTCGATCCCATAACGCTAGGATCACGCCCTGAGCTGAAGGCAGACGTTTAACGACTGTGCCACCCAGGCGCCCCCCTGTATTCCAATTACTTAAGTAAATTTACAACATCCTTATTATAGGCTCATCTGTGAGGGAAGAAAGGTACTTATTTTAAGGACTCCCAATTTTACCTACGACACACATTCTACTGGGTATGGGATATGGATGGATTATATCCTCTAATTGCTGGACATAAAAGTATTGTCCCTCCCACCCCTCACCCTAGCACAGACAGGGAAAGATATTACAAAGGTTAAGTAATTTGCAAAGATTTTGGACATATAAGAGTACGATGCAAAGAACAGACACATCCTAGAGTCCTCTACTCTGATCTTTGCGTGCAAGCGGAGCTGGGTTTTAAAGCCCAATACGAGGGACTACGGGATTTCATCGCGGTTCTCCCAAACAACTGTGTTTTATTCATATGCTCGTCAATAGAAGCAGTTCCCAGTTTTTATTCTCGCAACACGTAAACTCAACAAATTTGGAGCTGACTGCCTAGGTGTCCAATGTTTTAATTTGCATATTCCCTAATAATTCATGAGGTTGACCCTTCTGCGTGTCTGGCACCAATTTTTTCCCCTATAGAATTGCATGTTTAAATCTCAGTGAGATTAGGACAGACTCAGGCAGAGAACGTGATTGCACAAAATGTAGGGTTTCAGAAATAACAGCCACACTAGCGAAACGTCATGCATACTTGGATTACAGGGTTTTTCTCTCAGACGAGGTTGGATGTTGACCAAATGGCAGTGGGGATACTGAAGAAGCCAAGATCAACTCTGATTAATAATTCAGGCTGGCGTTGGGCACATATTGGAGTCAAGGGAAATGGAATTCAAGGATATGACCTTCAGGGACACGTGATAAGCTGAGATGGTCTCTTGGTCTCTCTGTCCTCTCAGAAGCATGGCTTTCCCCCATGTATCCCACAGGCTGGGGTCTTGTTCTGCCACCACTCGGCAGTGGGCTGATTTCTCCTTGACCCTTGAAGTCAACCAGCCCCTGAAATGCCTGGATCTCACAGCCAGTGAGCTCCCAGGTGGGTGTGCTGAGTTGCTGTGCACGGCTCTGAGACACCCAAAGTGCTCACTGCAGAGGCTGTCGTAAGTGTCGCCTCTCTTCCCGTGCAGCATCCCCGTTTTAGGTCTGGGGCCACACAGGGAAGAGCAGCGGGAGCACTGGACCTACAGGAACCCTACGGGACCGCCTACTGACGTGGGCACCTGGTTCCCAGTTTCGGTCCCAGGGGGATGACGCGTGCATTTTGCTGGCCCTTTTCTCATGCCTGGTCCTTCAGGCTTTGATCACGAGCACGAGATATAGGGGCTGCAGAATTAGCAAGAAGGGCTGTCAGCCGGGGAGGCTGGGCTTTGGAAACGTTCTTAACATCTTGCCACTTGTCTTTGCAGGTTATCACAGTGCAGCATAAGCAGACACGGCTGCAGGTGCATCTCCAAGCTCCTCCACGAAGACACCGGCTTATCAGACTTGGATCTGGGTCTCAGTCCCATAGCTGCTGGACCATGGTTTCTCTGGGAGGCGTTGGAGAAGCCAAGGTGTAACCTGAGATGTCTAAGGCAGGTGCTTTAGCTCATGATCAAGGTGTTCTCGAGATATATCAGCGGAGGCAGTTTAGATATTTTAGAATGCAGACTGCAGCAGTGTCTCTCCTGTGCCAACTTAGGAAGTAAATCCCTGCAGAAACCGTAGGCACCCAGCTACCTGGATTCAAAGTCATTCAGAGGGCCTGGAGGAGTGGGCTTCAGGTGGGAACAGCCTGGGCGGAGTGGGTTTCAGGGGCACGCTGCTTCTGCTGGGAGCCGGTGAGCAGGGCACGGTGGGCCTGCCCCAGCTCGGTGCCCGGGGGAATGTCCCCCAGGAAATGCAGTGGCTGCGTCCATGGGAGAGTGGGCTGTGCATTGCTTCTCGCTTACAAGTCTCCCATCAAATGCATCTCATTGATGCGACATATTTTACAACTAAAACTCTAATGGGAACTGAATGCGGGTCGTGTAAATGCTTCCCTGGTCTTGTAGAGATGAGAAAGAACACATGGTGACTCTGTTTTATGTCTTGGCCGTCCCTGGAGAACTCTCAAAATGCTTGAAGGTCAGGCTCCTCGGAAAAATGATTAAATTTAGGAAAAGTAGAGCCTGGCATCAAAATCTTTAGAGTTATTCCAGACGATTCCAGTACTCTCTTCAGTCTGAGCTCCCCTGAATTAGAGCAAGCAAATCCAGTGTCCACGGTGGGGTCTGTCTTTTTCATTTGGGGAACACGGACCCAGCATCATAGTAGATGTACTGAATAGGGGCTCAGATCCCATCGGGTATTATCCGTGACTTCCATTTTCCCCTCGTGGTACACGTGCGTCCTCTGCAGCCCTCCTCCGCACCACGGTGCACAAATGCGTTTACGGAGCTACGCTGTGGGCTCGTCAACCTCATGATGACGTTTTATGCAGCAAGCACGCGAATCGGTATTTGTTACCAAATCCCAGGGTGTTCCCTGTGACCGAGCCCCTTCCTCTCCAGCTTCATCTCGGGTTTTTCTCTCCACCTTGGGGCAGCTTTGACCAGCTTCTTCTCAGTTCTCAGAACACACCCCGTTCCTTCCCACCTCAAGGTCTTTGTTCTTACGGTTCGGTTTCCTTTTTTCTGACTAGCCGCTCAGACCCTGCAGTTTGCGGGGCTATCTGCTGACATTTCACTTCTCGCTTTGGCTATTCTGGGGGACAACACACTGGTTTCGATAGTTTGACATCTCCTGACGATCCTATCCGGGTGCTCTGTTCTCTATAAATTCTGCCATTTTCCTACCCAACCAGTAGAACTATAATTTTTTTGTTTAGTTTTTCTTTAATTGAAGTGAAATTCACATAAATTTAGCCATTTTGAAGTATACAACTCAGTGGCTTTGGAACACTTACAACCTGTTCGATCACCCCAAATGGGGACTCCAGACCCCCCTGCTTTCTGTCTCCATTCTGCACCTAGCCTGCTATCCATACCAATCCTGTGTATTTCATATAAACAAACACTACGTTCCTTTCTATGGCGGAACAATTTCCCACCGTAGGGATAAACCACAGTTGGTGAATCCATTCTAAGTTTTTTTTCTGAGGGGGATGGGATGCATTTCCTGTGTCTGCAGGGCCGATCACAGTGCCCGGGGCAGCAGACGGACGGTTAGCGATGACAGCTGTGCAGGTGGTGGGGTGCTCCAGACCTGTGGCTGAGGGGACATGGGTCAGCCCACTGGGCTCTGTATAAGCTGGCATGAGGCGTGACTACCCTAAATGGTCCCGCCCTCTGTCCTCCACTGGCAAAGGCATCTTTTGGTCTAGGAAAAGCTCTGGGACAAGGAGATGAGGGATGCAGGTGATGCTAACATACGGCACGTTACGGAGTATAATTAATTCACTGCAAGGTCTGGGAGGAAACAGTAGGTCTATTCACAGGCTCGAAGGCTTCTGTTTTTTTCTCCCTGCCTTCATACCACACCTCACATTCACATCACTTCCAGACACCGAGCAGATGACCGTCTACACTTCCAGCGATAACGCTCTCATCTGGGCTGCCAACTCTCATATAGAGAGCTGCACAGTCGCACAGTTGGTCCTTGATTTCCTTTGTTCCGATCTGCAAGACAGACCAGGGCACCTGCATTTCAAAAGACTCAAAATCTCCCCCTGCCCCTGCAGATAAAATCTGAAGGTTCTTCCAGGAGCCTACGAGACCCTCTCCCAGCTGGGCATGTCAGCTACACTGGCTTACACCCCACACTTACTGGCTGACTCTCTTCCTTTCACTTTTTTCTCCTCTCACCTTCCCAACGAGGAATTCCCCGACCACCATAAAGCTACCTAATCCTTCCCTGGCCGATGTGCCCTAATCCCGTTCAGTACCACCGTCCACGGTCCTCCATGTTCTGATGGGAGTCTGACGTCACTGAAATAAGCTCTATGAAGACAGTTCTTTCCCGTTTTCTCACTACTAGTTCCCCAGCAAGCCAAGAGTGTGCCTGGCAACACGGTAGGTTCTGAGAAAGAACGGACGGGGTTTCTGCACTGTCCCCCCACAGGCTCTACGGCACCTCCATCACCCCTTCCTGCTGTCGGGGTCTCGCACCTGCTCTGCTCAGCGCTCGGCGGCTGGAAACTCTGGACCTGGGCCAGAACATCCTGGGGCACAGCAGTGTAACGGCGCTCTTTGAGGCTTTGAAACAGAATAACAGCCCCTTAAAGATACTCAGGTTGGAGACAGATGAATCTAGTGTCGAAATCCAGAAGCTGCTGAAGGATGTGAAGGTCCACAATCTGAATCTGACCATTGAACGCGGTGATACCAGAGCAAGCAGGTCCCCACCTTGTGACTTCCTGTCTCAAACACCCTGATCCGTCTTCACTGACCACGTGTCTTGCAGGGGGCGACCTGGTATCTCTAAGACACACCATGAACGAAGACCAGAGGGTCTCATGTGAATTACCAGATCGAAATGCAGAATTTAGCACTGGCCTTTCCTCTGGTTTACGGGAAATTCTGCATGAGTCACATACCAACTTTATGTCACAGTGTCTGTTACCTCACAAGGACACAAGCACAATAAAAGGCAAAGAACTTTGAAGCTGTACTTATCAATGTGCCCAAGACCTAATACGGAGTTACCTCTACACTTGGCACACTGGCCTGGGAAATATTACTGCTTCCTAGATGGTTGTGTTGGTTTCCTTCACTTTTCTTTCTGCCCTCGCTCAGGTATTTCTTGGGCAAATTTAACAGATGCTTGATGAGTCCACAAGATCAGTGTGGACTGTGGCCCCCTTCATCTGTTTTAGGATATACTAACCCAGAAGTTGGTAAACTTTAAAGAGCCAGATAGCTAATATTTTTGGTTTGTAAGCCATATGGTCACTGTCACAATGATTCCATTTTGTGTTGTAGCGTGCAGAGAGCCACAGACAAGACTTAAATGAATGGGCGCGGCTACGTTCTAATAAAACTTTATTTATAAAAATAGGCAATAGGCCAGCTTTGGTGCATGGGCCATGGTTTGCCAGCCCCCGTTCTAATCTACCCTGTTATTTATGAGGTACAAATCCGACCACATTGTTGTTTTTAAACTTTTTTTTTTGATGTTCAAGGATTCATTAGCTGCACCTAACACCCAGTGTTATCTCATCACGTGCCCTCCTTCATGCCCATCACCCAGTCACCTCATCCCCCACCCACCTCCCTTTCCACAACCCTCAGTTTGATTCCCGAGTCCAGAGTCTCTCATGGTTTGTCTCCCTCTCTGATCTCTTCCCAGTTTTCCCTCCCTGTCCCTATGGTCCTCTGCACAATTCCTTATGTTCCACATATGAATGATTGTGTGTGTGTGTGTTTAATCCACTACATTGGAAAACACAGCTTTCCCTAAGTTCTCCACATCCTATTGCTGTTAACTCACAAAGTTGGAAAAACCACTCTAGAATTTTCTTCAAGAAGCGCAAAATCACTGTTTAGCTCTGATCCCAGACACTGACCAAAGTGGGCGATGTATAGCCTTACTTAAATTTTCTACCGAACTTAAAGTAACACTATCGTGCATCTTGAAGGCATGAGAACACGGACACGGGGATGTTACAGGGACAATGACCTGTAGTTGGTGATCCAGGGTGACGGCTTCAATAACAGAACTGTTCCCTTTGGATTTAGGAGAATACTTCTTTCAGTGAAGTTTTCTTCCCCAACGTTTTCACGGGATGGAACTATAAAAACCCCCAGCTGCAATTTTTTAGGGGAGATGAAAAGGTTTTTGTTTTTGTTTTTTTTTTAAAAGCCTCACTCTTGAAGAATAATTGCCTGCGTTACAATGGAAAGCTGACAGGTGTTTGGAAGGTTCCGTTCCATGCCGTGCACCGCCGGGATGTCTGCTCCGGGTCTCACTGCCGCCACTCTGGGCAATCGCTCCTTTCATTCTGGCTGTCGATGCGATGATCTCTGTATCCGTGCACTGATGTTTCCTGATACGGAGTTCCTTCCCTTGCCTTTCCTATTTTTTGTTTTATGCTGCTAGGGATTCAGAATTGTGGGGGAAAAACATTCAGCCTTTATCTCTTTCTGTCCTGTCCCTCCTCCATGCTCCATAAGGCCTCATTTCATCTTGTCTCTTAAATCTCTTGTGCATTTTTCTCTGTGCTATTTTGTGGGTTACACATCACATTAGTTGAGAGAGCGCTAGTCAGCGGAAGTTAGAGGCCACAACGGAACACAGGATTGTTCTCATCACCTCAAGGATGGCTTGCTTAGCCACCAGGTGGTACCAGGAAGGACCCAGTTTCTTCCACTGCTTGGCGTTGCGGTCTTACCAGGAAAAAACGTGCTCAAGTGTCCGCAGCTGTGTAGTTGGTGTCCCCCCAGGGGACATCGCTTACCAGGCTTTTGGATGACTGTGTTTACCAGGATGTGGATGGGTGAGCACTTCAGGGAGGCATGCCCCGGGGGAACTGAGCAAGGCTCAGGGGAAGGGATCAAGTTACTGCAGGTGGGGCTGAGGTCTTCATGTGGATACAAAGCATTAAAAAAAAAAAGATACAAACATCCCGTCGGCGGGTTGTGATTGAGAATGTCTGGGTCAGACGCTACATTGGATACGGCGTACTGGAAACACGTTTGTATTAAGGACGGCACGTGCCGGGATGCGCACTGGGTCTCACACGCAGCTACTGACTCGTTCATCACTACGTCAGAAACTCGTGAGGTACGATATGCCAGCTGAACATAATTTTAAAAATACATGCTGGTTGAAACTTTGCAGCGTCCCCCTGCCCCCAAAGGTCGCATTATATTACCTCTTAATAAATAAAGGGGACACAGTGAGAGGGATCGATGGTCTGATAGGACAGAGCATCTCAGGAACAGAGGCATTTGAAACCAGTGTTCACCAGACTGTGAAGTCCAGCTCCCTTTGTGCATAAGTTTGAAGGTCGTATGGATTTGGGGACAAAACCGCCTAGAGTCTTTGTGGTTCTCAGCAGGAGTGACGTGCTGCCCATGGGACGTTGGGCAATATTGGGAGGTATCTGTCACAACCAGGGGGTGCTCCTGGCATCTAATGGTCAGAGCCCAGCGATGCCGTCAAACTCCCTGCAACGCACAGGGAGCCCCCCCAGCAAAGAAGGGGCTGGCCCAGAATGTCAATAGTGCTCGAACTGGGAAACCCTACAGTCTCCGCGCTTGTTACTACAGAGTAAGTGTCCTCAACCGGGGACACCTGGCACCGCCTAGAGTTTTCCTGCGATAAAACACACATCACGTCAAAGTCGCCATTGTCGTGTTAAAGCGTACAGGTTAGCAGCCCGTGGTATAGTCAACGCTGTGCAACGATCCCCAGTATCTCGTTTCAGAGGGTTTTCATCGCCCCGAAGGGAAACCACATACCCACAATCTGCTTTCTGTCCCTCTGGGTGTGATGGTTCCGGATTTTTTTGGCTGCAATGGGTCGTGCTACTAGCTTCTAGTGGGCAAGACCCAGGGTGCTGCCGACCACCCCACAGAACACACGAGAACAGAAACACTCATAAATACAGAAAATGACTGGCGGTTGCTGGGGGGAGGGGGGGATATCTAAGTAGGTGAAGGGGGTTAGGAGGTACAAACTTCCAGCTATAAAATAAATAAGTGACGGGGATGAAAAGCACAGTATAGGGAATAGAACCAAAAATATCATAACAACATGCAGTGACTACCATTGTGTACAGAATTGAATCACGACGTTGTACGCCTGAAACTAGTAAAACGTGGTCAACTAGACTTCAATAATGATAAACTCCATCATTCTGGGGTTAAAAACCGCACAGCAGGTGGGGAGCTGGGAGGCTTGCTGCCTGATCCTGGGTCTTCAGGACACTGCACCACACTGGGTAAATACACACCTAGGAGAAGGAGGCTGCTCTTCCCTCGCTCTACCCTCCAGACGGCAGGTGTTGGACACCTCGGCCTCGTGGTGTTATGTGGACCCCACTCTCTGTGCCTCCACGAGACCCCCCAAATCAGCCCCTTATTAGTTCAGCTCTGCAGGTGCACCCGGGCTGGGGGCTGACCATCGCAACTCCTACTCTCCCATCCTGCTGAGCCTGGGGAGTCCAGAAGGAAGGTGCCGGGCCATCCTGTGCCCAGGATGGGACAGAAACCCTGCAGGTGTGGGGTGAGCTCACCTGAGCTTCTCCTTCAGCACTGCGTCCAGGCCCAGGATCCCCGAGTCGGAGAGTCAGTCCTGCCCCTCACCGCATGCTTACTTGACTTTCTTCTTGGTTAGCACCGGGTGGCTGGGGGAGAAGACTTGGGGTTATAAGCTTCCTTCTATAAAAAGCCTCAGGATAGAAGTTGGCCTGGAGAGCCGAATCCAGGAAGAGTCAGGCTTTGATCCTACTTCCCAGACACACTTGCCAGCCCTTCTCTTTCAGGTCTTCCTAATTCCGTAATTGCAAATGGGTGGTCTGTAATTGCCAATAGGTGGTCTATGACTGCAGGTGCCTGGGTCCATCCATGATAAACTCCAGGCGGAGCCAGGAGTGGAACATTCCATCATGGGGGGGGAAGCCGGAAGTGGAACATTCCATCATAGACCGAGGGGGGAGCCGGAAATGGAACATTCCATCACAGACCCGGGGGAAACAGGACGTGGAACATTCCATCATAGACGGGGGGAGCTGGAAGTGGAATATTCCATCATAGACTGAGGGGGAGACAGATGTGGAACTTTCCATTATAGACTGAGGGGGGAAAGCCAGAAGTGGAACATTCCATCATAGACCAAGGGGGGGAAGCCAGAAGTGGAACATTCCATCATAGACCGGGGGTGGGGAAGCCAGAAGTGGGACATTCCATCATAGTCCTGGGGGGGAGCCAAAGTGGAATATTCCATCATAGACTGAGGGGGAGCCAGACGTGGAACATTCCATCACAGACCGAGGGGGGGAAGCTGGAAGTGGAACACTCCATCATACACTGAGGGGGAGCCGGAAATGGAACATTCCATCATAGACCCAGGGGAGCCAGAAGTGGGAGATTCCATCATAGACCGGGGGGAGCCAGAAGTGGAACAACCCACCACAGACCAGGGTGAGGGAGCCAGGAGTGGAACATTCCATCATAGACCCGGGGGGAGCCAGGAGTGGAACATTCCACCATAGACTGAGGGGGGAGTCAGAAGTGGAACAATCCGGGGCACCTGGGTGGCACAGCGGTTAAGCGTCTGCCTTCAGCTCAGGGCGTGATCCCGGCGTCCTGGGATCGAGCCCCACGTCAGGCTCCTCCGCTATGAGCCTGCTTCTTCCTCTCCCACTCCCCCTGCTTGTGTTCCCTCCCTCTCTCGCTGGCTGTCTCTATCTCTGTCGAATAAATAAATAAATCTTTAAAAAAAAAGTGGAACAATCCACCATAGACCAAGTGGGGAGCCCTCACACTTGGGTAGAGATGATCTACAGTGTCCAGAGCACAGGCACAGCAATGCACAGCTCAGGGATGGAACCAGGTAGACTAGGGAAATACCCTTCTTCCTGCCGAGGCAGAGGAGCCTGGACAGAGTTCAGGACTCCGGGGGCAGATGATGGTGGGTGATGGGTGAGCGGTACTCGCAGGGACAGCACTGGGCTGGGCTCTCTGCAGCAGAATCACTGCCCAACATCCCATTCAACATCTCTGTCTGTCGGGGTCCCACTCAGACTCTCCCTCAGAGCTTGCTGAGGTCCAGCTCTGACGCCCAGCTCCCTCCTGGATCTCTCTCTAGACCCAGTGGTTCTCAACTTGGGGTGAGGCTTCTCCCACCCCAACGATGTCCAGAGACATTTTTGGCTGTCACCCCACCAGGGGAGGGGGAGCTACTGGCGTCCAGCGAGTAGAGACACGATGCTGTTAAACACCCTGCAGTCGCAGGAAAGCACCCCCTGCTCTAACCACCACCAATTACCTGGCCCCGAATGTCAGTAGTGCTGAGGCTGCACAATGCTGGCTTAGATGACTGCGGGAAAGTAAGAACCACCTTCTACCGCTCGATCTGAAATAGACGCAGGGTTACAATTCCAGGACAATTCTCCAGACTCAGCTTAGGGTTAGACGTCTCTATTTTTAGAGAACTGGCATTAGGTGTCCCGTCTATCTGACCTTCTGACCTCGTCACTCACCTTTCCGGAGCTTGCTCACTCTCGCCACGCTGGGCGCTGGCTATTTTCCCCAGCACGACCCCTTCGGCCTCCCCTCCTGTTCCCTCTGCCTGGGGGTGGGGGCCCACGTGGTCACCAGGTGCGCCTCATGCCACTCACTCCTCCCACCGCCCTGTTTATAACCTTCTAGGCCCGAGGTGCTTAACCGCGGGTGATTTTGTCTCCAAAGGACCATTTGGCAATATTCAGCGTCAAGGTTAAGGGGGTGCACCTGGCATTTAGTGGCTAGAGACTGAATTGTGCTCCCTCTCCCTCAGATGCATGGGTTGAAGCCCTAATCCCCACTGGGACTGTATTTGGTTCTAGGGCTTTTAGGGGATCCTGAGGCTTCAATGAGGCCATGCTGGTGGGCTCCTGATCTGATAGGATTGGTAGTCTTAGCAGAACCTGGGCCCGCACTGACGAAAGGCCATCTCCCCAGCAGGAAGAAGTCCTTACTGAGGAGCCGAATTGGCCTGCACCTCGATTTTGGACTTCCCAGCCTCTCAGGACTACGAGAAAATAAATTTCTGTTGCTTAAGCCACCCGGTCTATGGTATTTTGTTAGGGCAGCTGAGCTGATGGAGGCAATCCCCCCAACAGTACGGGATCGTCTGGCCCCAGACGAGAGGAGTGCAGAGGCACCCCTATCATGCTGCATTTGAGGGTCTGTGCAAGCAGAGATGTCCCGGTGGGTGTCTGATTTACAGGCAGGTGACGGTCCTAGTGCTTCACACTAACCGTGGTGCGCATGACAGTTACATTAAGTTGGTTATAAAGTTAAGCAACGATTACAGTGTGGACACGTGAGGTATGCGTGTATGTGAGGAAATGGCTAAAGACAAAGGTGCTTGGCGGAAAGATTGAGGACCTTTGTGTTGGGGGTTTTGAGGCCATTTAAATGGAATATAAGAATATAGAGGTCAAGGCATTTACCAACAGTGACGCATAAGTCAATGTGTGAGTTACAGTTGATACATATATCACAAAAACACATTGACATGAATGTAACTGAGAAAATTATACATATAATAATTACATATACTATATATATTAAACACTCTTAAATTTATAAGACAATCTTTCAAAATATTTATGTAGGTAGGTAGGTAGGTTCCATGCCCAGCATGGAGCCCAACACGGGACTTGAACTCATGGCCTTGACATTAAGACCTGAGCTGATATGGTGTTGGGTGTGGAGGGCACTTCTTGGGATGAGTACTTGGGTTTATATGTAACTGATGAATCACTAAATTCCACTCCTGAAATCGATACTACACTATATGTTAACTAACTTGAATTAAAAAAAAAACCAGTCAGATGCTTAACTGAGCCACCCAAAGGCCCCTAAAAATATTTATATATAAGATCTTTACCTGATTGGACTTCTAAAAGGCAAATTGACAAAAGGACAGTTGTTAGGAGAAATAATAAAAATGTCAGTCTCTACCCAGAATCACATAAGTGACAAATGTCTCATTCCCTGCTAATTTGTGTGACACTTCTTCCCAGCAGTGATCAGAGCACAAGTGCAGGTATAGAAAAGAGAGCAAAGCAACTGTGAACAGAGCAGGGAATTTTCCAAATGAGAAGAACAACTTTGGTGGTAGGAAGATGATGAGTCCAGGTTGGCTGGAAGAACTTGATAAAATAACCCAAAGTTCCAGCAAAAATCTAGGGTTCAGAGAGACAGGTTTGATTTGGGCATCCATCTTAGAGAAATTGAGAGCATGGCATTAAATGAGATCCACCCAGACGTGTGTCCAGAGAAAGGCGGATGTGCCCTGGACCCCACAAGCTCTGGTGGTGGAAGGTCTGCAAAACTGATGGTGCGGGATAGTCAGAAAATGAGCGGAGGAGGCCAGTGAAGTTGACTGTTTCAAGGAGGAAGTGGTCATACAACTGACAGAACAAAGGTGAGACATGGGCTGAGAAGCATCCACTGTGAGTTCCAGGAAGCCATTAATGTTTATCACGAAAAGAGCCTCAGCGGAAGTGTGCATGGGGGGAGAAACCAGCTCTCAGTGGGTTGACACCTGAGTTGTGAGGACAAAGCAGAGAACTGGTCTTCAGAGCCATGGACCAGTAAGAGTAGAGGGGATGGAGGTTCCCCACACAATGGTCTGTGTTCTGAAGCTTGAGATCCCATTCCTAACTCAGATTTGGGAAAGTTGGGTTCTGGTGGTGGTGGTGGCAGAGCATTGACATATCCCGAGGGTGACATCACGTCCTCATAACATTGCTAAGAAGGAGTTACTGTTCCTCCTTTTGGCTAATGCAAGGTGGACGTAGAGGGGACCTCTCTTGCCTCAGGAACACAGGTTTTTAATAGACTGAATTTGGTTCTTTGTCCACCACCTCTTGACTCTGCTCTAGGTTTGTTGTATGAAATGAGATGAAGGAAACAGGGCACACAGCCTGCAGATCCAGTCCTATTATAATTGGGAATATGGAAGCCTGTGGGGTAAATCCAGAAGGAGGGGAGGTGGGCTGAGTAGGGAAAGGAGGTGTCCCTCAGCCCTCAAACATCACCTTTCCTAACGTCTGTGGGACCAGGCTACTGCAGCACCAACCTGCAGACACAGGCTGCCCAGCACCAGGGCACCCACGCTGTGTGGCAGAGCGACGAGTGTGCCTGCTTCTCGAAAATGCTCTCATGTATTATTCAGCACGAGAAGGGAGGAAGTCCTGCCATTTGTGACAACATGGGTGGATTTGAGGACATTATGCTCAGTGAGCTAAATCAGACAGAAAAGGACAAATACTATATGTTGTCACTTATATGTGGCCTCTGAAAAAGCTGAACTCATAGAAACAGAGAGTAGGGTGGTGGTGGCCAGGGGGTGGGGGTGGGGGAAATGGGGAGATGTTGTTTGAGGGTACGAACTGGCAACTAGTAAATAAGAAGGTCCTGGAGGTCTCATATAGAGTACGTGATTCCAGACAACAGTATTGCTTCGTTGTTAAGAGACTAAGTCTTCCTCATTCCCACCACAACAGAGAAATAACTATGTGATACAACAGAGGTGTTCGCAAACACTACAATGATGATTGTATATTGTGTATCAAATCCGCTTGTGGGTGACACAATGTTATATGTCAATTATATTTCAATAAAAAATGAAATCTTTTCAGTTTGGGAAGATGGGCCATTCATTTGTGTCTCTGACTTTGCCCCAAATGTACCCTCTTCTTACCACGTGGCTCATGGTTCACCTATGGTATTAGCACCAACAGGTAGGAGTGAGGGGGAAATGTCCCCTTCTTCATCCAACCCAAGTTGTCCAGAGTCCTTGCCGATGCTGCTACCTGTTTAGCCATCATTTCTTTTTTTAAAGCTCTTATTTAAATCCCAGTTAGCTAACATACAGTGAAATACTAGTTTCAGGTGCAGAATTTAGTGATTCAACACTTCCATACATCACCCAATGTTCATCAGGACAAGTGCACTCCTTAATCCCCATCCCTCCACCCACCTCCCCCCTGATGGCCATCAGTGTGTTCTCTATAGTTAAGAGTCTGTTTCTTGGTTTGTCCCCCCTCTTTTTATTCCTTTGCTCATTTGTTTTGTTTTTAAATTACATATGAGTAAAATCATATGGTGTTTGTCTTTGACTGACTTATTTCACTTAGCGTAATAATTTAGCTTCATCCACAACATTGCAAGTGGCAAGAGCTCATTCTTTTTGATGGCTGAGTAATATTCCAGTGTGTGTGTGTGTGTGTGTGTATATATCACTTCTTCTTTACCCATTCATCAGTTGAAGGACATTTGGGCAGCTTCCATAATTTTCAGCCATCATTTCTAAATAATAAAATGAAGTATGACTTATGTGCCTGAAATATGTGAAGGATTTCCACTTTCTCTGAGCCATTATCCACTGTCATTGAGAATAATGTAGGAGCCTCCTAACTGATCTCACTAGATATGATCTTTCTCATTTGCAAGTGGAAACAAGCTTAGCAGAACAAGAATACAGAGGAATTTTCTGACTGGGACACTGAATATCTATAAAAAAGTATAGTAATTTGCTTACTCAGTGGTAAGATATTTTAAAAGTTCCCCATAATAGTGGTACTAAGAAAAGGATACTTGCTATCCATTAATGTGCTGGGGGTTCTAGCCAGGTAGTAAGACAGTAAAAAAGAAATCAATTTTACAAAAAATTCTAAAAATTTTTAAACCTAGAAATAATCTAAAATAATCTAAAACTGTTAAAATTAAGATGTGAGCTTTGCAAGACCACTGAGTACACATTCGTTATACAACAGCCAGTTTTATTTTTATAATACCAGCAACAAACAAGGGTGATAAAATTATTTAAAGAGTGACACTACTTACAAAATAAAAGTCACATACCTAGGGATCTACCTGGGGATGATATAACTGGAGGGTTTGTCTCATGGAAATCTAGCAAAAGATGTGCGCATTCTGTGCACGATATTATTTACAGAAATCAGGGAACACGCAAATACATGGCAAAATATAACACATTGAGGGTGTAAGCTTGCATGGACTGAAAGACTGAAGAGATGCTAATTCCCCCGAAGTGGATCTGTAGCTTTAGTATGATTTCACGCACACCCCAGGCTGCTCTTTTGTGAGAACTGACATCCTAAAGTTAATATTGAAATCTAAAGGGCTCAGAATAACCTAGGCAATCCTGAGAAATAAGAAAATTGATAAATGTTACCAATCTCAGGACCAGGACCCATCAGCCATCGCAGGACCTCCCTCTGGGTTACCAGTATCAGTCGTCTCCCTGGTGTCAACTCCAAAAACAGGTGACACTCTCTGTGCTGTTTCCCCATGGTTTTGTTTCCTCCTGTGTATCCCCTTCTCTCTGTAATTGGAAGGGTCTTTCTGTGGTGCACAAGTCATCCTAGCACAGCCGTGATCAAAATGCTCAACGAGCTCCCTTTGCCTTAAGGATAAAATGTGCATTTAATGTGCGCACGCCCCCAGTGTCACCCAGAATCGAAGCTCTACTTACACTGCATGGTTTTCACCCTCTGTCTTGCACGTGAGCTCTGCATGACTTGGTGCACACACCCGCCACCGTCATCCCCATTCCTCATCAGTGTGCCCTTCTCAGTGTCTCTATAGTATGGAATTTTGGCATCCTGTGTTTCTTCTATCCCAACTTATCCCCTGCGTTATCACTGCATTTACTCACTTTCTTGACGATCTGCTCTCCTGGACAATCAGCCCCGTTCTGGCAGGGATGGGGTCCTTTCACCAGTGCCCGGCACATAGTAGGCTTTTGTCCCAGAGACTGCAGCTCCCTGTCACAACCCTGTCACATCCCTCCTCACTCCCTTGGTCACAGAAATGCCAGTATTTATCTTGTCACAGAGACACCTGGAATAAAGGCTATCTTTCTCCCCCTGCCGTGCATCCAAGCGGGGCAAGCTATTAGGTTCTAACCACTGAGAAATCAATGGAGGTGTTTTTGAGTGTTTCCAATAAATCCCCATCACAAACAATTGGCTGGTACTTCGTCCCCCTTTCCCTCCCTCCCGTCCTCCCCATGCTTCATTTCGCTGTCTGGAATACAAACTGGGTCCAATATTTCAAAAAAAGTAATGCTCTACTTAACTGTCGGCCAGTTTAGATTTTGTCTTGGAGCGGTGAGGGGGACAGCCTTGCGTGGAAAAGACCCCTCCATCCCTCTGAGAAGGCTCTCAAGCCCCTGCCCTCAAATCTGGAGAAACAAATTCTTCTGCCTCACACATTGCCCTCCCCCCGAGACTGCAGGTTTCCTGCCATCACTTCGAACATGGAAATTTGGGGATATCATAAACACATCCGAAGGAATCCGTCATGTCTTGGGATAAAGAGCGTCATGATTCCGTATCAACAGAAGTTCTTGGTCCATGAACACCTAGCAGACAAGGAACAGAAAGAAGGACACTCAGTACGGGTCCCCTGGTAGTGAGGTAACAAGTGGTGTGAGTTTCAGTTCCCTGAAGTACCCATGATAATAACAGCTGCCGTGCATTGAGTCAACTTACATGTGTCGGAGCCCATGCTGGTTTCTGGATATTCTTATCTCATGAAATACGCATTTCACCCCTTTGAGGTTGGAATCAATGTTCTCTGATCCATAACAGAAAACTCAGATGTAGAGAATGGGTTTGAGCCGTGTGAGGTGTCAGAATCTTGAGGGGGGCAGGGACCCATACAGTGGTTGTATTAATGGGTTGACAAAGTAGAAATTCTCAAGGAGCAAATCAGGAGTCTCGAGGGCTAAGCTGTGGTACTGCCTCATTTCTACGTCCATTGACCTGACGTATAGTTCTGGAGAAGTCTCTCAGTGGCAGGAGCTGTGAGCTCAGTCATCAGACCCAACACAGACTTAACTCACACAACTTCACTGTAGAGACGGGAAAATGGGTATGTATGCGGTGTCAGAGCCCCAGTGACGTTACAGATGACAACAGGCTTTGGGAACATGGAAGGGATATCTGAAGTCAAGCTGGGGGAGTTGGGGAACTTTCTTGGGAGAGACCTGAGGAAGAAGGCAAACCTTTGCCAGACTCGACGCAGGTGTCCTTCAGTTTCCTGTAGGGGAACCGCCCCCCCCCCCCGTAGGCACAACACAGACCTCACGCAGGCCAGGGTCAAGGCCAGCGTTCAGCTCTACCTGTGGCCAGCTCATCTCTTGGTCATTTGTCCAGGCGTCTCTGTGTTCTGAACCTTCCCCTGCGTTGCCGACTTGAAGCCCCATTGGCCTTCTCCTGAGTCCTCTTCCCCCAAAGGCAGTCTTCAGCCAGGAGGCACATGAGGGCCACCAGGACCAGGAAAGCCAGACCCATCTGAAGGAGATTCTGGGCGGTGTGATCCCAGACGGCAAGGTCTGGGGTCCGAAGAACAGACTGATGACTGACGGGAATGGATGGACCCACCTTGCCCCGCCTGTCTCCCTCTCCCCATTCCAAATCACACTCTGTCACTGCTTGCCTACCTTGCTGGAACTCTGCCTCTGTGGTTAACAGGTCGAGGTCCCAAAGGTCTGTGGAGGATAGGGAAGTGAGGCAGTGAGAAAAAGAGAGTGTTGGCCTCCGCCCAGGCTGCCTCTGCTCCCCTCGGGTGGACCCCCACCCTCCATGGCCTTCTGCAGCTTTTCCAGGTCCCCACCCCACCCTTCAGGTCCTAGTGGCTTCGTCTGGCAGATAGCGAGGAAGAGCCAAAGGACAGGCAAACCCAAGGGGCAATTCAGCTCCGGGACCTTGCGCCAGGCATGTCTTCCATCTGGCCCTCTGCTTCCTCATTATGTCAGTCAACATGGCTTCTTCCTCACACACTGGATGACTCACAGTCTCCCTGTTTTCTTCCAGGCTCTGAGCCCCGCACCCCATCCCCACCAGCATGCATGCAATGTCACTCCCGGGGCAGGCAGTTACTCCCGGTGCAGGCCCTCCCCCTGCCTTGGGACCTCCCCCTGCCATATTCAGTGACCACTCCCTCCCTCTCTCTGGAACGTTCTTTCCCATGTAGCCCCAGGACCAGCGCCCTCAGTTCTTAAGGTTCTTGCTCCGCTGTGAGCCGATTCAGACAGCTCTAATATCGCCGCCACCCTCACCCTGCTTGTTCTACTCTCTTCCACGCCACCCTTTGCTCCCCGTGCTGTGTGCTTGGCTTATTTCCCCGACTTTGACTTGCGGTCTGTCTCCCGCTGGGATACAAGTGCCACAAAAGCAAGGATGTTTGTCTGCCCACAAATGGAGGTGCAGGCCACGCAAATGCTGTGCAGTCAATGGGAAGTTTGAACGAACGCCATGTTTTCAGTGTCACTGGCAGGCGCTGATCATCTCCCCCCACGAAGTTTAGGAGTAACCGTTACTCACCAGAAAAAGAGGTGTGCTCTGTGGGTGCAAGGCTGGTGCCCCCAACATCTTCTGGCAGTGGAAACAAAGAAAACCATAAGGCTTTTGGATTTCCTCTGGTCTTCCCACCTAGTCTCTGGGTCCTCCCCGTCCCTGTCCCTCTGGCCTTCTTCCTCGGGAACAATCAACTGGAACACTGCAAAATGCATGTGGACGAGGGCACTGCAGGGAGGTGCCCTCTGCATCGTCCCACCTGTCCCTTTGCTGCCTTCCTCATCACTGGTTGGGGTTCATTTGGGGTTCCAGAGAGACCATGGGGGGATCTGGGGGTTTGCTCACCTGTGACCAGGAGCTTCACAGGCTCACTGGGGAAAGACCAGGCATAGTTGTTGTAAGAGCCAAAACATCTGTACGTCCCTCTGTGGGCTGTGGTCACAGGACCCATGGAGAACTCCACCTGGGTGTTCCCATATCTGTGCTGAGGACGGCTGGACCTTCCCTCCTTGAGCAGAAAGAACGTGCTTGTTGCAGTGCCTAGACGGCAATAGAAGGTCACGTTCTTTCCTGAGGGCACCTCAGGCCCAGGATGAATGGAGAGGGTGGGCGTGTCATACATTTCTGTGGGAGAAGGAGACAGGTAGGTAAAGAGAGTCTTTATCCTGCTTCCTATGTCCCCCTTCCTCCTTGGCCTTAAGACTCCCCAGAATCTCTGTCTCCTCTGCTTTGGTGATGGACACACCCTCCCTGATCTCTCCCTTCAAGACTGAGACACTCACTCCTCTAGCTTGGAGGGCCATTAACATGGGCCTGTCTCTGGGGATGGCCCAGCAACAGTGGGTCTCAGAGTTAGAGATCCTTGGGGCCAGCAACATCAGCATCAGCTGGAAGCTTATTAGAAATGCAGATTCCCAGGCTCCATCCCAGACCCACTGTATCAGAAGCTCAGGGGTAAAGCAGCCATCTGTGTTTTAAAAATGATTATTGTTTTACATTGTTACAAAATACAGGAAGTGTAAAATTTACCATCTTAACCCATTTTGTGGGTACAATTCAGTGGCATTGAGCATATTCTCATTGTCATGCAACCATCACCGCCATCCGTCTCCAGGGTTCTTTTCATCTTACAGAACTGCAACTGTCCCCATTATTAAGCACCCTCTCCCCAATCCCCTCCCCCAGCCCCTGGCACCCACCATTCTGCTTTCGGTCTCTATGAATTTGACTATCCTAGGTCCCATACAGAAATGACTCCTACAGTATCTGTCCTTCTGTGGCTGGCTTATCTCACTCTGCATAACGTCCTCAAGGTCTGTACATGATGTAGCAGGTGTCCGAATCTCCTTTCTTTTTAAGGCGGAATGATATCCCATCGTGTGTGTATAGACCACTTTTTTTTACCCGTTCCTTCATCGCAGACACTGGGGTTGTTCCTACCTCTTGGCTATTGTGAATAGCGCTTCCATGAACATGGGTGCCCTAGGGCCATCTGTGTTTTCACGAGCCCTCCAGGTAATTCTGATACCTGCTTAAGTTTGAGAACCTCGTCCCTCAGCGGAAGGGAGGCTCCTTACCTGGGACTGCCTTCCCTCCCAACCCCGTTCTACTCTGTTTTTTTCCATATCGTCATTTACTCCTCAGGGGCTCGTAACTGATTGATTTGTCCTGACTTAGACTCGTGATCTGTCTTCCCCCGCTAGAATACAAGTGCCACAAAAGCATGTTTGAATAGGACGTCCTCCCTAGGAGGGGTTGACGCTGGTGGGTACAGAACCCCTAGCCTCATCTCAGCGCCACTGAGAAGGGCCATCCCAGGTCCAGAGCTCCACATTTGCTTGGCTGAGGTATCTGTTCAAACTGCACCATGGTCCAGCTTCGCCTTCTGCCTCACTCCTCATCACCGGGGTCGCTTCTGGGGATGCTCCCCGGTGCTCCCCACTGCACACACACGTCCATCTCAGAGCATCTCACCCGGAGAACCCGACCTATGACAAATCTGCCTCTAGGTCATAGATAACCACCGAGTGAGGCTGAATGACACTTATGGAGATTAATAAATAAATACGACCCTCCCCAAGATTCAGGCCGAGGATGGGACAGTTACCTGTTACCACCAGATCCAGAGGGCCACTAGGCTCCGACCAGAGCTTCTTCCTTCGGTAAACGCACTTGTATTGCCCGGCAGTGTGCGGGGTCATGGCTGGGATGTGGAACACGGCTATGCTCCTCCTTCCAAGTCGTTTTGGGCTCCGCTGGGCAGAGAGGTGTCCCTCGAAGTATAGCTGGTACTCAATGGCCTCAGGAGTCCCCTGGCATAAGATTGACACCCGCGTTCCCTTCGGAATCATGAAATCTGGCTTGGCCCAGATGATGGGTTTTGAAAGAATCTCTGGAAGGGAATCAGAGGCTGGAGTTCCAGATAAAGCCCCTTCCCACCCAAATTTCCACCCGGCTGCTGGCCCCCAGCCCTCCCAGCAAACCAGAGCCCCTGCCCTCTCCTCTGGTGGGTCATAGGTGGGTACTTTTCCTGAGCCCAGAAGAGAGACTCTGGGCTCTGAAGGAGGGACTCACCCTCCTGGGCGCTGACGGTCTGGCTCAGGAGCAGCCCTGGAAGACAGGAACAGTGAGACACGCTGCCCCACCCACACCTGGACCCCTGGATTCTGTCTCCCTTGTGTGCAAGAACTCACCGAGGTACAGCAGGGCGGTGAGCGTAGAGGTCATTGCACTGATGCTACCGCACGAATGTGGAGCAGCTGGGTGGAGACGGAGTCCAGGAGGCCAGGAAGAGGCACAGGATGTGGTGGGCGAAGCCAGCACTAACGCCATGGGGCTTTCACACTGACTTTTTATGAGAAGGTTCAGTCTTCCTTCTACCTCTGACCATGAGGCATAAAGACAGGTCATGGTCCCCATGACACATCTGATCGTCTCTGTGGTCTAACCAGATCCTCTGACAATTGTCTGCCCCACCTGAAACTCATTTCAGGGTCCTCTTCCAAATTTTGAAATGTGGACATTATGCGCAAGAAAGAATCATTAAAAAAAATATGTGTTTAATCTTGGCTCCCCTCTCTTTGGTATGCATATGCTTGGGTCAGTGAATTGGTTTCACCAGGATGAAATGATAACACTATCTTCTCCAAAGATTTGTTACAGTGTTTCAACAAATGCAAATTTTGAAACAAAGTGTTCTGTTTCTTACGTAAGTATATTCCTTTAATCTGTTGTAAAGCAGAAATTAAATATTAAAATCTTAAATATTTTAATATATTTTAAAACTCAAAATGTGTTTGTTTTCCTCAAGGGATCTAAACATTTTTTTTTCAAACTGAAATGTTTTGCCAATTTATAGTCTACCTTCCATTCTATGAGGAAATCTCCCCCAAACTATTACCTTTGTTCTTCTGTCTGCATTTTGTGGTTGAATACATTCCATTCACTTTCTTATTTACATATAGTAAAACACACTCATTTCCTGTTCAGTTGTATATGAGTTTTGATAAATGCATATAGTCATGTAACCAACACCGAAGTCAAAATATAGGACAGTGTTATTGTCATGTAAGTGGTACTGGTAGTGTTTGTCCTTGTGTGTCTGACTTATTTCACTTAGCATAATGTCCTGTGGACCCATTCCTGTGGTTGCAAATGGTAAGGTTTCTATTCCATTTTTTTCTGTTGCCTCCAGACCTTGGCTCCAAATTCCAGAACTCATCTCCAGCCAGCCAGTGCCCACCCATGCCACCTGTCTAGATGGTCTCCACCAAGGTGTCCTTAACAACATTTTGAGGGAGGGCATCATTCTCACATATCTGTAACATCTTTCTCAGAAGCTATCCTGGAGAAGAAAAGATCAAGTGAGATGGTCACTCTTGAGATGATAGCTTGTGTGTCTACCCCTGGGCGGCTTTGGACCTAAAATCGAAGCTCTGCTCTCCCTGTAAAAAGGGTCGTCCACTGGATTGCTACTGTCTTGTCCTCCCCATTAGGACTCTCCAAGGATACAGCAGGGCGCTTCTTCCATCTGACTTTCTTTTTTTTTTTTTTTAAAGATTTTATTTATTTATTTATTTGGCAGAGATAGAGACAGCCAGCGAGAGAGGGAACACAAGCAGGGGG
>NC_048229.1:26905252-26948787 GCF_002007445.2 Ailuropoda melanoleuca
AGGTGGCTACCGCTTCCCGGCGCCCTGACACGGCGGCTCCCTCCCCCTTCTGTTTAGCTTCCGATATCTGTGCGCGGTTTCACGGCTCCCCGCTTCGTACCTCGATACTCAGCGCTGGAGATGTTCATTTGTAGAGATCCAGATGTATCTTCCTGCGTCTCAGGCTGATTCCGTGGATATTCCTGCTGGTCTGGTACCTATCCAGCTCAACTCAGGGGACCGGCTGAAAAAGGGGTCCCCTACTCCTCCGCCATCTTAACCTCTCCCCCCATCTGACTTTCTGTCTACATCATTTAGGGAACTTAACCCTAATAAACTTACAGGACAGATGGGCGCAGAACAAGTAGTGGTGAGGACCCAGGGCTACGCACTAGAGTTTTTTACTTTGACCACATTTCTAGAGAGCGGGCACAGCCAATGCATGTGAGAAACCTGGTTATGTGCTATGGGTTTTTTTGTTTTTTGTTTTTAAAATCACACTTGACCTATGGAAACATTTAGATACCAAACCATGCGGGAGGGAAGCAGTGGTTGCTAGTTCAAAGGGGACAATGAGGCAGGCTCGTCTGTAGATGACAAAGGTGTCTCTGGACCAAGAGGACATCTCGTCTCACTTCTCTCCCATAATACATCTTAACTTACTCATCATTGTCAGCCTACAGTCCATTCATAGCACGAAGGTAAGGCCCCTAGTGAGCGGGTTCCTGTGTCAGGAAAGAGCTAGCTGTCCTCTGGGGATAAAGTGACCAGGGGCAGAGAAGCAGTTCCCTTGGTATGGTGAGAAAGTTCTGCTACCTCTGACTTCAGAGAGTTTGAGAGTCTATTCAAGAGGCTGGTTGCCTGGTAACAAGTTCCTGTGACATTGTTTTAAAAGTTGGGGAGCTCCCTGGAATTTAAGTCAGCCTCCTGGCATCACGGAGGATGGGGCTAGTATCTCCATGGCATGGCCCTGATTGGGGTTGGGTCTGGACCTTAGAGGATGGGTCTAGCCTCGGTTTCCTTGTGGCTTTCTTCTCTACTTACTGTTTTAATAATTTACATTGGCGTATGACAGTTCTGTATCTCAAGTCCCTTGGCATTGCTAATTCTTCAATTATACTTTGGGGTTTCTTTGTTTCTTTATGAAGTTTGCAATTTTTTTTACTGCCGGTCATTCACGGTGAGCTTTCCTACCTATGGGATTCCAACGTATATTGTTGTGTGTACTTGTAGCGAAAGTGTTGCCTTCCATTTGATTCTTCTGGAGGGCCCAGGGGTCTGGGCATGAAATGTTAGTTTCATAAGAACGGGAGAGTCTTCTTAACAATGGGGAAAGCATGTGTTAGTTAATACACAAATGTCAGTGTAGGGAAAACTAGAAGCATACATGTCATGGAATGTATGGTATGTTGAATGGACAGTATTAATAATTAATCAGTAGTATTAATAATTTATGGAATTCTAAGTGTTAAGGTCTTACCTAGAGGGGTGTGAGGGTATCCGGTTTTGCTGATAAATTCAAGACAGACTGAAGATTTGAGCCAGACCTTCTATAGAAGCTGGGAGAAAAACAGTCAGCAATGAGAACTGAGAATGCTTTTCATGATTTTTATCACAGGAATGAGTTGAGCCAAGACTATACCAAGAATTTTACCACCAACATCTAGAAAGGTGGTATATAACTGTATTGGATACATATAAGAAAATACCATTGGTTTGAAAATGAATCCAAAATTGTTAGTGCCTCTTTCTCTCTTTTGTTCTCCCAGTGGCTCTGGAGGACTCCACAAGTGCTGACTCATTTCTACGTCAGTGACAGGTGTCTACCTTGTGGCTGGTAGGGGTTTGTCCAAAGGCCCGTTATGTCTGACATTTCTGTTTACTCCAGCTCGGTTCAGGAAAATCTGGCCAGTCTTTCTTGTTTGGAGCCCGATGGCTGTGCCAATTCAACCAGTATGGCCAAGAGAGCCACAAGGACCAGCCCGGCCACACACATTCGGATCAAATTCCCCGTTGTGTAATCTTGTTTCGTTGCATCTGCAGACATAATTAAAAGGAGATGAGCAATCATTGGTCATGTTCCATTTCATCCCAACACAGAGCCCTGAAAGGGAGCTCATTTCCCTATTTGTGATTACAGTCAGAACCCCCCCTCAATGAACTCACGCATTCACAAACACCATATTTAATCTTTGAGCCTGGGTCAAAGGGGAATCCTGTGACCAGGGAAGGAGGTGATTATGGGGAAGTTGTACTTGCTTTTCATTCCCTCTTCATTTCCCTCAAAGTCTAGTCATATCCTTGCAACACCTCCATATATTTGGAATCCTAATTTTTCTCCTTTACACTTTCTTCACCCCACATAACAACTTGTGTTCCTCTTTCATACATGACAAAGGACATAGCACTGCTGGTATCTGGGAAGTAGCTCGGAGAAAATTTTCAGATAATCTTAAGTAAATTGTATCTCCACTATTGTGTGACTGTTCACTAGACATTGCTGTTCTCTGACTCTTTAAAAAAAATTCTTCATTTGTTATATGGACTTTCTGGGCCCATGGTTCCTCTCAAGGATGTAATAAACTATTGTGAAATGACAATGCTCAGAAATCACAGTAACTCTCTTGTTAAAATTCAGAAATCAATTTCAAATGGATTTGGAATTTCAAATTAGCTCCAATTTACAAAATGCAAAATATTTTGAGTTTGAGAGGAAAATACAGGATAGTATTATCCCAACACTGGGACAGATGATTTCTAAGACGAGATACAGTGCGTATCTTCTCTAAAGAAAAGGACTAATAAATTCACTCCTCCTCCATCGATGCCCAGTTATCCAGTGCGCTGTTCGATGGGAAGAACACTCTAGCCTGTGCTCTCCCAGGGCCACGGCTCTATATGCTCAGCCTGCAGAGGGACTGGACAAGGTGGGCACCAGAGAGGAACGTGGTTGCCCTGGGCAACGATCAGCATTGCTCTCCTTTGCTGTAACTCGTCTTCTTCTGCTGAGCAGAGGGATGCAAACACTACGATAATGGGGCTCATGTTAGAGTCTTTAGAGTTCTTCACACAAGCCCTAAGTTCCCAGCCAAGCACTCAGAGTGCACTGTGGTACTGTAGGTTAGTTTAAGGGTTTCCAGAAGCAGCTAAGGATGGGAAGAAGAGGGGTGGGTTAGTCTGAGGTGATGTCTGGGATCTACTGTCTCATCAATGCCCCTTAACGTGATTCTGAACTTGGGCCGTTCCATTCTCAACAGACCACTTGTTTTTAAAGCGCACTGTCTGGAGAACTCTGGGAGAGGATGTGAAAATCAAATGGTGTGTGGATGAAAGTCTTTTTCTCTTCACAGTCTCGACTGCCCCGCTGTTCTTTCTCAGTGCTTCTCTTTGTATTCCTGCCGGAGGCCAAAGCCCCGAGGAGGAGGACACAGGGCTGGGCTGGGGTACACCTACCTGTGACCACAAGCCCCAGGGCATCACTGGGAGCCGACCACACGTAAGGGCTGCCGCGGTACCAACCATAGCACCTGTAGTTCCCTGAGAAGCTTTGATTCACAGGACCTAGAACGAAGCTGCCTTGGTGTCCCCCGTTTTGGCTCTGTGACAGGGTGGCTCCTCCTTCCTTGGTCAGGGAAAATCTATCAAATGGGACGTGTGCTGAAGTGCACTGCAGGGAGACAGTCTCCCCTCGCAGCACCTCAACTCCCTGGTCAGCAGAGAGGACGGGTTTGTTGTAGAAGCCTGAAGGAGAAGAGAGTGAGCAATTAGCACGATTTTCCTTCCCTTCCCCATTATCCCCACCACTCCTATTGGATCCGTGGTAAGAGAAGGAAACAGGCTGATGTTCCCTGATCCAAAGGAATGGGAGCTGGGAACGTCCCATTTCACCACCCCAGGGCCCATTCTCTCTCCCAAACTATTGCAGACGGGGCTGAGCAAGCAAGCAGCCTGTAGGGCTTAGATGAGATGCCATTTTCAAGAGATAGAGATCTTGTTTCTAGAGCGAAGACCCACATGATTCTGTTCCCAAACAACAAGTGGGGTTTCCCCCCACACCACCAAGCCATCCGGAGACACCCGGTGGGCATCCCATAATCAACTCACTTCTTACACTATGTAACATCAGATCCCGCAGTTTAGGGCTCAGTCCTGAGACCGCTCCCACTTCCAATGCCAGTCACAAGCCCCCCCACCCCCCGCTGTCACCTGTGCTTCTGACAGAACGGCTGTAAATCAGAAGTTCCCACAACCCCTTCCTTGGGCTCATTTAATTTGCCCAAGCAGCTTATAGGCTCAGGAAATCAGTTTGCTCACTAGATGAACAGTTTATCATAAAGGATACAATCAGGGACAGCCAGACCAGAGGGATGCATACGGCCGCATGCCATCTCCAGGGGGGCCACCTACAAGCATCTCCACCTGAACCCTGGCTCTCTGAACCCTGTCCCTTTGGGTTCTTACGGAAGCTTCCTTACCTCGGCACGGTTGATTAAACCTTTGGCCATCAGCCATTGATTCAACCTCCCGCTCTCCCCACTCCCTTGAGGTGGGGGGGCGGTGGGACTGAAAGTGCTAACCTTCTAGTCACATGGTTGGTTCTCCTGGCAACCAGCCCCTGTCCTTAGGCAGGGTCCAAAAGTCACCTCATTAACATAACCTCAAACAAGGGAGGAAGCCTTCCTTAGGAATATCAAAACATCATTACCATTCTTAATCATTCAGGAAACACCAAGGGATTTAAGAGCTCTGTGCCAGGAATAGGAACAAAGACCAAATATATAGTTCTTATTATAAATCACAGTATCACAAGCCATATTGGGGGGAAAAGGGGATGGTATCCAAAGAGTTTGAGGTGCTATGTCGGAGGCTAAAAGAGGCGACATTATGTAAGAAGCATGTTAGCGGTAAAGACCTGGAAGTTCAGGATGAACACTTAGAAACAAACCCTTCTCGAAACAGAGGGTCAAGCCGCCCTGAGGGTAGACAGAGGGCTTAAAATCTGGGGCTGGCCTTGTGCAGGGAGCATAACTTCCCCTCCTTAGGTCCAGGCTCATTTACTGATTTCTTTCCATACAGAAAGGGTCGCGGAGAAAACTTGCCGACACTCTCAGCCGGGTACTGAAGCTTAAGCATCACCAGCCATACTCAGTAGTACGGTGCACAGCCTTCATGTGATGTGGGCCTCTGTGGTCTTCCCCACAGTCACCCCAGTGATGAGGGAACAGCAGGCAAGCAGAGGACAAAACAAAAACTGACACCCCGCAACTCCCCCACGGGATGTATCCGCCACACCTGGTTCTGTCATTCCTCAGGCTGCCCCAAAGGACAAAGAAAGTTAACCTATGGAGACCGCAATCCTGCAAGACTAGAGTCTCCCTCAGTTTGCAAATGTCTTAGCCTTAGCGATCTACAAGAACAAAGCATTTCTATCAATAACCTAGCTTCCAGAAGGAAATGTACATACAATTGAATGTCCTTATAACCTGCAGCCCATAGACAGATACTTGAAACAACAGAGTGTAATGTTCCTCCAGGAAGTTCCCATCTGTCTTCATGTCAATGTCTTGCTAGAAGGGTAAACAACCTTAACTTGACCATGGCCAGGCCTCCGGTATCCTGGGAGTCTTCGACACATGAAAGTACTTTCTCGAAACCTCCCTTTTTCCTCACCTCCCCCAACCCCCTAGAATATAATCAGCCGCCCCTCACAACCCAGGGCAGCAGCTCTTTCTGCCCACGGGTCCTGTCCCCATGCTTTAATAAACCACCAATTTTGCACCAAAGACGTCTCAAGAATTCTTTGTTGGTCGTCAGCTCCGGACTGCACCCCACTGAACCTCACCGATATTCTCCAACCTCATCACCAGGACCCCTGTCTTATCACGAGAAAAACATCAGACAACTTCCAACAGTGGGGCATCCTGGAAAGTACTGGCCTGCGCTGCTTAAAACGGCCACAGCCGAGAGGTGCCGGAGGACACGTGACAACGGAAGCCGCTTGGGATGGGATCCTAGAAGCCGATAAGGACGCTGGGTGAAAGCTAAGGAAATCTTCTTTAAATTTGTATGTAAATTCAATTAGCCAACAGACGATGTTACCAACAGGGGAGGGCGAGTGATAGGTATATGGGATGCTGTGTCCTATCTTCTCGATTTTTTTGGAAACCCGAAACTGTTCTCAAAAGAAAGTCAATGAAAAAAGAAGAAAGAAAGAACACCCGCGGGCTGGAGACCCTGGGTGTGTCCTCACCTGTCACCACCAGCTCCAAGGCTTTGCTGCACTCCGACCAGCGGTCGAGTTTCCTGTACCGGCACTGGTAACGTCCTGCAGTGTTGGGATTCATGTGTTCAATGAGGAATTCAGCCTCTTTCTGAAATCCCAGTTTCTTCTCCACCACCTCGAATGTGGAGTTTCCCCGGATTTCCAGCTGGTACAAGTAAGACTCGGGAGTCCCCCAACACAGGATCTTCACAGACTCATTCCAGGGAATCGCAGAACCAGGTGTGGCGGATACGATAGGAATAGGTAAATCCCCTGCAAGAAAATGCAGCCCAGACTCAGGTGCACTGCTACGGAGAAACCATACCACTTTCCTGCTCTGTGGGCAGGATACAAATAAAGTAAGGTGTGAAGGACCTGCAATTCTTTCCTTTTCAATTTGTTTTTGTATTTTCTAAATGTAGTAAAATATATATAACGTAAAATTCACCATTTCAACTTTTTTTTCCTTTTTTTTTAGGTAGGCTCTGATGTGGTTTTAGAATATAGGTGAGGTTCAGTGGGATGGAGTCCGAAGAAAGAATTCTTGCGTCTTTGGTGCAAAATGGTGGTTTATGAAAGCACGGGGACAGGACCCGTGGGCAGAACGAGCTGCTGCCCCGGGTTGTGAGGGGTGGCTGATTATATACTATGGGGCTGGGGAGGTAAGGAAAAGGGAGGTTTCAAAAGAATTTTCATATGTTAAAGACAACTCACAGGATACTGGAGGCCATTGTCACTTCCCACTCTTTCTTTCCACAGCCCCTCCCCTAGCAACCACGAGTCTGCCACAAAATCTGCGTGGTGTTTTGTTGCCATGGCAACCCTTGTCAACAGCTCACAACTTAAGGTTCCCTTTCTCGTGGCGTATCATCTATTTTAGGCCTGATAGCGATGTGCTCAGTGCAGCTCTGTGAGGGGGGAAAGAAAGGGACTCTGCTATGCTCAGAAGGAGTGCCATCAAGGAAGACCAACCTGTGGTTGTGGAAGGTGTTGACCGTATTTACTAAAGATTGCAGGACTTCCTGTTATTCAGTATTGTTCATTCACCAATACCTCCGTGAGTTTGTTCTTCCAAAGTATATGGAGAGATGCCCCATTAATGCAGACACAGTGGTCATTTAATATCATGACCTAAACCAGTGGTTCTCAACAGGGGCCGATTTTGCCTCCCAGGGGATAATTTGCCAATGCCTGGGGATGTTTTTGGTTCTCACATCTGGGACGGGAGGCAACGTTGGCACCTACTGGGTAAAGGCCAGGGATCTTACAATGAGCAGGACTTTCCTCCCAACAAAGGATCATCTGCTGCCAAATGTCAATAGGTCGGAGGTTGAGAACCTTGACCTACACAACCTGGTTAAGACCTTTAAGGGAATGATGATGTGGGAAATGTCAGATACTAATTTTTTTAGAAATACACGAGCATATAGTCGCGGGTCATGACACATGGTCTGCAGCATAGAGACTTAGGTCTTGGGGGTCTGATAATAGATATAAGGGTTCAGCTGGTACCCGAGGACGAGTAGCAGTTGCCAAGGCGATGTGGACGGGCGGGTCGGGAGCGTCGAGGGAAAAAGGGCTGATGGGAGAAGGGTTACTAAAGTACAAATAAGTGAGGGACAAACTGAAGTGAGTTCAGCATGTGTGAGGAGCAGAGGTGCAGTGGGAGAGCGGAAGGTGGGCTGGGGAAGCAGATGCAGCCTGGGCGGGCAGCACCCTTGGGAGACCCAGTCCCGTCAGTAGGTTTATCTGAAGTTCGACCCCTGAGGGGTTTGAGGGAGATAAACACATCTGTGTTTTAAACACACAAGTAATCAGGCTACAGTCTTTAGAAGGAGCTGGAAGAGAGACGACATGGATGGACAAGGCAGGAGTGGAGGTGACAACATACACTCATACTTGAAAGCCACTTGGTGTCCAGGACAGAGACCGCACGCAAAGGTGGGACTAAGGCAACATCCTGTTAGATGAAGCAAAGTGGATAGAGAGGGAGAATTAGGTTGTGAAAACAAGCAGGTCTGACATAGGGACAGACATTGGGGATCACCAATGGCTCCCAACTTCCTCACCCCTGCAGTTGAACACTCAGTAAGATATATGTCCTTGAAATCAGAGCAGACAGCCTAACGGAAGCAAACACTAAATCCAGGTCTGAGTAAGATGTGTTTGAGGGGTTTGGAGAGGGGAACACAGCAGAGATGGCTGGGATGGGAAATAAAATTGGAATTTGCTTGGGCTTTTGACTGTTCTTTCAACCCTTCCGTCCCGAGGTGTAAAGTGGCTGGGCGAGAGTTAGCGGAACACTTACCTTCCTGTGCCTGAATCTTCTGGCTGAGACAGAGCACTGGAAGAGAGAGATTCATGAGAGATCAGTTTCCAGTTTCCCGTCTTTATTTCAAGTCACACTGCCTGATGATATGCAGGGTGTCATTTTTTTCTTCCACAGCAAGCATAGCTTTGAGGCTCGTCTTTTATTTTCTCGATTCCAGGCCCTGAGGCTCTCATCTGTAGGAACTCTGGACCCATCATGGATCTCTAGACAGCATGACATGGGTTGAACAGGTCCCATAAGCTACTTGGATTTGGGCAGACACAGTTATAGATACCTGGGCAAAGGCCAACTCTCCAATTCGGAGGTCAGAATCTCCTGAGTTCTCATAGTAAGAGGGACACTGAGAGTGTTTTGGGGATCCCCCATCTTCCCCTCCGACCCACTTGCATTCGAGGACTCACCGAAACAGAGAAGGGTGATGTCTCTGAGGTCCATGATTCTGACACAGCCTCGGCCCAATTAGTCTCTGTTGGTGCGCGTTTGCAGAATGACAGATCCTCATAAGACAGTAAGGTAGAGCAGCAGGAAGTATGAGGTCAGAGTCTCTGGTCAGAGAATTTCTCCATCTATTGCTCCACAAGTAATAGTTCCTTCCCAAAAAATTGGTTCTGGATAGTTCTTGGGTGGGGCCTGAGAGGAGACCTATCATTCCAATGAGACCTGTGTGTTTTCCTCAACCGATGTCTGATGGGGCTCAAATCCTTCTTTATTTATTTTTTTTTTTTTAAAGATTTTATTTATTTATTTGACAGAGATAGAGACAGCCAGCGAGAGAGGGGACACAAGCAGGGGGAATGGGAGAGGAAGAAGCAGGCTCATAGCGGAAGAGCCTGATGTGGGGCTCGGATCCCGTAACGCCGGGATCACGCCCTGAGCCGAAGGCAGACGCTTAACCGCTGTGCCACCCAGGCGCCCCTCAAATCCTTCTTTAAACCAGAGCCCACATCCTAGTGGAAGGGCCTGGGCCAGAGTATAAGAGGGTGCCATACAGACAGGGATTCATCTCCAATGGATCATTAGTCAAAAGCCATGTGTCTTTGGCTGTTATGGACCCATGTACCCTCTCTGGAATTCAGGGACTAAGTATATCCACTTGGGCTTGATCAGGAAAACAATATACTGTTACACTGGGGCTTGTCTTTACGCCAGCATGCAGAGGAATTTGCTCAGGAGCTATTTATCATCTGTGGGAAAGAAAGTCCTATACCCATCCCTATACCTATCTAGATACAGATACTGGATAGATAGATCTTTAGCGGTAGGATGGGACGGGAAGTCACATACTCCAAATCAAATTCTCTAACATTGACCACATTTCATTATAATGCCTATACTCTTGCCTTCCAAGACACCAAATACCTAAAGTCCCGAGCTTCTCCCATCTTTTGGAAGGCACCACCAGCAGTCAGATTTTAAAAACAGGGACAATGAGTCTTTAAGAGAAGTGACTTTGCCAGAGATCCTGCAGCTAAGAACAAGCAAAGCAGAATCTAATTGCTAAACGTCCAAAAATTATCCATTTCTGACGCATGTCTGGGACTCTCCAGGGGAGACGCTAGGGTTACTTGTTCACTTTGTCCTGGGACAAGAGGATCGTGACAAATACGTTACATTCCAGTGATAGATAGACGGTGGATTCGTCCAGCTACTTGTAGTAACATAGTGACTTGCCCTTGAGGGAAGGGTCGACTTGAAAAGACCTGAGGGACGTATTTTGAGAAATGGTGAAAGTTGCTTTTCTTAGTATATTCCGATACGTGAATATTTTTTATTGTTTGTCAGAGAATAAATGGAAATGTGTATATATATATATATATATATATATGGAACGACTCACCTTCTCATATTCATTCATAACACTCTAAGAGAAGCCACATGGAGACTTAATCTCTCTTCCAAACTCTTGCCTTAACCCTAGCATCCATGCTGAAACGCTGTGTTTAAAAGCCACATCTAGGCTGGGGTTGCAGAAAATCTCAGTTGTCCATGGGATCGCTATTCATCCATGTCCTGATGTCAGGGGAATGCCAGGTAAGTCCCCCGTGCTTCCCCTTGCAGATCTCAGTAGGATCTAATACACTTGCTTTCCTTCCCCGACTATTGCTCACCTCTGTTGTTCAGGAGCCCCACAGAACTGATCCACGCACTGGGTGGAGTCCGTCGGGCCTGTCATCACTGTTCAGGTCCCTCTACAAACTGATGACACGAGAGGAAGCTGAAAAACTTCCTTTCTCAATCATAGCTCTGGTTTTCCCACAATGTGTGCTGACAAAAATATCTGACTTCCTGGAAATGTTTTGAGCCAAGCCCAAGGCTTTACCTGGTTCCAAAACCCAAGCGTGTCTTAAAGTCCATATCTGGAACAATCCCATAAATCCAAGGTGTGACGTTTGTTTACAGGGGGTGGTTCAACAGATAGTGGACGGACTCAGGGGTCTTCTCTTTGAGGCCCCATGATGGTCAACAACCATGCCGTGTTGTATGGCCTTTGACAAGACACTTAGTCTCTCTGAATTTCCCTACTTTGCAAAGTGGAGATAACAAGGCGCTCTGATAAGTTTTACATAAAGATTCATCAAGGAAACATATGTGAAACACATTTCATGAAACAGGTGCACAGAGGTGTGAATTCCTGTCATTGCCACACAGACACCTATCATCCTCACTGTTGTTCACTAAAAAGGATGTTCACTAACTTCGATGCTGATTCTGCATCCAAAATATTGCTAGACCTATGGCTCTGATGAGTCCCCCAAACTCAGATGTCTTAGTTTCTTTTTTAAAAATTATTATGTCATGTTAGTCACCACAAAGTATATCATTAGTTTTTGATGTAGTGTTCCATGATTCCTTGTTTGTGTACCACACCCAGGGCTCCAGGCAATATGTGTCCTCATTAATACCCATCACCGGCATATCCCAATCCCCCACCCTCCTCCCCTCTGAAGCCCACAGTTTGTTTCTCGGACTCCATAGTCTCTCATGGTTCATCTCCCCCTCTGTTTCCTTCCCCTTCATTTTTCCCTTCCTTCTCCTAATGTCCTCCCAGTTATTCCTTATGTTCCACAAATAAGTGAAACCATATGATAATTGTCTTTCTCTGCTTGACTTATTTCACTTAGCATAATCCCCTCCAGTTCCATCCATGTTGATGCGAATGTTGGGCACAAACACAGATGTCTTAATTTCTTACACTGTTTTGTTTTTCCAGAATCATCCAGACAGATCCATCTGCTCCTACCGGATCTCAGTGATTGAGCCTTGAGGGCAGTCGTCTGTACTAAGTTGCGACATGGTGTGCGTGCGGCCCCATAATGTGCCCTGAAGGGGTAGCTGCAAAGGTGGTGGGAGAGAGCCAGTCCCCATGCTGAGGACACCAGCCAAGTGCTCTCTGGCAACCGACCAGAGCTTCCAGGTGTCTCTCACTTGAGGCTGTCTGAACCTGCCCCAGCATGGCTTCCCAGATTCCAGTAGGAATGGGTAGAACTATCCAGATGATTCCAGAAGGATGAAAGAGTGCAAGAAATTAAGACATCAGAGTTTGGGAGACTCACCACGACTAGACACATAACTGTGACATAGTCACACAATGGATTCCTACACAGGACGGAATGGATTCCTACACACACTTCTCTTACATGCAAGGATGGGATTGAATTTCAAACACACAATGTTGAATGAAAGGAGTCAGTCACAAAAATATGTGTGATTCCATGTAGATGAAATTCGATAATAGCTGGGAGGAAAGATGATTGATGATAGATGATAGATTTGTTTATTTGTTTATAGTAACATAGTAACACAAGTCAGAACTTACCCTTGAAAAGAAAAGGTGATTTTGTGGACAATATTGGAAATGTCTGGATCATCCTAATAGCATCCTAGAATGGATGGGGGGATTTCTAGGCGGTTCTGAGATTTTTATCTCATCTTAGGGTGAAAGGAAAATGAAGACTTCTGTCTTCAGATTCCAGTTGTCGTTAGGAGGGGTTTCAGAAAGAGCTATGGGGTCCACGGAGAGCCTTCTCAGCATCTTCCTGTGCGTGCTTGGGGCATAGGACTCATGCCTTGATTGCTCTCAGCATGTTGCAAGTTCCACATACACACTGTCATCACGCAAGGATTCCTCAGGCCTCTGAAAAGTGGGAGTGGTTTTCTTCCACGTGGAAATGCAGTGATCCGACTGTGTGTCTATCACCTCCTGTGGGTCTTCTGCCTGAGGGTCCTGCATGATGGGCAATGGTGAGGAGGGTGTGCACACACTTGCGGGGACTAGGAGGAGATGAGATGACACTGAAGAGGGTGAGCTGAGGACAGCCTACCTCCCTGCTCACCATTCTGTCCACCTCGGGCTCTCTGTTCATTATAGCAACATCTGCAGGGAACAGAAGTCGTCAAAAACAGTTGGAAGTTTCTCATTTTATAGATAGAAATAACAAAGCACAGAGGGGTGCAGTGCATGCCGGAATTACTGCCAAAAAGTAGAGTGAGAAATTCCACCTCTCCGACGTTCAAAGATACATCCCAGTAATGTCTCCCCATTTCCATTCTGTTGGTGAGGATGGGGGCACGGGAGTTCTCTCTAGAAAGCCTGACCTCTGTGGCTCCTGCCTTGAACCAGGAGTCTACCAGCACATGGAGGCTCCCTGGCTCCCCTACTGCTCCCAGACAGGCACTGGCCTCTTCCGGAGACTCACTTTCTTTGGCAGGGCACCACTGACGAGTGAGGACGAAAAGAAGGACAGCGAGGAAGACGATGGCCACTAAGGGCCCAGCCAGAACATGCAGGTGTCTGGGGTTACCTGTAGGAAGATGTGAATCCAATGAAAGCCTGTTGCCATCTTGGTTCCAGCCCCACGAGACCCATTTCAGATCTATGACCTACAGAACCGTAAGATCATTTTGAAAAATGGGTTGTTTTAATGCACTGAGCTTGTGGAAATTTGTTATAGCAGCAATAAGAAACGAATATACACGGCATATCCAGCACACGGACACGTATATACACGGGATCAGTGCTTGAACGGGTAAGTGAAGGAATCATGCATATGGGCGACAGACTGCGTTCTGAGTTGTCTCTCGCTCTACTGAGCACATCAGTGTTGCATCCTGACAGACAAGAGCTCGTTTCTTGGCAAATGAAACTTCTCTAAGCACTACCTGACCCTCACCAGCTGCTCCCTTCCTTTCCCCCACCCCAAGTCCCCACGAATCTTATCTCCACTTAGGAATGGGGACAGAGTAAGCACAGCATCATTCCTGGCCAGGAGATCAGGTTTATTCTCACCCTTCTCTCTGGGAGGTGGTCTCTGCTGCAGAAAATTAGAGGTTAAGAGTTCTCACTGGTCCCATGTTGACCCAAACCCCTTCGGCTATTGTAGAGTCTGGGGATCAGAGAGGGAAGGTAACAAGCCCAAGATCACAGAGCTGGAAGGTGTCTTGGCCAACACCCAAACCCAAGGCTTCTCTGTCAGGTTTCCACGAACAGGGATAAAGGGTCCTTTCCTCACCAGCTTTGCAGGTCGGTTTCGTGGATGGGAGACAACTCGTTGAAGAGTTTCCTAAAAAACAAGCCAGGAGAGAGGTGGAGAAGTGGAACTGACCATCTTCAATCCACTGACGCTCCTTGTCATCTCACACTGAGCTCCTGGGAGCCCCTGGGACCCCTCCCCAGAATCTCTGGGGCCTTGACTCCCCGAGACTTCAAGCTGCTGAGAGGAGATGGGAGAGGCTGATGATGAAAGGGGCTCCTACTTAAGAAGAGGCTTCTAGATCTTGCTCTAAAGGCACCTCTACCACCTGGGAGGCCACTCTGTGGGCGAGAGGCGAGGAGGGGCTGCTAGGACGTGCGTAATGGTGACGGGCCAACGCAGCCTCTGATCTCCCTGAACTGAGCCCCTTCTCTCCTGCTCCTGGATCTGCCCTGACTCCTTTCCATCTTCCTGGGGGAAACAGACCCCCAGTTTGGGTCTCCACACGAGCCATGCAGGTGGATGCTGGAGGTGAGTCCTCAGTCTCTCCCTCCCGGTTTCTTGATCTATGCTTCTGTCTCCCCAGAGCTCCTAAGCATCCCCCCAGTCCCAGCAGCACGCCCCTCACATATGGCCTTCAAATCCATCCTGTATCACTGGACACAGAGCAGGCTCCAGGCTTCCTCACCTGTGATAGAAATGTACAGTGGGTCACTCGGGCCTGACCACTCACAGGGAGAGCGGTTGAAAGAGCCATGGCATCTGTAGGTCCCGCCCAGGGCTGAGTGTGCGGGGCCCAGAGGGAAGTCAGCCTGGGATTCACCACCACGCCTCTGCCCCTTAGCGAGCCAGCACTCGTGGGGCTGCTCATCCCTGGACAGCTGGTACACGTCAAAGGAACTCTCAGAGCAGCAGGAGAAGGTCACGTTCTCTCCTGACCTCACCACGGCGCCCGGCTGGGCCCAGAGAGAAGGTTTCTGGTGCAGACCTGGAGGAAGTGGAGGCAGTTCGGTACGAGACGCTCTTCCTTGCTCACAGTGTCCTTCACACCTGGGCTGAGAATCCTCTCTCCCCGTTCCCAGAGCCCAAGGCCCACTGTGCCCCTTCATGTCCACCTCTCTTGCTGTTTCTTGTGCTTGCCTCCCTCCTGTTCTTTAAACCTTTTGTGCTGCCTTACTCTCTTTGCCTCTCCCGGGATCCGTTGGTTCCATCTGCCTTTTTCTTTAATTCTGAGTCTCTCATTCCACTTTGTCTCTCTCCTCCTACATTATCTATCTATCATCTATCTATCTATCTATCATCTATCTTTTTTATAATAATTTTTTATTATATTATGTTAGTCACCGTACAGTACATCCCTGGTTTTTGATGTAAAGTTCGATGATTCATTAGTTGCGTATAACACCCAGTGCACCATGCAATACGTGCCCTCCTTACTACCCATCACCAGTCTATCCCAATCCCCCACCCCCTCCCCTCTGAAGTCTTCAGTTTGTTTCTCAGAGTCCATAGTCTCTCATGTTTCATTCCCCCTTCTGATTACCTCCCCTTTCTTTATCCCTTTCTTCCCCTACCGATCATCCTAGTTCTTATGTTCCATAGATGAGAGAAGCCATATGCTAATTGTCTTTCTCTGCTTGACTTGTTTCACTTAGTATAATCTATCATCTATCTATCTCCATCACCTTGGTTTCTGTGACTTGCTCTGCTTCTCTGTCCCCAGCCCTCTTCTGGGATCTCTGTCACCCACCCCCACACCATCACCTTTCTTTTTGTGCCCCCAACCCAGGTCTCAGTCTTTTAAGGCTTTTATCTGCCCTCCCCATCTCTCTCTCTATTTCTCTATCCCTTTTTCTTTCTTTTTTTGTCTCTGAGCCAGTGTCTGTCTGTCTATCCATCTGCCTTTCTCTGTCATCCCTCCTTTCTGTGTGTGTGTTTATGTGCACACATGCATTTCTGTGTCTATCGACATAGAAATTGCCTACATACACTGACATACACCCACTCTGCTTTCTCTCTGATCGCCTCTCTCTGTAGGCTTTGACCTCTGTAATCCTGTAACATCTGAGGTGACCTTCAACATGGGCTTGAGAAACATCTTTGGGAACCCATGAGACACACCACATATAAGGGCTGGTGTCTGGCTCCTCCACTTGGGACCATGGTTTCCTGGGGTATATTGTGGCTCAACCACATGGGGTGAAGTAATGTCAGAGTGAACACAGCATCTGGGGGTGCCACATGGGGGAGGACCTAGGGCCCATGGGCAATCAACCTGAGACAGGCCAGCCTGGCTTTGAAACTTGGTCATGTGTATGGTGTGTCTTTGAGTTCTCCTGGTAGAGAAGAGGGTGTGGAGATTAACTGGAAACCACGTTCCAAACTGTCCCAGGTCTCTGAACAAACTCAGAGTGGAAGGGCACCCTGTCTCTGATGTGGGCGTACCCGTCTCCGTCTGTCCCCTTGCTCTTTTTCTCCATTACTGACTCTGTCTCTGCTCCCTATCTGTTCTTTATGTTATAACAAACAGTTGTAGTTGGGGGCGCGTGGGTGGCTCAGTCGTTAAGCGTCTGCCTTCGGCTCAGGGCGTGATCCCGGCGTTCTGGGATCGAGTCCCACATCGGGCTCCTCCGCTGGGAGCCTGTTTCTTCCTCTCCCACTCCCCCTGCTTGTGTTCCCTCTCTCGCTGGCTGTCTCTCTGTCACATAAATAAATAAAATCTTAAAAAAAAAAGTTGTAGGGGTGCCTGGGTGGCGCAGTCGTTAAGCGTCTGCCTTCGGCTCAGGGCGTGATCCCAGGGTCCTGGGATCGAGCCCCACATCAGTCCTCTGCTGGGAGCCTGCTTCTTCTTCTCCCACTCCTCCTGCTTGTGTTCCCTCTCTCGCTGGCTGTCTCTCTCTGTCAAATAAATAAATAAAATTAAAAAAAAACATGATAACATTGTCTCTCTTGGTGAAGCTCTTGCCAAGGCTGTCTCTCTTCATAAAGCCCATGTTCATCTCCTTCACCACCTGGGGCTTCCAGGTCTTAGAACACCCTGTCTGCATCCCAAAGGGGATGGGGGCAGGTCTGGACAGTCTCACCTGTGATCATGATGTCCAGGGGGTCACTGGGGGCAGACCACTCATGGAAGGAGCGATTGAAAGAACTGAAGCACCTGCAGGTCCCCCCATGGGCAGCTGTCGCAGGACCCATGGAGAAGTTAGCATGGGACCCCCCATGATGGCGCCGCCTAGAGAGGTACCTGCTCAGGGTCACCTGCTTAATAACCTGAATTCCATATTCAACCTTAATTGCCCTTGGACTATTCATAGACTTGGAGTATTATGATTCACACATCATGGGGGGCCGTTACTCTGCCCACCTGCATGAAATGCCCTTTTATCTAAAATACTTGGAGCAGCTCCTATTCTAATCGGACCAGCCTGACGCTCCCACCAGGAAACTCTGCCATTTGGAAGATTGGGACAGTGAATAGCCCTCTAGACGAGTGTTCTCTGAGCTGCGACCACAATCACCAGGGGGTCACTGGGTGCTGACCACACAGAGGAGGAGCCAGGGCACGGTCCACAACACCTGTAAGTCCCCGCCTGTGTCGGGGTTACAGGGCCAATGAGGAAGCCCTTCTGCGACATCACGCTGTGGAGCTTGGAGACGAGGATGCCATTGTCCTTGTACATTCTGAATGTGTCAAACTTGTGATGGGAGCGACACTGAAGAGTCACATGCTGTCCTTGAGGAACCACGGGGCTTGGCCAGGCAGATAGGGAGGGCTTGTCCTGACCACCTGCGGGGGGGAGGCGGCACTGCATTGGTCTCCCTTCCCTTGGCTCAGAGGCTCCCCTTCTTTCTGAGTCTCTAAGGCTCCTTTGAAAACCAGGGGTGCCCACACCACACAGACACGGCATCTCCTACAACAAACATGTCGGCTGAGAGTTCTGGAGTACCGAACACTGAACTCTTTTTAGGTGTCGAGTACTGACCTATGTGTATGCCATAATACCAGCAAACACAGGAAGCACGTGACATGGCAGAGCCGCGTCAGAATGTGCTGGATTTCCAGGGGTCCTGGCATGCGGATCTCCCACCTCTGCGGTAGAACGTCAGTGGCGGTGGCAGCACCTGGGGCTCCCACCCTCACGGTGTGCTGGGGACCTTGACCACAGTCAGTCTGTTGTGCCTGGCACGGCTTGCATCCCCTGCTCTACTGACGATGCCAGACACCCCAGCTCTGAGCAGCAGTGTCCTCCAGTCTGTTGTGCCTGGCACGGCTTGCATCCCCTGCTCTACTGCCATCCCAGACACCCCAGCTCTGAGCAGCAGTGTCCTCCAGATGGCTTTAGAGCCTGGCTCAGCCAAGGGGAAGAGGGTTCTAGGGAGGGTCTCTGGACCAGAATTGAGACTAGGGTTTCCCTGGGCCCTCACTTTCTAGTTCACAAGAGATTCACCCACAAGCCCTACCACAGTCAACCCATCACCCAACCTCCTGTGCCATCTGCCTTCTTGTTATAGGAATTCTCTTACTCTGAGTAGATGGCAGCCCAAGGTTTGGGGAAAGGACTCACCCATTTGTGCCCAGATCTTCTGGATGGAGAAGAACCCTGGAAAGAAAGACTTATGATGAATTGTCCATCTCTGTGGAAGACCTGGCCTACCACTCCTTCCCCCACCTGGCCTGAGCTTCACCATCAAGGTCTGCTTTGCCCCCATGGGAATGTTCTGCTGTGGGGAGACCCAGCCTTCCAGGCCAATATTTCCACCATGTATTCCCTCCCTTCATCCCCTTCTGGGACTCACCAAGACATGTGAGGCTGATGACCACAGGCGACATGGTGCTGCTTCTGCTGAATGGTGACTGAGCAGAGTTGACAAGTACACAGGATGTCTTGAAATGGGGCCTGGCTCACATTCATTAGCTGACCACAATAAGGAAAGGTGACGCATAGAAGCTCTTTTTACTGTGCGTGTAGGTGAGTGTGGGGGCTCAGATGAGGGTAAAAGCAGGCTTCCTGCAAATTGTTTAGACTGGACCCGTCGTGTCACATCACTTACTGTGGTCAGACTTGAAACACATCTCAGACACAGTCTCTCGTACTCAGAATGATGAAATGATAGTAGTTTTTTTGAAAATCTAAGTGTCAAAATCTTCATATGTAATATGCAACATATCTAGTAGATACTATTATAAAAAGAATTATAATGTAAAATCAAAATGATTTTCTAAGCGGATATTTCTAGTATTGAGCAAATACTTGCTAAAAATTATTTAATTTCCCTATAGAAAGATTATGCAATTATTTAGAAACATAGACTTTCACTCTATTAGCAAAGAACAATGCTTGTAAATTCTAGATCTTATGGTTTTACCTGAAATTGATCTTATGACCCAGAAATCCAAACTCAGAGATTCATCAATCTGTGTGTGTATATTATATATATAATAAATATATAAATTTTATATAAATATNGTGCACCATGCAATACGTGCCCTCCCTACTACCCATCACCAGGCTATCCCCTTCCCCCACCCCCTCCCCTCTGAAGTCCTCAGTTTGCCTCTCACAGTCCATAGTCTCTCATGTTTCATTCCCCCCTCTGATTACCCCCCTTTTCTTTATCCCTTTCTTCCCCTACCGATCCTCCTAGTTCTTATGGGAAATCACTTTCTAACAGCCAATTAAGAGTGTCAAAAAACTCACCCCAAAACATTTTATGAAGGAAAACCCAAAACAGTAACACCCTCCAAATTAAAACATGTAGATTGCAATGACCACATATTTTGTCCTTATCCCATCTCCTTCTTTAACCCCATGTCTTGAAATTTGTAGGAAATTTTCCACTATGCATTGAAGGCACTTACCTCTCCTTGTAAAATATGTAATCGTAATAAATGTAAAATATATGTTTGTACACACATGCATGTACGCACCCATACACGTATGCACCCACAGACACAGTTGTTTCAAAAATTTATAATTATTAGCTTTTGCATCTTTTTTTTATTATGTTCAGTTAGCCAACATATAGCACGTCATTAGTTTTTGATGCAGTGTTCGACGATTCGTTAGTTGCATACAACACCCTGTGCTCATCCTAACACCTGCCCTCTTTTTCATACTTCAGTTTATATTGCTATGATACATACATATCAATTTTTAAAGCTCCATTTCATTGTTTTGGACTGCAACATAATATTTCTTGCATGAATATATCAACTTGTATTTATCCATTCTCATTATCATAGATATCCGGCTAACATGCATATCTGAATAATATGGGTAATATATATATTTTAACAATAGTATTCTTACAACCCATAAACATGGGTATCTTTCCATTTGTTTGTGTCTTCTTCATTATCTTTCATCAAAGTCTTATATTTTCAGAGCATAGCTTTCATCTCTTTGGTTAAATTTATTCCCAAATATTTATTATTTTGACGTTATTGTAAATGAAATTGTTTTCTTCCCCCCCACATTAATACAGCTTTTATTGTATCAAAATATCACAAATAAGTCTGAAAAATAATCTGGAATCTTGCTGTTTCTGTAGTTGGACAATTTAGATCTTGTTCGTCTATCTGCTGAACTGTTCCTTTTTCAGAAACATAGATGCCCTCTAGTTCCATCCACGTTGGTGCAAATGTTGGGTATTCATTCTTTCTAATGGCTGAGTAATATTCCATGGTATATATGGACCACATCTTCTTTATCCATTCATCTTTGTTGAAGGGCATCTGAGCTCCTTCCACAGTTTGGCTATTGTGGACATGGCAGCCATGAACATTGGGGTGCATGTGTCCCTTCTTTTCACTACATGTGTATCCTTGGGGTAAATACCCAGTAGCGCAATTCCTGGGTCATAGGGTAGCTCCATTTTTAACTTTTTTGAGGGACCTTCACACTGTTTCCCAAGTGGCTGTACCAGCTTGTGTTCCCACCAACAGTGTAAGAGGGTTCCCCTTTCTCCACATCCTCTCACTACATCAAAAACTAATGAAGTGCTGTATGGTGACTAACATAACATAAAAAGAAAAAAAGAAAGAAACATAAATATCATCCAAAAATTTTTTGGTAATCCTTATTTTTAACTATTGTGGCTTGCTGAATCAAAGCAGCTGAATTTGATACAAGTTCAATGTCATTTCCTTCAAGAATTAACTCATCTTTCTGGGCTTGAGATACTGAACAAGCAACATCTGGCCTCACCCAAACCCTGAGGATGTATTTTTCACCCAAGAAATTTTGGATTCTTTTTTTTTTTTTAAAGANAAAGATTTTATTTATTTATTCGACAGAGATAGAGACAGCCAGCGAGAGAGGGAACACAAGCAGGGGGAGTGGGAGAGGAAGAAGCAGGCTCATAGCGGAGGAGCCTGACGTGGGGCTCGATCCCATAACGCCGGGATCACGCCCTGAGCCGAAGGCAGACGCTTAACTGCTGTGCCACCCAGGCGCCCCAGAAATTTTGGATTCTGATAGGAAAATCGTTCTCCTGAAATAACAATGTTGACGGGAGAAGGGGAGAGTGAGCATACACAGACCTCATCTTGATACAGAAGTCCCTTTAATGCCCTTGATCATGTTCTGTCTGTGACTACAGATAGTGTGAACAGTAGCCAGTTCTTTTCTATTTCCCCACCATTTGTCAACTGAGCCTCTTCTTTTTCTTTCCTGGGATACTGAGTTCTACATTGATGTGATTGAGTCCCTCCAAGGGCTCCTCTGGGGCCCATCACAATAACAATGTGTCCCTCCAGAACGATGTCAACATTTTCTGGAATATCAACAGTCTGATAGCTGAGAATGGTCTTCATTCTCACAGTAGATGCAGCCAAAATTGTTTTCTTTATTTCTTTTTCAGATATTGTGTCATTGGTGTATAGAAATAGACCTGTTTTCTGTATGTTGATTTTTTATCCTGCAACTTTGCTGAGTTTGTAGATTAGTGCTAAAGGTGGTTGCTGGAGTCTTTAAGATTTTCTCTATATAACATCATATAATCTGCAAACCAAGACCATTTTACTTCTTTCTTTCTGATCTGGATGTCTTTTATTTCTTTTTCTTGTTTGATTGCTGTGGCCAGGACTTCCAGTACTGTGTTGAATAGGAGTGGTGACAGTAGTCATCCTCATCTTGTTCCTGATCTTAGAGGAATTGTCATTGAGTATGATGCTAGCTGTGGGCTTGTCATATATGGCCTTGATCGTGTTGAGGTATATTCCTTCTATACCCAATTTGTTGAGAGTTTTTATCATGAAAGATGCTGTGTTTTTTCAAATGCATTTTCTGCATCTATTGAGATGATTATGTGATTTGTATCATTCATTCTATTAATATGAAGCTTCACATTTATTGATTGTGTATGTTGAACCATCCTTGCATCCCATGGATAAATCCCACTTGATCACAGTGCATGATCCTTTTGATGTGTCATTGAACTTGGCTGGCTACTATTTTGTTCAGAACTTTTGTGCCTGTATCCATCAGGGATAGTGGGCTGTGATCCTATTTTCTTATAATGTCCTTATCTGGCTTTGATATCAGGGTAGTGCTCATCTCATAAAATTAGCTTGGAAGTTCCTTCCTTTTCAGTTATTTGGAAGAGTTGGAGAAGAATAGCATTAATTTTTCTTTAAAAAAATTTTTTTATTGAGGAGGTTAAGATGGCGGAGGAGTAGGGGACACCTTTTTCAGCCGGTCCCCTGAGTTGAGCTGGATAGGTACCAGACCAGCAGGAATATCCACGGAATCAGCCTGAGACGCAGGAAGATACATCTGGATCTCTACAAATGAACATCTCCAGCGCTGAGTATCGAGGTACGAAGCGGGGAGCCGTGAAACCGCGCACAGATATCGGAAGCTAAACAGAAGGGGGAGGGAGCCGCCGTGTCAGGGCGCCGGGAAGCGGTAGCCACCTGCAAGGGGGAGCGGACAGACCGCGGACCCGCACGCTTGAGACAGCAGGCTGAGAAGGGAGCTCCGGGAGCGCACGCGGGACGGCTGGCGGTTGGCGGGCCACCTGCACGGGGGAGCAGGCGGACTCGCGGACGGCACCCGCGAGACAACAGACTTAGAACGCGAGCTCCAGGAGCGCGCGCGCAGGGCGGCTGGCGGGCCACCTGCACCGGGGAGCGGGCGGACCGCGGACCCGCACTCTGGAAACGGCAGACTGAGTCCGTGAGCCGGGAGCGTGCACCACCAAGCATCTCACGGAGCTCCGGAGCTCCGGTGTGCTCACTGGATCGAGGCTGAGACCGGGAGCTCCGGGAGCGTCCGCGGGGCGGCTGGCGGCTGGAGGGCCACCTGCACGGGGGAGCAGGCGGACTCGCGGTCAGCACCCGTGAGACACCAGACTGAGACGGGGAGCTCCGGGAGCCCGCGCGGGGCGGCTGGCGGCGGGCGGGGTTGGAAACACAAAGGACAGAGACGTGCCGGCCCTGGAAGTGAGGGCTGGGACGCCGGGTGTGGGGCGCACAGCCCGGGATGCTGCAGGGTTGAGCAGCACCAACAGAAACAGAGTTAAAGTGGCCAGAACATCAGTGGAGAACGATCCGCGATCCCTCTGTTCTGAGACAGAGGCTGAATTTCAGCCGCTGCTGCTCTCTCAGAAGAGGCATAGCAAACCGCCAGGGAAAGCCGCCAGAGAACAAAAGCCCGGAAATACCGGCTCACAGGGTGCCCATCCCCATCCCCCCTCGCAAGGGACACAGAGACTCTACCCAAACAGGGTTTTCTGAGTACCGGCAGGCAGGCCCCTCCCCCAGAAGGCAGGCTGAAAAATCAAGAAGCCCACAACCCGGAGCGCCTGAGTGGCGCAGTCACCAAGCACCTGTCTTCGGATTAGGGTGTGTTTACAACGTTCCGGAAAGGAGTCCCTCATCGGGCTTCTCCACCGGGAACCTGCTTCTTCCTCTCCCACTCCTCTGCTTGGGTTCCCTTTCTTGCTGACTGTCTCTCTCTCTCTCAAATAAATAAATAAACTCTTTAAGGAAGAAGCCCACATCCCTAAGATCTCTATAAAACAAGGGCGCACGGCCTGGGTCCCAGTCAACACTTGGGCTCTGGACAACCCTGCAATCTCTCTTCATCAGAATGACGAGAAGGAGAAGTCCCCCCCAGCAAAGAAAAGATAATGAGTCTGTGGCCTCTGCCACAGAATTGGCCTCGGCCACAGAATTAATACATATGGATGTATCCCAATTATCAGAAATGGAATTCAGAGCAACAATGGTCAAGATGATGAGTAAACTTGAAAAAAGCATCAGAGAAAGCGTTGCTGAGAATATAGAATCCCTAAGGGCAGAAATGAGAGCGAATCTGACAGAAATTAAAAATTCTATGGGCCAAATACAGTCAAAACTAGAGGCTCTGACGGCCAGGGTCACCGAGGCAGAGGAACGCGTTAGCGAATTGGAGGATGGGTTAGTAGAAGAAAAAACGAAAATAGAAGCTGGTCTTAAAAAAATCCACGCCCACGAATGTAGATTACGGGAGATTACTGACTCTATGAAACGATCCAATGTCAGAATCATCGGCATCCCTGAAGGGGTGGAGAAAAACAGAGGTCTAGAAGAGATATTTGAACAAATTGTAGCTGAAAACTTCCCTAATCTAGCAAGGGAAACAAGCATTCGTGTCCAAGAGGCAGAGAGGACCCCATCCAAGCTCAACCAGGACAAACCTACGCCACGGCATGTCATAGTGCAATTCGCAAATATTAGATCCAAGGATACAGTATTGAAAGCGGCCAGGGCAAAGAAATTTCTCACGTACCAAGGCAAAGGTATCAGGATTACGTCAGACCTGTCTACAGAGACCTGGAATGAGAGAAAGGCTTGGGGGGGCATTTTTAAAGCTCTTTCAGAGAAAAACATGCAGCCAAGGATCCTTTATCCAGCAAAGCTGTCATTCAGAATTGATGGAGAAATAAAGACGTTCCAAAATCGCCAATCATTAACCAATTTCGTAACCACGAAACCAGCCCTACAGGAGATATTAAGGGGGGCTCTATAAAGGTAAAAAGGCCCCAAGAGTGATACAGAGCAGCAAGTCACAACCGATACAAAGACTTTAAAGAGAAATGGCATCATTAAAATCATATCTGTCAATAATCTCTATCAATCTAAATGGCTTAAACTCTCCCATAAAACGCCACAGGGTTGCAGATTGGATAAAAAGACATGACCCATCCATTTGCTGTCTACAAGAGACTCATTTTGAACCCAAAGATGCATTCAGACTTAGAGTAAGGGGATGGAGTACCATCTTCCACGCAAATGGACCTCAAAAGAAAGCTGGAGTAGCAATTCTCATATCAGATAGACTGGATTTTAAACTAGAGGCCATAGAGAGAGATACAGAAGGGCACTATATTATTCTTAAAGGAAGTATTCAACAAGTGGATATGACAATTATTAATATATATGCCCCCAACAGGGGAGCAGCAAGATACACAAGCCAACTCTTAACCAAAATAAAGAGACATATAGATAAGAACACAGTAATAGTAGGGGACCTCAACACCCCACTATCAGAAATAGACAGAACACCCTGGCAAAAACTAAGCAAAGAATCAAAGGCTTTGAATGCCATACTCGACGAGTTGGACCTCATAGATATATATAGAACACTACACCCCAGAACCAAAGAATACTCATTCTATTCAAATGCCCATGGAACATTCTCAAGAATAGATCATGCTCTGGGACACAAAACAGGTCTCAGCCAATACCAAAAGATTGAAATTATCCCCTGCATATTCTCAGACCACAACGCTCTGAAATTGGAACTCAACCACAAGGAAAAACCTGGAAGAAACTCAAACACTTGGAGGCTAAGAACCATCCTGCTCAAGAATGACTCGATAAACCAGGAAATCAAAAAACAAATTAAACAATTTATGGAGACCAACGAGAATGAATACACAACGGTCCAAAACCTATGGGATACTGCAAAGGCAGTCCTAAGGGGGAAATACATAGCCATCCAAGCCTCACTCAAAAGAATAGAAAAATCTAAAATGCAGTTTCTATATTCTCACCTCAAGAAACTGGAACAGCAACAGAGGGACAGGCCTAACCCACTGACAAGGAAGGAGTTGACCAAGATTAGAGCAGAAATCAATGAATTAGAGACCAGAACCACAGTAGAGCAGATCAACAGGACTAGAAGCTGGTTCTTTGAGAGAATCCATAAAATTGATAGACCACTGGCAAAACTTGTCCAAAAACAAAGAGAAAGGACTGAGATTATTAAAATTATGACTGAAAAGGGAGAGGTCACGACCAGCACCATTGAAATTGCAAGGATTATTAGAAACTTTTATCAACAGCTATATGCCAAAAAACTAAACAATCTGGAAGAGATGGAGGCCTTCCTGGAAACCTATAAACTACCAAGACTGAAACAGGAAGAAATAGATTTCTTAAATAGGCCAATTAACTATGAAGAAATTGAGTCAGTGATAAACAACCTTCCAAATAATAAAACTCCAGGCCCAGACGGTTTTCCTGGGGAATTCTACCAAACATTCAAAGAAGAAATAATACCTATTCTCCTAAAGCTATTTCAAAAAATAGAAACAGAAGGAAAGCTACCAAACTCATTCTATGAGGCTAATATTACCTTGATCCCCAAACCAGGCAAAGACCCCCTCAAAAAGGAGAATTACAGACCGATTTCTCTAATGAATATGGATGCCAAAATCCTCAACAAGATCCTTGCTAATAGAATCCAACAGTACATTAAAAGGATTATCCATCATGACCAAGTGGGATTCATACCTGGGATGCAAGCATGGTTCAACACTCGCAAATCAATCAATGTGATACATCATATCAACAAGAAAAGACTCAAGAACCATATGATCCTCTCAATTGATGCAGAAAAAGCATTTGACAAAATACAGCATCCTTTCCTGATTAAAACCCTTCAGAGTGTAGGAATAGAGGGTACATTTCTCAATCTCATAAAAGCCATCTATGAAAAGCCTACTGCAAGCATTATTCTCAATGGGGAAAAGCTGGAAGCCTTTCCCTTAAGATCAGGAACACGACAAGGATGCCCACTCTCGCCACTATTATTCAACATAGTACTAGAAGTCCTTGCAACAGCAATCAGAAGACAAAAAGGGATCAAAGGTATCCAAATCGGCAAAGAAGAAGTCAAACTGTCTCTCTTTGCAGATGACATGATACTCTATATGGAAAACCCAAAGGAATCCACTCCCAAACTATTAGAAGTTATAGAACAATTCAGTAAGGTGGCAGGATACAAAATCAATGCCCAGAAATCAGTTGCATTTCTATACACGAATAACGAGACTGAAGAAAGAGAAATTAGGGAATCCATCCCATTTACAATAACACCAAAAACCATGCGTTACCTTGGAATTAACTTAACCAGAGACGTAAAGGACCTATATGCTAGAAACTATAGATCACTTTTGAAAGATATTGAGGAAGACATAAAAAGATGGAAAAATATTCCATGCTCATGGATTGGAAGAATTAACATAGTTAAAATGTCCATACTACCCAGAGCAATCTACACTTTCAATGCTATCCCGATCAAAATACCGAGGACATTTTTCAAAGAACTGGAACAAATAGTCCTTAAATTTGTATGGAACCAGAAAAGGCCCCGAATCTCCAAGGAACTGTTGAAAAGGAAAAACAAAGCTGGGGGCATCACAATGCCGGATTTCGAGCTGTACTACAAAGCTGTGATCACAAAGACAGCATGGTACTGGCACAAAAACAGACACATCGACCAATGGAACAGAATAGAGAACCCAGAAATGGACCCTCGGCTCTTTGGGCAACTAATCTTTGATAAAGCAGGAAAAAACATCCGGTGGAAAAAAGACAGTCTCTTCAATAAATGGTGCTGGGAAAATTGGACAGCTACATGCAAAAGAATGAAACTTGACCACTCTCTCACACCATACACAAAAATAAACTCCAAATGGATGAAAGACCTCAATGTGAGACAGGAATCCATCAAAATTCTAGAGGAGAACATAGGCAACAACTTCTATGACATCGGCCAGAGCAACCTTTTTCACGACACATCTCCAAAGGCAAGAGAAATAAAAGATAAAATGAACTTATGGGACTTTATCAGGATAAAGAGCTTCTGCACAGCCAAGGAAACAGTCAAAAAAACTAAGAGACAGCCCACGGAATGGGAGAATATATTTGCAAAGGACACCACAGATAAAGGACTGGTATCCAAGATCTACAAAGAACTTCTCAAACTCAATACACGAGAAACAAATAAACAAATCATAAAATGGGCAGAAGATATGAACAGACACTTTTCCAATGAAGACATACAAATGGCTAACAGACACATGAAAAAATGTTCAAAATCATTAGCCATCAGGGAAATTCAAATCAAAACCACACTGAGATACCACCTTACGCCAGTTAGAATGGCAAAGATAGACAAGGCAAGAAACAACAATTGTTGGAGAGGATGTGGAGAAAGGGGATCCCTCCTACATTGTTGGTGGGAATGCAAGTTGGTACAGCCACTCTGGAAAACAGTGTGGAGGTCCCTTAAAAAGTTAAAAATTGAACTACCCTATGACCCAGCCATTGCACTACTGGGTGTTTACCCCAAAGATACAGACGTAGTAAAGAGAAGGGCCATATGCACCCCAATGTTCATAGCTGCATTGTCCACAATAGCCAAATCATGGAAGGAGCCGAGATGCCCTTCAACAGATGACTGGATTAAGAAGCTGTGGTCCATATATACAATGGAATATTACTCAGCTATCAGAAAGAACGAATTCTCAACATTTGCTGCAACATGGACGGCACTGGAGGAGATAATGCTAAGTGAAATAAGTCAAGCAGAGAAAGACAATTATCATATGATTTCTCTCATCTATGGAACATAAGAACTAGGAGGATCGGTAGGGGAAGAAAGGGATAAAGAAAAGGGGGGTAATCAGAGGGGGGAATGAAACATGAGAGACTATGGACTGTGAGAGGCAAACTGAGGACTTCAGAGGGGAGGGGGTGGGGGAAGGGGATAGCCTGGTGATGGGTAGTAGGGAGGGCACGTATTGCATGGTGCACTGGGTGTTATACGCAACTAATGAAGCATCAAACTTTACATCGGAATCTGGGGATGTACTGTATGGTGATTAACACAATATAATAAAATAAAATTAAAAAAAAATTTTTTTTATTATTATGTTATGTTAGTCACCATTCAGTACATCCTTAGTTTTGGATGAAGTGTTCCATGATTCATTGTTTGCGTATAACACCCAGTGCTCCATGCAATATGTGCCCTCCTTACTACCCATTAATTTTCCGTTAACTGTGTGGTAGAATTCTCCAGGGAAACCATCTTGCCCTGGTTTTTGGGACAGGTGTGTTAGGAGGTTTATGGCATTGCTTGGGGCCTGCTGTCTTGCTCTGGAATCTCATAGAGCCTGGTTGTCCTGGAGCTCAGAGCATCCCTCTTCCTGCAGGTGTAGACGGTCATATTCTCATTGCCATAGAAATGGACCGGCATGTGAGGGACCCTGGAGCAGGGAGAGCCCTGGAGGGAAAGGAGGTCTTTCTTCAAGGGCCCCACATTTTTCTTGCTCCAGAAGTCAGGTCCTTAAGGGAAGGAACCATTGGCTGTAGAGAATCAATTATTCCGGGGCCTGTCATTGAAGATTCTTCTGTGTTGGAAACTCTCTGCCCCCCAAACATCATTTCCACTTTTCAGTACATCACTAAGGTTGAGGGGTTCTGTGTCTGTTCTCAAGGTCAAGCCTCCAGTAAGTTTCCATCTGGGAATGGAGTGGAGAGAACCCTGACCCTGGAGGCCAGCGCCCCTGCACACGGCTGTCTTCCCTGAAATCACAGAGATGGGGATGGGACCGACCAGGAGTGAGCTGGAAGTGAGGGTCCTGCCAACTACTCAGGATGACGCTCTGCTAGGACAGAGGGGGACTCAGTGAGGTGGAACAGACAGACTCTTGGAGACAGAACTCTGCATAGCTCAGCCATCTGTACTGTTTACCACCATAACGGATTGTGGGAAGTTTTCCTTCCATTATTTACGGGGTTGAAGTTAGTCCTGCTTTAAAAATGCCCCGTCTCTTCTCGCACATTATGTATGTGATGGGATAATCCCACCTGCAGGCTTCCTGACATTCGCTTTCATATACATGGCGTGGAGTTTGAAATCGGTCTGTCCGCTACTGGTAGTTTTAGTTTGTGTTTTTTCAGCCTTAAAAAAACCCGTTCCACGTTTGCCACAAATACTAATTCAGTGTGAGATTGAACTCTATGGTCTGTGTCTACACGGAAAGAACCCCTTGTCTGTATTCTCCTGCAGCTGTCGCCGTGCATATGCACACGGCTTCCTCGAGGATGTGGACTTACCGGCCAGACCTGTGTCGCTTCTCTCACCAGGTGGTTCAGATCTACCCCCCAGATTGTCTTCAGGAAGTTACACTCAGACCAGTAACGAGCTGGGATTCTAAGTGCACAGTATTTTCTCCATCGATGCATTTTGCCCTTGTGTTCTCTTGTCACTCGTGTGGATGTAGTGGGATTTGGGCATCACAATTTCCCTGAAACTGTGGCAATACACTGAGGTGGAAAACACCAGGACCTTTAAATAGAATGAGCCACACGTGCCTGTTGGGGTCAGTGTGAGGTGAGCCCACAGCTCAGTCACACTCACGTGTGAAAGACGCTGTATCCATGACTCCCACCTGGGCACACGGAGCGTTCACACGGGTCCTTGATGTTGGCCATGATGGGGGTGTGTACACCAAACAAATGGGCAAATGCCACGAATCACGTGTTTTTGTTTTTAATTTATGTCTTGGAGCCCGTTTAGCAGCTCACCAGCAGGCTGCACTTCAGACACCCCTGAGCTCACTCCAACTGGTGGTATTTCTGGAAAACTCTACCCGGTGTCATCGCATGAGCAGAGAAGCGCTCTGTGAGTGCAGAGAGAGTTTAGGGAAAGGGTTAGATCATCTGTTCCACAACGGACCCGATTTTCACCCATTTATTTACTTGTGAAAACAGATTTTGTGTTTTGGGCTGAAAGGATGGAAGTCAATAGGGCACATCAAGGAAGGAAGAAATGGAAAGTAAAGGAAAATATATCCCATGAAAGTGGACCAGAGCTGCTGCCGTAGGAAGGTAGGAACTCAACCTTGCTATGTGGGACGAACCCTCTAGTCACAGGGATGAGGAAAGACAGGGGTCAGTAAGGATATCCAACAATGGCGGGAGGGAAAGCATCATAGCTCACAGGGGACGAGTCCCGGACAGGGAGAAGCCCAGACATATCCTGGCTCCTGTTTCCCCCTCGGTGTTCTCGGCAGACAGATCAGCTAGCATGAGCCACAGGCGTTCTTCCAGATCCCCCTGGGCACATGAGATCCATGTCCAGAGCTCTGCCACAGGGAACGGCGTGTTCGCTCCCCCTTGGGTTTAGCTGCTGGCTGCCTCTGGGGTCCTTGTCTGGCTGTGCCGAGCCTCCAGCAGCAGAATCCCGAGGACCACCAGGATGAAGGCAGCCACGCCCATGCGGATGACATTCTCCACCGTGTAATCTCTGCGATCAGAGGCTGGGAAGGAGGACAGAGAGGTTGCAGAGGTCAGTGTGGACCCAAATCAGCCCGGATGCTGGGTGTCTACGTAGAGCACCGTCTCCCCCTGTCAGGACAGCCCGTCCACACCAGCCCCATCTCTGAGACTTTCTCCTACTTACCACTGCCGGGGGCCGACTCGTTCTGGGGTGGGCTCACGGTGTCAGCTGTCCCTGCGGGGAAAATGGAAGCAGAAGGTGAGGAGCTGGGGACCCCCGTCCAGCCTGTCTTCTGCTCCGTGTTCTAGATCCCTCGACCCGTCACTATGTAGTTTTCGTACAGTTCCTGAACTAGCCCTTCTCTGCGCTACAGGGATCTCCTCAGCTCTCCTCACTGGATTCCTTCAGCCGCCTTGTTTTCCTTGGTTTCAGACTTTGCTTCCCGGTCACACTGGATAGATTCTGGCTGTGCCCCAGGAGCTGAGGGTGGCGGAGAAAAATGGCCTCTCAAAACAGAAATCATGTCCTTGTATGTTCTCTGTTCAGTCTGGGACATGAGACCCAACGTGCTCATGTCCCTGCAGATGAGAATTCCCAACTATTCCGTAGCTCAGGACCCAGCAGCATCCATGGACGAGGGGCTGGTGTCAGGGTCTGCTGACTGTCAGAGCTCAGAGTGGCCAACGTCTGGGGCAGGTCCCCTTCACCCGTGTCAGCCAGCTCCCTTCCTCCGGGTCTGCATTTTCATCAGGACCTAGAATATTTATCCTTGGATATGTTCATTAATTCATTCTTCATTTAATTACAAATACCTACAGTGATAGATAGATGATGATAGATCAGTAAACACATCTACATACTAACATGTATGTCCCAAAGGTGATGTTCAGTCATTGGGTCCTATGAACACTGTTAGTCCTTGCTTGCTGTGTGGACCTAGGCAGGAAGACCAGTTACAGACATGTGAAAACCAACGGAGGAAGATTACGGGCGTGAGGACGAATGGCTGTAGATAGACTCATTGGTTATATGTATGGACATATATAACCATGTTTATTTCTATAATTGCCAAGATCGTGTAAATATGTACATATAGAATCAGGTGTATATGTGCAGATATCTACATCTTACTGCCTAGAGGGAGAGAGAGAGGCAGAGAGAGGTGCGGTCTGTCTGTTCCTCACAGGACTGCAATTGAGTCTTTGCTGTGTGGGGCAGGCTGGGGGCAGGAGGGTCTGGACTCAGGCTTTGGGGGAATTGGAGGCAGGTCAGGAGGGGGGGTCTCCATCATCATCTCAGTGTTTGGGACAAACCCTAGAAATCTGGTGAGCTTTCAAGTATGGACTGTTAATTCTTTTATTTGCACTGAAAAGACAACCACTGTCCCCACTATATCACAGCCTAACCTGGGGAAGTCCATGCGTGTGGATTCCAAACCTCCAGGACCAGTGAAAGTCAGTGGGATTCTAACATGGGGTGAGCACACGAACTAAGACGTCATGGAAAAGCAAAAAGGAAGAACGAAATATGGACCAGTCCTAATTATAAAGACTCATACAAACAGTGTAAGTAATATTAGCTCCTACAATTCAGAAAACGCCAGTGCACAGTGAACATTATGCAGTTGGGTGAACCCCCAAATGTGTGAAACGAGGAAGGCTTTGTAAAAATCCTCATGTGGTTAAAAATCAAAGAGAAAAGTTAGTTGTTCAGAAGACGTACATCTTTCAGGAAAAGATCACGCTTCCAATAAAACCCTAATGAGGCAGGAAAATGGATTGAAATGTGTAGGTCAACAGTGCATTTGATATAAAAAGTGGTTATCATGAGCTTGCTCTAAAATGACATTTGGGTGCAATCAAGCTGTTTCCCTGACGTGAGGCCTCAGGACATCTTCCTCCGTCCTTTGGAGTGAGAATCGCCGCTGTGCATGGGAGCCGCGAGAAGGGAGATTTCCGTGTGTCCGAGGTGACGATGATTTCGCCCAGTGCGCAGAGCACAGTTGAAAGGGAGAGCGCAGCGGGTGCCAGCCCGTTGAGCGCTTCCACAGCCATCGCTGCCTTAGGCGCCTCAACCAGCGTTCAGACTGACGGAGCCGCATTCAGACCGCTGAGCGATTGTGAAAACAGGCTGCAAACTGACAGCACTTGTACGAATCAAGTTCAAGGGCCTTGAAGGTCGTGCATACGATGAATCCCTGCACTTTACCTGGCACGTCGAGATGCGTTGAGAATGTGCTGAGATCCAACAGTGGCCAAGGCTGTTCCCCACCAGGCACGTGAGCATCTCATGTAAGCGACGCCCCAGGGGAGAGGACCTGCTTCTGAGTGTGTCATCTCTGTCACCTGCGGGCCCTTCTCAGCCCGTCTGCAGGGGTCGCTCTCCAACGCCTGAAAAGCAGGCACAGGGACCCTGGACAAGCGTGGGCAGCAGTGCAGAGAGGCCGCCAGCTGCACTCGGACCCGTGGTGCGGCATCCTCAGGAATCCCGCGAGCCGGGCTGGGCCTCCCCGGTCTGAGGTGGGCACCGAGGGCCGTGGAGGCCCCCAGGGGAGCACAGGGGGCGGTGGAGTGGTGCCCACAGGCGGGAGGCTTCTCTCCAGGAGACTGGCCTGTGGGGCCTACACCCCGGATCAGACTGTGATACGGAGGCGGCAGGAGATGAGCGGGAGGCCTGTGTCTGCTCACCACCATCCTCACCCACTCACCCCTCCTGCAGCCCCTACCCCTTCCCTCCACTGAGACTGCAGGATGGGGACCCCGGGGGAGACTGTGGATCTTTCCAGCCTCTCCTGGGCTGGATCCTCCTCCTGGAGCCCCTGTGACCCCCCATTTATTACTGTGTCTGGCTTTCCTGAGACGTGCATCCAGAGCTGGCAGAGCTCCGTAAGGACAGTTTCAGGGCCCCTCACCTGAGACCCGCAGCTCCAGGGGGTCACTGGGCTGTGACAGCAGGTGGGGGGCGGTGCTGGAGGAGCCGTAGCACCTGTAGGTCCCCCCGTGGGCTGAGGTCACAGGACTCACGGAGAACTCAGCCTGGTGCTGCCCGGTTTGGGATTTCGATCTAAGACGCAGGGGGGGACTGGCTGCCCCCTCCTTGGACAGAAGGAACGTGTCCACAGCACTCCGTGACTGACACCGCAGGGTCACATTCTCTCCTGAGGTCACCGTGGGTCCCGGCTGCACGGAGAGGGAGGGTGTGTAGGGGAGCTGTCCTAGAGAGAGGAAGGGCGTGTGAGGGGCTGTGCAGCCCTTGTTCTGAACTGTGTCTGTCTGTCCTCGGAGTCTGTCCCCTTCCCCATCCCCTGTCTCTCTCTGTCTCCTCCCTCCCTGGGACCCCACACCCCTGGTCCCACCACCACCACCTGGGCTCCCCTGGCTGACCCGTGGGCTCTTCTCACCTGCGACCAGGATGTCCAGGGGGTCACTGGGGGCCGACCACTCGGGGGAGAGGCTGTGTCGACCATAGCACGTGTACCAGCCCCCGATGGAGGGTCTCACAGGGCCCAGGGCGAAGTCTGCCCCAGAGAGCCCAGCCTGGGGCTGCCGGCCAAGGAGCTGGGGAGGGTCACGTGCCCCCTCCTTGGACAGAGAGAATCTGTCATAGCCGACATCAGAGTGACACTGGAGGGTCAGGCTCTGTCCAGAGGTCACGACAGGGCCCTCCGGGGTCAGGAGGGAGGGCTTCCCCGACACACCTGGGAGAAGACCAGCCATGGATCTCAGGGGCTGATTCTCCCCAAACCTCCGTTGTACTCTCCTGACCCCCGGGTCTCACTGTCCCTCACCCTCTGTGTCTCTGACCTGTGAGCCCCATGGTCCCCTCACCCCACCCTCTCATCTGGGGCTCCCCTGGGAGCAGAGCCCCCATAACCTGTCTGGTGCCTCAAAACACAGATGGGGCAACAGTCAGACTCCCTCACCTGAGACCAGCAGCTCCAGGGGGTCACTGGGGTAGGACCACATGTGGGGGGTGTTGTTGTAATAACCGTAGCATCTGAACGTCCACCTGAGGCTGGGGGTCACGGGGCCCACAAGGAACAGAGCCTGGAACTGCACACTGGGGGCTCGCTGGGAGTCCAGGGTCGAGGAGGGCTGGCGTTCTCCTTCCTTCATCAGGACAAACCTGTAGAATGTCATCCATGAGGCACACTTGAGGGTCACGTTGCCTCCTGAGGCCACGACAGGGCTGGGCAGGGCTGAGAGCTGGGGTTTGCCATGGATTCCTAGGAGAGAGGAAGGGGGCGGTGTTAAATGGGGCTCAGGTCCCCCCACATGATCCCCAGGGCTCGGCTGTGAGAGGGAGACACCCTGAGAGCAGACCCCCTTCCTGAGGACAGAGCCTGGGGCCTGGACCCTGAGTGGGCTCGCACCTGTCACCACCAGCTCCAGGNTTGTGGGGGGTGTTGTTGTAATAACCGTAGCATCTGAACGTCCACCTGAGGCTGGGGGTCACGGGGCCCACAAGGAACAGAGCCTGGAACTGCACACTGGGGGCTCGCTGGGAGTCCAGGGTCGAGGAGGGCTGGCGTTCTCCTTCCTTCATCAGGACAAACCTGTAGAATGTCATCCATGAGGCACACTTGAGGGTCACGTTGCCTCCTGAGGCCACGACAGGGCTGGGCAGGGCTGAGAGCTGGGGTTTGCCATGGATTCCTAGGAGAGAGGAAGGGGGCGGTGTTAAATGGGGCTCAGATCCCCCCACATGATCCCCAGGGCTCGGCTGTGAGAGGGAGACACCCTGAGAGCAGACCCCCTTCCTGAGGACAGAGCCTGGGGCCTGGACCCTGAGTGGGCTCGCACCTGTCACCACCAGCTCCAGGGGGTCACTGAGCTCTGACCAGCCAGTGGGACTGAGATAGCGACAGTGATATCGTCCTGCAGAACCGTCTGTCATGTATGTGGTGGAGAAGTTGGCCTTGTCCCCGGGCTCCAGTGGCTTCCATGTGACCCAGGTCCATAAGTCTCCCTCATTTTTTTTTTTAAAGATTTTATTTATTTATCTGACAGAGATAGAGACAGCCAGAGAGAGAGGGAACACAAGCAGGGGGAATGGGAGAGGAAGAAGCAGGCTCACAGCAGAAGAGCCTGATGTGGGGCTCGATCCCATAACACCGGGATCACGCCCTGAGCCGAAGGCAGAAGCTTAACCGCTGTGCCACCCAGGCGCCCCAAGTCTCCCTCATTTTTAAGCAGGCGGTACTCCTGGGCCTCCAGGCTCCCCTGACACCAGATGGTCACAGATGTCCCCCAGGGGATCGCAGAGCTTGGCTCAGCCCAAATGGTGGGTTTGGGGAGGGTCCCTGGAAGGAAACAGAGTCTGGGTCACAAGACCGTCCCCACCCCCAGGTCCCAGTTCAGCCCAAAGCCCCAGATGTTCCCCCTCTGTCAGCCCAGAAGTGCTGATCTCCATCCCCCACTGCCTGGTGGGTGGCCCCTGCCCCCGTGAGGAGGTGGGACTGGGACCCTGGGGACAGACTCACCTGCGTGCACTGGGGTCCTGGGGCCCACACTCAGCCCTGGAAGAGAGTCCCGTGAGAGCTTTGCCCAGAAATCCTGAGCAGAACCCCTCTTCCCCATGAGCCTCTTGACCCTGGGTCCTCTGACAGACCAGGGCCTGGCTGTGGGGCGGGTCCCTGCCAGACTAGGGTGTCCCCTCCCCTCCTCAGATCTCACCGAGACAGAGCAGTGCCATGAGGGTGGGGGTCATGGCGTCTCCTCTCTCTGGCTCTAGCAGCACAGATGGAGGGCCCTCAGTGCCCACAGGACAGGCAGACACACAGGGTGTGACCAAACTGTGGCCAGTCCTCCCTGTATTGGTTGTCACGTCAGCTGCCCCACAGGAAGAGGAACAGCCCCTCCCCAAGGACCTAGCCTGGCTCTGGTGTCCATGACGGTGCAGCAAGTGGACCCCAAGGCTTTCTGAGACGCCCCATCCAGGGGAGGAGACCAGGGTATGTCCTTCCCTCCCAGAGCCTCCCCCATGGGTCTCCTGCATCCTCAGCACATTGCTGGGGTCCTCACCATGGACCGGGTACCCGGACCCCGGAAATGCTGCAGGGGACGCGGGTTCCTGCTGTGTTGGGGAGCTCATGTCAGCAGAGACACACGTGTGACGTCTCTGCAGAACGCAGGGGGAAGTCACAGTGGCAATGAGCCCAGAAGAGAAATACAGGCAAATAGGGAAGGAAGCACAGCCCCTCTCCTGGCCCCGGAGCGTGGGCTTTCTTTCTATCAGAGCCTGCATGAAGCTTTCTATCACTTCTCTATTTTCCTATGACACCGTCCACACCCCATTCATAAGAATATGCCTGTGCGAGTCCCTCCTGGCTCCTCGATGACCCTTGTTCCTGGGGCAGAGCTGTGCTCCCCACACTGGGGTCCTGCCTGCAAGCTGTAGGAACAATACATGGGTGAGGCTCTGACTGGGGGCAAAGCTGATTCTCATGTCAATACTACTCCAGCCCCCACTGCCTGGGTGACCTTGACCAAAGTGACCTGGTCTGTAGCATGATGCCCTGAACCGCATTCTCAGAGTGGATGTGGGGTCAGCGAGATCTGGACCATGGGTGGGATCAATCTTGTCAGTTTCCTGACCTGATTAATTATGGTGTGGGGAGACACCAGAGGCCCATGTGTCAGACCCCACAGTGAGGGTGGACCAGTGATGCACGTCCTTGAGAGACCCCATGTGCTCTTCACACTGAGAAATGCTGTTTGTAATGTTTCTGAAATTATTGACAACATCCTATTTCAGGAAAGAGAAACAAAAATTTCTGGAATTGAGAGGGAGCACAACAGAAACAGAGGCCAAAGCTGAGTGACCTCCAGTGCCCGGGGTCAAGTTGGGGGGCGTCAAATTTGATTTCTGCCTCTGTGTGACCAGGAGAGGAGGCCAGGTCCTCGCAGGCAGGAAGGGCATCCAGTTTCTGGGTGACTGTGGAAGCAGAGTGACCCCTCCACCATGTGTGGGGTGGGCACTGGATTGTCTCTCCCTCTGACCCAACCCAGAGGTCAGCACTGAGCCACGTCCCCTCTGTATGTGTGTGGAATGGTTCTGTCTAGTGGAACCCCCATGGGCATCTGTCCATGTGTGAGTGTGCAGCTCCCACAGGAGCCATTCCTGCTGGACACATCCCTGCCCAGATGCTGAGTAGGGAGAGTGGATGCCAGGGGTCAGTGGGGCTGTGACCATCCACCCCTCTCAGTCCTGAGCTTCAGGACGGCCCTGGGAGCAACTGTCTCTGGAACTCAGTTGTGTGGGAGGCGAGTGTCCAACAGGAATGGCCATCAGAGAGTGACCCCAATGCGATAAGGAGTGCAATGGAAGACTGTGTGCAGAGCCGTCAATCGTAGCCCAGGTCGTGGGAAAATAGGAATACGGGAGACTCATTTTACCGGAAGCACGTGAAATCTTAAAAAAGTGAACGTTGAATTCTTGAAGCAATAACAGAAGTTATATTATGGAAGAAGATAGAAACTGGAAAAGAATTAGTCAAATACTCTGGAGGTAAAAAATAAATAAATAAAAACTTATTATATAACAGTACTTATATAGATAGTACTGTATGTTGGCTGACAAACATAATAAGAAAATAAAAATAAATAAATAAAAACCTGATATAACAGAATGCCACTACTTGTTCCCTCCATGAGAAAATGCAGCTGAAGAGCAGAACATGAAATCGAGTTACCACCTTATGCCAGTTAGAATGGCAAAGATTGACAAGGCAGGAAACAACAAATTTTGGCGAGGATGTGGAGAAAGGGGATCCCTCTTACACGGTTGGTGGGAATGCAAGTTGGTACAGCCACTCTGGAAAACAGTGTGGAGGTCCCTTAAAAAGTTAAAAATTGAGCCCCTATGATCCAGCCATTGCACTACTGGGTATTTACCCCAAAGATACAGACGTAGTGAAGAGAAGGGCCACACGCACCACAACGTTCACAGCAGCATTGTCCACAATAGCTAAATCATTGAAGGAGCCGAGATGTCCTTCAACAGATGACTGGATTAAGAAGATGTGGTCCATATACACAATGGAATATTACTCAGCCATCAAAAAGAACGATTTCTCAACATTTGCTGCAACATGGACAGCACTGGAGAAGACAATGCTAAGCAAAATAAGTCAAGCAGAGAAAGACAATTATCATATGGTTTCACTCATTTGGAACATAACAAGTAGGAAGATCGGTAGGAGAAGAAAGGGAAGAAGGAAGGGGGGGTAAACAGAAAGGGGAATGAACCATGAGAGACTGTGGACTCTGGGAAACAAACTGAGGGCTTCAGAGGGGAGGGGGTGGGGGAATGGGATAGACTGGTGATGGATATTAAGGAGGGCACGTATTGCATGGTGCATTGGGTGTTATACGCAAATAATGAATCATGGAACATTGCATCAAAAACTAGGGATATACTGTATGGTGACTAACATAGCATAATAAAATTAAAAAAAAATACCACCACCACCACCAACAACAACAACAAAAAAACCCAGAAACATACTTGGATCATCCCTCCCACAGAGAGAAGGAGTTCAAGTTCTCACCTTTAAAGATGATGTCCAGGTCTGATTGATAACCAGGCCTTCACAAATTGTAGGAAACACCTTTTTATTTCTGATGAGTTTTTGTTTTCATTACGAATTGTTGATGTGTTTTATCAAAAGCTTTGTCTGCATCTGTTGAAATTATTTATTTTTAAGTTATTAAAGTGTAGTTGACATATTAGTCCAATGTGAGTCAACATTTATATACATTATGCAATGCTCACTATAAGATGTGCAGTTACCGTGTGTCACACAAAAAATTATTACAACAATACCGATTGTATTCCCTAAGCTGTATTTCACATCCCCTGGCTCATTTAATATGCAACTGGAAGTTTGTACATATTAATCCCCTTCCCCTCTTTCACCCATCTCCCCATCCCCCTGCCCTCTGGTTTGTGAGATGGTCGTTTTTTACTTATACTGTTAATGTATTGGATTATATCGATCGAGTTTTAAATTTTTAAGCTACTCTGTCTCCCCCCCACCAGGGTGGTCATGATGTAGTGTCCTTTTTATACATTGCTGAATCTTATTTGTGAACGTTTAGTTTAGAGATTTACATCTACGTTTATGTGAGAGAACTTTCTGCGCCTTTTCCATTCTGTAATTTCCTTCTCTAGTTTTGGTGTGAATTTCTTCTTGGCCCTATACAATATTGCTTCTTCTTTTTTTATTCTCAGGGAGGGTTTGTATAATTTTGTGGTGTGTGTGTGCATGTGTGTGCATGCGTGTGTGACTGTATGCATGTGAGTGTGTGCATGTGTGTGCATGTGAGTATGTATGCATTGTATCCATGTGGGCTTAAGAGTATGTGTGTTTCCTAAGTGCAAAGCTTTGGAGGAAATTGCCAATGAAGCCTCAACAGACACATTCGTGTGTTACAGAATTATCCCCATGCCATTAGCTCACACTTCCATCTCATAACATAGTTGCCTTTCTTATATGCGTCGAGAACATTGAGGTGTACGCTCTTTGCAACATTCGAGAATATGCTACAGTGTTTTGAGCTGTGGTCACCAGGCTGTACATCAGATCCTCCGAACTTGAGGTCTTATAACCGCATAGACGTTATCTGTAGCCATAATCTTGATCAGCACTTCCCCATTTCCACCCCTCAGCCCTGGTGGCCACCGCTCTGCGCGCCATTTCCCTCAGATTCCACACACTTCAGTTGGGGGGTGGTTTGATCACAGTCCCTTCTCCATCATCGTAGTAGCTTCCATTTTGAGGATTTTATCCAGTTCGTCTACATTGTCTCATAACAGAACATTATGAACTATTTTATGCTGATATCAATTTAAAGTGTGTAGGATGTGATGCCATTCAAATGGTGATGTGTGCCTCCTCTCTCTCTCTCTCTCTCTCTCTCTCTCTCTCTCTCTCTCTCTCATTCTTGGCTGCTGTGGCTAGGATTTAAAAATGTGACCCTTGTTTACAAAAATGAACATTTTTAGCTTTATTGATTTTCTCTCTTTTTTTATGTGTCCTCATTAGTAGCTAGCTGTGTCCTTACTATTTCCCCTTCTACCTTTATTTGAAATAAGTTGCTCTTCTTTCTCGACGTTCTTGATATAATAGGTATGTCACTAATTTTTGAAGGCTTTTTCTGTTCTAATATATTAGTTCTTAGTTCTTCATTTTCCCATCTCATAGGTTTGATGTTTAACATTTCCATTGTCCTTCAGTGTAAACATTCTCTCATTTTCATTTTGGTTTTCTCATTTCATCATGGATTGTTGAGTAGTCCGTTCTTTGATTCCCACGGTGTAGGGATATTACTCTCTTCGACGGCAGAATCTGGCGACTCCCAGAGGGTCCCGGGGGCTCCTACTGGTCCGCGTGAGGAGTCCAGGCTGGCTGGGGTCATTAGGTGGCACGCGCTGTGGGCAGCTCCTGTGCCCTCCAGGGTCCCTGCGGTCCCCCTCCCTGGAGTGTGGGGTCTGCGTCCTTCCTGGGCTAGTGGATGGCCAGAGCAGCATACACGCTGGGCTCTGCTGGGGGCTCCCCTGATTGGCAGGGAGGGGATGAACTTGTCTCCCGTCTGAGGGTCAAGCGGTTCAGCTGGGCGTAGGTCACATCCTCTGGGACGTCAGATGCAGCAGCCTGTTGTGGGGAGAGTGACAGGGGAGGTATGTGGTTGGGTGGCGGGAGCCTGGAGACTCAGAGAAGAAGGGACCCACCTGACAGTCCGTCTGCCCGCCTTCCTCTGCCTGTCTGTCCCCTGAGTCCAGCAATCCCCCCGACATGGGGGAAGGAGAAGTGGCCAGGCCCCGCCTGAGTGTTGATCTTGAGTGGTTCCCCTGGCCTTACGTCCCTCCCTGGGGGTCGTCATCCTGTGTGTTCTGCTGCGGACAGACAGTGCAGGCAGGTTTGTCTCCTTGATGTCACTCCACTGCCTCAGACAATTTTCCACATTACTGCTGGAGTGATGCTTTCAAACTTTCAGGCAGATTAGGTCACTTTCCTGGTGGGCTTTCCAGGGGCTGCCTGAGCCTTGGGGCGTGTGATGCTTTCTACGGCTCTGACTCTACTCCTGACACTGTTTCTTGCTCATTTGGCTCCAGCCACATGGCCCATGCTCCTGATAAAGCATGTTGCTGCCTCAGGACCTTTGCACCGGCTACCCCCTTCTCGGTTTATTTTCCTTGGCCACACTTTGCACTCGAGGACGCTGCCCACTTCCTTGCCTACTGTCCATCCCCCACAAGGTGAGCTCATGGAGGGCGGGTCAGATTCACTCACTGCTGTGCCTGCAGCACTGGGGGGGCGTGGTAAATGTGGGCTCCCTGTGCCCGATTGCTGGGTGAATGAATGAAGGGGGCCTAGAGACCTGTGGGGGATTCATTTCTTCATGCACCATCTTGAGACCTGGGCATGCACCCCAAAAACCAGAAGTCAGACAGTGGATGGGGAGCCAGGAGAGGGCAGTACAGACGAGGCCCCAGGAGGTCACAGCAGGATGAGCCAGGGCACCCAAGGAGGGAGAGGGCCTCTGTGGGACCCTGCTGAGATGGGGTGGTGTGAGGACAGAGTGGCCACTGGATTAGTTTGGCACCACAGGGGCCCTGGGGTCTGCACGAGAGCGGGGGCCTCACCCGATGCTCCAGCTGCACCCCCTCCTCAGGCTGTGTGTCTCCCACGGCAGCATCTGCGGGGGCAGAACGGGGGTACCTCTTGGCAAGGTCCCCTGAGCTCTCCTCTCAGGGCTGCAGACCCTGCCCTGCTCCCAGACGGGGCCGCTGTGATCCAGGGGACTCAGCAGTGGGGTGAGGTGCTGAGGTCCTGCATGTGGGAATTCGGTCCTCACCCCCTACCCCAGACCCTCCCAGCCCACCCCCAGGGCGGCCCCCTTCCTCTCACAGAGGCTCTCCTC
>NC_048229.1:26948887-26963520 GCF_002007445.2 Ailuropoda melanoleuca
ACCTGTCCTGCTGGCCTCTGTCCTTGGCCTCCGGGTCTGCAGCCCCTGCAGGGCGTTGGGAATCAGCCTCCCTCTGGGCCGGGAGGTTACGACCCCCCCATGTGATGCCAGGGAAGGAGCCCTTCACACATACTCTCTGTGTTTCTCCATCTCCCGACATTGAAAAGTNTCTGTGTTTCTCCATCTCCCGACATTGAAAAGTGGGAAACAAATTCAAGGGGCACGTGGGTCCCACCTGGGTGTTTTCTTTCTAGACTCTGACTGAGATTCTGCAAGTGTCTTTCTACACCAGCCTTTCCCACCTCCCTGGTTTCCCTCTGGCCACTGCCCTGAGCCCACCCTCGGTCGGCCCACGGGGCAGCCTCCACCCCCGGGCCCGTCACCCCCTTCCCTTCTCACCCCGCTTCCTGCCTTTGCCCCGACGCCGGTATCGGACCAGGAGGAGGACGAGGAGGCCGAGCAGCAGGACGAAGGCCACCGCGGCCCCGATGAGGACGTACAGGTACCAGTGGGGACCTTGGGCACGAGCCACACCATGACTGAGCCAGCGATGCCATTTCACTGAGCACCTGCTGTATGCATTCACCTCTGACCCTGCCAACAGCCCTGCAGCAGGGGATCGCCGCCCCTCCCACCCACTCCACAGACAGGAAACTGAGGCACAGAGAGGTCATGCACGTGTCCCAGGTCGCCCAGCATGGAGGCGGCAGGGCTGGGGCTGGAACCGTGGCTGTGGGTTCCCTGTGCTCTCCTCACGCTGTCCCCTGTGTGGACACCAGCTCGGGGCTCTGGGCTCCTCATCTGGGGGCAGGCCTGTCCCAGCATCTTCTGGAACTAAGGGTCCTTCCGGATTCCCTTTCAACCTGAACGCCCCCAGCCACTGTGCTCCTCCCCTCCCCCTACAATGTCACCATCACTGCTGCAAAGGGACAGTCCCTGCCATAGATCATGACCTGGGGACTTCCCCCTGAGCCCTCCTCTCCCAGGAGGTCAGAGCCACAATCAGAACTGAGGGAAATCTATTCTAGGCCACGACTCTCTCCTTTACACTTGGGGAAACTGAGGCCGACACAGGGGAGGGGTATGTGCAAGCCAGCGACTCCAGAGGTCCCTGAACTGAGGGGGTAACTCAGCCCCTGTTCCCCATGGACCCTCTCACCACTCCTGACAGAAAGCCTCACCCTCAGAGCCTCCTGGGGTCAGGAGGGGGGAGGGGCGGGGCCTGGTGCACTCCTCACTGCACCTGGCTGCTCCTCCCTGACCTGGGGGCCCTCCCTCTCCCTCTGCCATGAGCACCCCAGCCCTCCTCCACAGCCTCAGAGCCCCTGGAGTCCGTCGTCCCCCTGGCATCTCTGAGACACTGGGAGAAAAACCCCTGGACAGCAGCCCCTGGGACTCACCAGCTGTGGAGCCTGGCCCTGTGGGTGGGGGGCCGGGGTCTCTAGGGGAATCTGGGGAAAAGACAGGAGTAGGGGTGGGGCTGGAGCTCCCCCGAAAGACCCTGTCTCTGCCCACACTCTTCTCCCTCATGTGCCCCCAAGGTCCTCCTCCTCCACCTGGAGAATTCTGATGATGGGGGCGAAGGACAGGGCAGGGGTGGGAGGGCCCCGTTTCCCTCCTGCACTGAGAGGGGTGGACCCTCTGGCGACCCTCCCTCGGAGCCCCCCCACTCCCATCTCAGGCCAGAGCCCTCCTGGGCACAGGGCCCTGAAGACAATGTTGGGACACAGAGGGGACAGGGTCAGGGGCCCCTCACCTGAGACCCGCAGCTCTAGGGGGTCACTGGGCTGTGACAGCAGGTGGGGGGCGGTGATGGAGGAGCCGTAGCACCTGTAGGTCCCCCCGTGGGCTGAGGTCACAGGACTCACGGAGAACTCAGCCTGGTGCTGCCCGGTTTGGGACTTCGATCTAAGACGCAGGGGGGGACCGGCTGCCCCTTCCTTGGACAGAAGGAACGTGTCCACAGCACTCTGTGACTGACACCACAGGGTCACATTCTCTCCTGAGGTCACCGTGGGTCCCGGCTGCACGGAGAGGGAGGGTGTGTAGGGGAGCTGTCCTAGAGAGAGGAAGGGCGGGTGAGGGGCTGTGCGGCCCTTCTTCTGAACTGTGTCTGTCTGTCCTCGGAGTCTGTCCCCTTCCCCATCCCCTGTCTCTCTCTGTCTCCTCCCTCCCTGGGACCCCACACCCCTGGTCCCACCACCACCACCTGGGCTCCCCTGGCTGACCCGTGGGCTCTTCTCACCTGCGACCAGGATGTCCAGGGGGTCACTGGGGGCCGACCACTCGGGGGAGAGGCTGTGTCCACCAAAGCACGTGTACCGGCCCCCGAGGGAGGGTCTCACAGGGCCCAGGGCGAAGTCTGCCCCAGAGAGCCCACCCTGGAGCTGCCGGCCAAGGTACTGGGGAGGGTCACCTGCGCCCTCCTTGGACAGAGCGAATCTGTCATAGCTGACATCAGAGCGACACTGGAGGGTCAGGCTCTGTCCAGAGGTCACGACAGGGCCCTGCGGGGCCAGGAGGGAGGGCTTCCCCGACACACCTGGGAGAAGACCAGCCATGGATCTCAGGGGCTGATTCTCCCCAAATCTCCCTTCTCCCATCCTGACCCCTGGGTCTCACTGTCCCTCACCCTCTGTGTCTGTGACCTCTGATCCCCCATGGTCCCCTCACCCCACCCTCGCATCGGGGGCTCCCCTGGGAGCAGAGCCCCCGTAACCTGTCTGATGCCTCAAAACATGGACGGGGCAACAGTCAGACTCCCTCACCTGAGACCAGCAGCTCCAGGGGGTCACTGGGGTAGGACCACACGTGGGGGCTGTGGCTGTAATAACCATAGCATCTGAACGTCCTCCTGAGGCTGGGGGTCATGGAGCTCACAGGGAACAGAGCCTGGAACTGCCCACTGGGGGCTCGCTGGGAGTCCAGGGTCGAGGAGGGCTGGCGTTCTCCTTCCTTCATCAGGACAAACCTGTAGAATGTCATCCATGAGGCACACTGGAGGGTCACGTTCCCTCCTGAGGTCACGACAGGGCTGGGCAGGGCTGAGAGGCTCGGTTTGCTATAGACTCCTAGGAGAGAGGAAAGGGGCAGTGTTAAATGGGGCTCAGATCCCCCCACATGATCCCCAGGGCTCGGCTGTGAGAGGGAGACACCCTGAGAGCAGACCCCCTTCCTGAGGACAGAGCCTGGGGGAACTGCCCAGAGTGGGCTCGCACCTGTCACCACCAGCTCCAGGGGGTCACTGAGCTCTGACCAGCCAGTGGGACTGAGATAGCGACAGTGATATCGTCCTGCAGAACTGTCTGTCATGTATGCGGTGGAGAAGTCAGCCTTGTCCCCGGGCTCCAGTGGCTTCTGTGTGACCCAGGTCCATAAGTTTCCCTGTGTGATCCAGGTCCATAAGTCTCCCTCATTTTTAAGCAGGCGGTACTCCCGGGCCTCCAGGCTCCCCTGACACCAGATGGTCACAGGGGTCCCCCAGGGGATCGCAGAGCTTGGCTCAGCCCTGATGGTGGGTTTGGGGAGGGTCCCTGGAAGGAAACAGAGTCTGGGTCACAAGACCTTCCCCACCCCCTGGTCCCAGCTCAGCCCAAAGCCCCAGAGGTCCCCCTCTGTCAGCCCAGAAGTGCTGATCTCCATCCCCCACTGCCTGGTGGGTGGCCCCTGCCCCCGTGAGGAGGTGGGACTGGGACCCTGGGGACAGACTCACCTGCATGCACTCGGGTCCTGGGGCCCACACTCAGCCCTGGAAGAGAGTCCCCGTGAGAGCTTTGCCCCGAATCCTGAGCAGAACCCCTCTTCCCCATGAGCCTCTTGACCCTGGGTCCTCTGACAGACCAGGGCCTGCCTCTGGGGCGGGTCCCTCCCAGACTAGGGTGTCCCCTCCCCTCCTCAGATCTCACCGAGACAGAGCAGGGCCATGAGGGTGGGGGTCATGCTGTCTCCTCTCTCTGGCCCTGGCTGTGCAGATGCAGGGACCTCGATTCCGGCCCAACAGACAGATACACAGGGTGTGGGGACTTGGAGGCCAGCCCTCCCCATCACGGGGTTGTCACGTCAGCTGCCCCACAGGAAGGGGAACAGCCTGGCTGTCATTTCCCCAGGGCTGAGGCTGGGGCAGGCAATGGGCTTTGCAGATGTTTCTGGACACATAGGAGGCTTCACCTGATGCATACACTGCTGTCTTCCTGGCCTCATACCTGCCTTGTGCCCTTCGACAGGTATTTACTGAATGTTTGCATTTCGCCTGGCCCAGAATACATCAGTGGAGTAGACTGATTCCAAGCAGTTTGCGGAGCTCAGATTAACCGGAGAAAACTGAAAGAAAAAGAAACACAATTTAAAAACGTGTGACTAGTGTATTATTTTCCTGTGGCATTGGTGGCATAAGCAGTCACTACAAGCTAGTGGGTTACAGCAGCAAAGATTTATTATCTTATCGTTCTGGAGGACAGAATTCCAACTTGGACACCCCTGAGTTAACATCGAGGTGTCCTGGGGCTGTGCTCCTTCTAGAGGCCCGGGGGGGCGAATCCATTCCCTCACCTTTCCCAGCGGCCAGCCCTGCCCATACGCCTTGCCCCCCTCCTTCCATCTCCAGAGCCAGCTTCCAGCCCTCCAGGTGCCTGGAGCCTCTCCTTCTTTGCCTCTGACCCCCCAGCCCCCTCCTTCACTCGTAAGGACCCGTGTGATGACTCACGGCCAAGCATTCTGTCTCCACTAGAGCCCAGGAGCAACCCAGAGCTGCTGCAGGAAAGGCCAGTGGTTCTCTGCAGAACGGGCGGAGTGTGGCTCCGAAGTCTTGAATATCTGTTTTGTACTTCATCTGTATAGTTCCCTGCTGGAGGGGTCGACCTCATCGCCACAGAAGCTCCGAACGCCATTGCATCCTACAACTCGGGCTTCCTGCAGCCTGGACGCGTCGCAAGCGCTTCTCTTTTTCCGGACTCGACGCCAAAGCACAGGCCTCTCGAGACGCTCGGTAAGTGTACGTGCGCGGGGCGGAGGGTGCCCGGGAGCGGAATGTGGTCTCCGCATTCCCAAGCTGGCCCCCTAGGGATCAAGCTACTGTCTCGTTTGTAGGAGGGTCGGATGGAGACATGAGTTGTCACCTTGGGTTATCTCAGCTTGCCTCAGGCAGCTGCGCTCCTAGAAATTTCACCAAGGCGGCAAGAACCTGAAATCTGGGGAGATTTATTTCCCACCCTCCTAAAAGTACCTAGAATGGTTGCTACTTCCTGTTCCACAGATACGATCCACACGGTGTGTACTGGACCTGTGTGATGTCCTGTGCAGTGGAGGGACAGTGACGGTCCCCGCAGCCGGTATAGCAAAGGGCTGGAGACGGGCCCAGGGCTGGAGACGTGCGCAGCGCTGGCGACCGATGCTGGGCTGGAGACATGCGCAGGGCTGGAGACGTGACATGGACCCCAACAAACATGGACAGGGACAGCGTATGCCTGGCCCTGAGAACTAACGGCAGATTGAAACTGAAGGCCTATAGACAGACCCAGGACAATAAACACCCCAGTGAACAGGTGCGTGCCAGGTGCCAGGGGATACACGGGTTTCTCCGTGGGTCTTCAGCTGGAGCAGGAGTGGAAATTGGAATCACCTGGGACACAAGAACCCACTTCTCCAAGGTCCGGCTCTGTCTTCAGTGCAAACCAAGTAGGCAAGTCGAGTGGGAGTGGAAGACACCATTGCCTTGTGTCTTTCCGAGTTCTTGGTGGTGTATGAATCTGGGCAGTCTCTCCAAGAGTGAGAGTTACTTTTGTTTCACTGTTTTGGTAGGGAGAGGCATTTCCAGCACCTTCCACCTGGCCTTTCCTTCACCGAATCTCTTATTCCACACATCAGAAAACCAGTGTCCGCTGTTGAGGATGTCTCTTCAGTCTAAGGATTCCAGAAATTAGAGAAATAACCACAAGGGTGGGTCCGGGAAACCACCTATCACACCTCCTCCTTATGTCTCCACTCTCCCTGGTCCACTAAGATGGCCGTGGTTTGGGGTCTCCAGAAGTAGTTGAGTATTTAACAAAATGGTAAGATCAACAAAGCATGTTTTAGTAAAAAAAAAAAAAAAAAAAAGTCCGCAGGAGACGACAGATTACTATTTTACCAATAAAGAAGGCAATGGCACTGTTTTTAAATGAGGAGAGAGGAAATGCTGAAAATGCACAGGGAATAGTGACTCTGTCCATCCTCAGCTTCCTCCAGACTTTCCAGAACCTGAATGTGCGTGAGGCACTGCGCATACATCTTCCTCCTCTCTGGAGAAGCAGACTATCGGAAAGAACTCCTCGTCCCCATCTCTCCTGCTCAGAAATTCCCACTCTGTGACTTCCCATTTCAGAGTGGATGCCAGATCTGAATCTGTCTCTCTTGGTGTCCTCACTCCCATCTCCCCTGAATTCCCACCCAGAGCTCCCCCTTCACCCACAGGTCCAACATCATTTCACCTGGTGTCTAGGACCTTCATGGAAGTGACTAATTTTGCATTTCAAACGGATTTTATGCTATTTACACATTCAGTGTCTCTCCCTGCCTCATAAGTAATTGTCCCTGAGAGGGAAGGTGATGTATCTGAGAATTTGTTATAACGATTCTGTAAGCAAGCGAAAGGCGTTGAGCAATAAGTTGCCCCATGGAATTCTAAGCCGTTATCTTCTCATTGCTAAATCGTGTAAGACAATAAATGAACACTTACACAGCAAATAACTACATTATTAATGATTGGTTAATAACTGCTTCGTTGACCACCAATGCTTAATGTAAGGCTATTTATTAATGAGTAGTAAATTGATAATGCACCCCTGAGAAGATAATTTGAGGGGAATTTTAAAGCGGAATTTGAGGCTCGTTCTAAAAGTACAAAATGATATCATAAAAATATGACTCACTTTCCTTCCCTGCAGCATAAGGCAGAACAGGATGGTGAGTTTCGCAACCTCGGTGACTTTCCTGCCTGCCTCTGCTGTGCGGAGGGGCCCGGGGTCAGAGCCTAGAAGGCCACACTGAGCAACAGGATGCATGGATAGTCGTCCATTACCCTCCCATCCCGCTTGCGTTTCGACACTGACATTCTACCGGAAGCAGAACTGCCACTTCCTCATTTGTCAGTCTCTGTAGTGGTCCCAAAGAAGACGTGGACTTCTCCTTTTTCCGAAGACCATTTTTTACCTGTCATAAGGGCACAGTTCTGCATTTTAGGCACTGTCCAAAGGTGCCATCTAGTGAAGACCGCCCCGCACCTGGTTCAGAGCTGGACGGTCAGAAGATTCGTGGGTCCTGCCCAGGTCACCAGCTCTCCCCACACGTGGGTGGTGCGCGTGCATCTCCAGAGCTCCCTAGCTCATGGAGTCCCATCCGGATTAATGAAATTTGAAACAAGTGCATGAACAGAGAGAGACCTTGGGTGCCTGTCCCCACAGCCGTTGGTCATGGCTGGGGTGGTGAGGTGAGAGACCCAGGGCGGAGGAGAAGGGGAGGCTCTGCAGAGAGAGAAACCATGATGCAGACAAAAGAAGAGCTTTGTCCAAGGGAACCTCCCGTTTAGATTCAGGTTGTGCACTTGGTGTGGATACCATGCCAGTGACATGGTCCTTATTTTTCCTTAGGGGTGATTTTTGCTTTCATAACTTGGCTAATTTGACATCCCTCAGGTTTCTCCACAGTAAAGTTGCTATTTGCCCTTTGTAATGAATAACTGATCTGTGGGGAGATACTTTGGGAGTGCGTATATATCATGTTCCCCATTAAACTTCCACTTAGCTAATTCTACCAGCCGCTGACCGTTATGCTGAAGCAAACGCCTTCTCTTCCCCTACTGGATTCATTTCTATATAAATGATATTGTTGATAGTATCTCGCTGCTTTTAAATGCTTGTGAAATGTGGCCGATGCTCCTTGTATTTCTTTCTGCCATAATGAGCAGAGGCATCTAGGCTTTCTGATTTTCCTATGTCTTCATATTGATATTTGATGTTCTTAACCAACAGAGCCACTCAGGTGCCCCTTGATATTTGATGTTCTTACAGCACTATTTATTCTTCCCTTTACTATTTCCTCCTTTTCATTTAAATGCCCACCCTAAGATTCACTTTATATAAAGATAACTTTCTTCCAAAAGAATGAAACTGGACCACTGTCTTAACACCATGCACAAAAATACAGCCTAAATGGATTAAAGACCTTGATGTGAGACCTGAAACCATAAATATCCTAGAAGAGAATACAGGCAGTAATTACTCTGAAAGTGGCCATACCAACATTTTTCTAGATATGTTTCTTCAGGCAAGAGAAACAAAAGCAAAATTAAACTATTGGGACTACATCAAAATCAAAACTCATTAAAGGAAACCATCAAAAAATAGAAAGGCAACCTATGGAATGGGAGATGATATTTGCGAATGACATATCTGATAAAGGGGTTAATATCCAAAATATATAAAGAACTTATACAACTCAACACCAAACAAACCATAAATAATCCAATTACAATTGGCAGTAGGCCTGAATAGATATTTTTCAAAGAAGAAATCCAGATAGTCAAAAGACACACGAAGAGATGCTCAACGTCATTAGGGAGGTGCAAATCAAAATCACGGTGAGATGTCACTTTACACCTGCCAGGATGGTTAGAGTCAGAAAGAGAAGAGACAACAAGTGTTGTCGAGAATGTGGAGAAAAAACAACCCTCTTGCACCATTGATGGGAATGCAAACTGGGGCAGGCACTGTGGAAAACACTACGGAGGTTCCTCAAAAAATTAAAATAGAAATACCCTATGACCCAATAATTCCACTACTGGATATTTATCCCAAGAAAACAAAAACACTATTTTGAAGAGACATATTCACCCCTGGGTGCTCAGTTGGGTCAGTGGCCACCTCTTTATTTGGGCTCATGTCATGATCTTGGGGTTGTGAGATCGAGCCCCGAGTCAGGCTGCGAGCTCAGCGGGGTGTCTGCATGAGATTCTCTCTCCTGCTCCTTCTGCCCCTCCCCCCACTTGCTTGCTCTCTCTCTCTCTCTAAAATAAATAAAATATTTTTTTGAAAACATATTTCCCCCTATGTTTACTGCGGCATTATTTACAATAGCCAAGATAGGGAAGCCACCCAAGTGTGGGTAAGGAAGATGTGACGTAAGTATTCGTATATACGTAATGGAATAGTACTCAGCCTTGGGATGAGATTTGCCGTTTGTGATGACACAGATGGACCTTGAGGGTATTACGCTAAGTAAAATAAGTCAGAGGGAAAAAGACAAGTATCATACGATTTCACTTATATGTGGAATCTAAAAAACAAAACGAATGAATGAACAAAAAAACAAAAACCAGATTCAGATTTATAAATATAGGGAACAGACTGGTGGTTGCCAGAGAAGACGGGAATGGAGGGGGATGGGCAAGAGGGGTGAAGGGGAGCGGGAGGTACAGGCTTCCAGTCATGAAATGAGCAAGTCCTGAGAATACAAGGCACAGCCCAGGACGCCTGGGTGGCTCAGTCGGTTAAGGGTCTGCCGTTGGCTCAGGTCGTGATCCTGGGGTCCTGGGATAGAACCCCCCATCGGGCTCCCTGCTCTGTGGGAAGACTGCTTCTCCCTCTCCCTCTGCCCGTCTCTCTTTCTCTCTCTCTCTCTCTGTCTTTCATGAATAAATAAATAAAATCTTTAAAAAAAAAAAGCACAGGGAATATGGTCAACGATACTGTAATAGCGTCGCGTGGTGCCCGACGGTTAGCTACAGTTGCAGCGAGCACAGCTTGATGTGAAGAGACCTTAAATCGCTATGTTGTGCACCTGACACTAATGTAACATTGTGTGTCAACTACACTCCAATTACAAAAAAAAAGCTAACTTTCTCTTTCCCTGTGCAGTGGTAAATGGCTCCACGTTGAGATGAACCTGCGTTTATTTAACTCAATTTCCCGATATTTCACAAGTACAAACAATACTTCAATCAGTAGCCTTGGGATATACCTTTTCATATTTTTGGCAGGCATTTCCTGGGGCAAAGGCATAATTTGCATATGTTGCTTGGCAAATAATGACAATTTCCCCTAAATATGAACTGTCTTTTTTTTTCCCCGAGGCTTTCTTTTCTTTTTTTTTTTAAATAATATTTATTTTGTTATATTAGTCACCATACACTACATCCCCAGTTCTTGATGCAATGTTCCATGATTCATTATTTGCATATAACACCCGGTGCACCATGCAATACGGGCCCTCCTTAATATCCATCACTGGCCTATCCCATTCCCCCACCTCCCCCCTCTGAAACCCTCAGTTTGTTTCCCAGAGTCCACAGTCTCTCATGGTTCATTCCCCCTTCTGTTTACCCTCCCCTTCATTCTTCCCTTCCTTCTCCTACCAATCTCCCTGCTATTCCTTATGTTCCATAAATGAGTGAAACCATATGATAATTGTCTTTCTCTGCTTGACTTATTTCACTTAGCATAATGTCCTCCAGTCCCATCCATGTTGCTGCAAAAGTTGGTTAATCGTTCTTTCTGATGGCTGAGTAATATTCCATTGTATATATGGACCACAGCTTCTTAATCCAGTCATCTGTTGAAGGGCATCTCAGCTCCTTCCACAATTTAGCTATTGTGGACAATGATGCTATGAACATTGGGGTGCATATGGCCCTTCTCTTCACTATGTCTGTATCTTTGGGGTAAATACCCAGTAGTGCAATTGCTGGATCATAGGCTACCTCAATTTTTAACTTTTTTAAAAAAAGATTTTATTTATTTATGTGAGAGACAGCCAGTGAGAGAGGGAACACAGCAGGGGAGTGGGAGAGGAAGAAGCAGGCTCCCAGTGGAGGAGCCCGATGTGGGACTTGATCCCGGAACGCCGGGACCACACCCTGAGCCAAAGGCAGACGCTTAACGACTGCGCTACCCAGGCGCCCCCAATTTTTAACTTTTTAAGGGACCTCCACACTGTTTTCCAGAGTGGCTGTACCAACTTGCATTCCCACCAACAGTGTAAGAGGGATCCCCTTTCTCCACATCCTCCCCAACATTTGTTGTTTCCTGCCTTGTCCATTTTTGCCATTCTAACTGGTGTAAGATGGTATCTCAAGGTGGTTTTGATTGAATTTCCCTGATGGCTAATGATTTTGAACATTTTTTCATGTGTCTGTTAGCCATTTGTATGTCTTCAATGGAAAAGTGTCTGTTCATATCTTCTGCCCGTTTATTGATTTGATTATTTGTTTCACGTGTATTGAGTTTGAGAAGTTCTTTGTAGATCTTGGATACCAGTCCTTTATCTGTGGTGTCCTTTGCAAATATATTCTCCCATTCCGTGGGCTGTCTCTTAGTTTTTTTGACTGTTTCCTTGGCTGTGCAGAAGCTTTTTATCTTGATGAAGTCCCACAAGTTCATTTGTTCTTTCGTTTCTCTTGCCTTTGGAGATGTGTCATGAAAAAAGTTGCTGTGGCTGATGTCGTAGAGGTTGCTGCCTATGTTCTCCTCTAGGATTTTGATGGATTCCTGTCTCACACAGAGGTCTTTAATCCATTTGGAGTTTATCTTTGTGTATGGTGCGAGAGAGTGGTCAAGTTTCATTCTTTTGCATATAGCTGCCCAATTTTCCCAGCACCATTCATTGAAGAGACTGTCTTTTTTCCACTGGATGTTTTTTCCTGCTTTATCAAAGATTAGTTGCCCAAAGAGCCGAGGGTCCATTTCTGGGTTCTCTATTCTGTTCCATTGGTCCATGTGTCTGTTTTTGTGCCAGTACCATGCTGTCTTTGTGATCACAGCTTTGTAGTACAGCTTGAAATCCTGCAACATGATGCACCAGCTTTGTTTTTCCTTTTCAACAACTCCTTGGCAATTCGGGCCCTTTTCTGGTTCCACAAAAATTTAAGGGCTGTTTGTTCCAGTTCTTTGAAAAATGTCATTGGTATTTTGATCGGGATGGCATTGAAAGTGTAGATTGCTCTGGGTAGCATAGACATTTTAACTATGTTTATTTTTCCGATCCATGAGCATGGAATGTTTTTCCATCTTTTTTGTGTCTTCTTCAATGTCTTTCAAGAGTGCTTTGTAGTTTCTAGAATATAGATCCTTTACGTCTCTGGTTAATACCGAGATAACGAATGACTTTTGGTAGTACTGTAAATGGAATGGATTCCCTAATTTCTCTTTCTTTAGTCTCATTGTTCATGTATAGAAATGCAACTGATTTCTGAGCATTGATTTTGTATCCCGCCACATTACTGAATTGTTCTATAACTTCTATTAGTTTGGGGGTGGAGTCTTTTGGGTTTTCTATATAGAGTATCATGTCATGTGCAAAGAGAGACAGTTTGACTTCTTCTTTGCCGGTTTGAATACCCTTGATCCCTTTTTGTCTTCTGATTGCTGTTGCAAGGACTTCTAGTACTATGTTGAATAATAGTGGCGAGAGTGGGCATCCTTGTCGTGTTCCTGATCTTAAGGGAAAGGCTTCCAGCTTTTCCCCATTGAGAATAATGCTTGCAGTAGGCTTTTCATAGATGGCTTTTATGAGATTGAGAAATGTACCCTCTATTCCTACACTCTGAAGGGTTTTAATCAGGAAAGGATGCTGTATTTTGTCAAATGCTTTTTCTGCATCAATTGAGAGGATCATATGGTTCTTGACTCTTTTCTTGTTGATATGATCTATCACACTGATGGATTTGCGAATGTTGAACCACCCGTGCATCCCAAGGATGAATCCCACTTGGTCATGATGGATAATCCTTTTAATGTACTGTTGGATTCTATTAGCCAGGATCTTGTTGAGGATTTTGGCGTCCATATTCATCAGGGAAATCGGTCTGTAATTCTCCTTTTTGATGGGGTCTTTGCCTGGTTTGGCAATCAAAGTAATATNGGATCTTGTTGAGGATTTTGGCATCCATATTCATTAGAGAAATCGGTCTGTAATTCTCCTTTTTGAGGGGGTCTTTGCCTGGTTTGGGGATCAAGGTAATATTAGCCTCATAGAATGAGTTTGGTAGCTTTCCTTCTGTTTCTATTTTTTGAAACAGCTTCAGGAGAATAGGTATTATTTCTTCTTTGAATGTTTGGTAGAATTCCCTGGTGAATCCGTCAGGCCCTGGACTCTTGTTTTTGGGGAGGTTTTTGATCACTGCTTCAATCTCTTCATAATTAATCGGTCTCTTTAAATAATCAATTTCTTCCTGTTTCAGTCTTGGTAGTTTATAGGTTTCCAGGAAGGCATCGATTTCTTCCAGGTTGTTAAATTTATTGAAATAAAGCTGTTGATAAAAGTTTCTAATGATCCATGCAATTTCAATGGTGCTGGTCGTGACCTCTCCCTTTTCAGTCATAATTTTAATAATCTCAGTCCTTTCTCTTTGTTTTTGGACAAGTTTTGCCAGTGGTCTATCAATTTTATGGATTCTCTCAAAGAACCAGCTTCTAGTCCTGTTGATCTGCTCTACTGTGGTTCTGGTCTCTAATTCATTGATTTCTGCTCTAATCTTGGTCAACTCCTTCCTTGTCAGTGGGTTAGGCCTGTCCCTCTGTTGCTGTTCCAGTTTCTTGAGGTGAGAATATAGAAACTGCATNTTCTCTATTCTTTTGGGTAAGTCTTGCCAGTGGTTTGTCAATTTTATTTATTCTTTCAAAGAACCAGCTTCTAGTTCTGTTGATCTGCTCTACTGTGCTCCTGGTTTCTAATTCATTGATCTCTGCCCTAATCTTGATCAACTGCTTTCTTGTGGGTGGGTTAGGCCTACTCTTCTGTTCCAGCTCCAGCTTCTTGAGGTGTGAGTATAAAAACTTCATTTTAGATTTTTCTATTCTCTTGAGTGAGGCTTGGATGGCTATGTATTTTCCCCTTAGGACTGCCTTTGTAGTGTCCCACAGGTTTTGGACTGATGTGTTTTCATTCTCATTGGTCTCCAGAAATTGTTTTTTTTTTAAAGATTTTTATTTATTTATGTGACAGAGAGACAGCCAGCGAGAGAAGGAACACAGCAGGGGAGTGGGAGAGGAAGAAGCAGGCTCCCAGTGGAAGAGCCTGATGTGGGACTCGATCCCGAAACGCTGGGATCACGCCCTGAGCTGAAGGCAGACGCTTAACGACTGCGCTACCCAGGCGCCCCTCCAGAAATTGTTTTAACTGATTTTTAATTTCCTGGTTTACCCAATCATTCTTGAGCAGAATGGTTCTTAGTTTCCAAGTGTTTGAGTTTCTTCCAAATTTTTCCTTGTGATTGACTTCCAGTTTCAAAGCATGGTGGTCTAAGAATGTGCAGGGAATAATCTCAGTCTTTTGGTATCAGTTAAGACCTGTTTTGTGACCCAGTATATGGTCTATTCTGGAAAAGTTCCATGTGCATTCTAAAAGAATGAGTATTCTGTTGTTCTGGGGTGTAGTGTTCTTTATATATCTATGAGGTCCAGCTGTTCCAGTATGTCATTCAAAGCTCTTGTTTCTTTGTTGATTTTCTGCTTAGGTGATCTGTCTATTGCTGAGAGCGGAGTGTTGAGGTCACCTACTATTAATGTATTATTATCTATGTCTCTTTATTCTGGTTAAGAGTTGGCTTATGCATCTAGCTGCTCCCCTGTTGGGGGCATAGATATTTATAATTGTCATATCCACTT
>NC_048229.1:26963872-26967439 GCF_002007445.2 Ailuropoda melanoleuca
TTTCTGTTCTGTATCACTCTTGGGGCCTTTTTACTTTTACAGAACCCCCCTTAATATCTCCTGTAGGGCTGGTTTGGTGGTTACGAATTCCTTCAGTTTCTGCCGATCCTGGAAGGTCCTTATCTCTCCATCGATTCTGAATGACAGCCTTGCTGGAATAAAGGATCCTTGGCTGCACGTTCTTCTCAGATAGAGCTTTGAAAATACCCTGCCAACCCTTCCTAGCCTACTAGGTCTCTGTAGACAGGTCCAACGTTATTCTGATATTTTCCCCTCTGTACGTAAGGATTTTCTTCCCCCTGGCCACTTTCAATACTGTATCCTTGGATCTAATATTTGCGAATTTCACTATGATGTGACGTGGTGTGGGTCTGCTCTCATTGACCTTGGGAGGGGTCCTCTCTGCTTCCTGGACATGAATGCTTGTTTCCTTTGCCAGATTAGGGAAGTTCTCAGCTACAATTTGTTCAAATATCTCTTCTAAACCTCTCTCTTTCTCGGCCCCCTCGGGGATGCCGATGATTCTGACATTGGAACGTTTCATTGAGTCAGTAATCTCCTGTAATCTACATTCTTGAGATTGGATTTTTTTGAGGCAAGTTTCTGTTTTAACTTCCTCTTCTTTCATCCCATCCTCCAATTCACTCATTCGTTCTTCTGCCTCATTTACCCTGGCCGTCAGAGCGTGTAGTTTAGACTGCATTTGATTCATAGCATTTTTAATTTCTGCCAGACTCACTCTCATTTCTGCCCTTGGAGAGTCTATATTCTCGTTAGTATTTTCATTAATAGTCTTTTCAAGCCTACACATCATCTTGACCATTGTTACTCTGAACTCCATTTCTGACAATTTGGTTATATCCATATCCATCAGTTCTTTGGCAGAGGCCACAGACTCATTATCTTTTCTTTGCTTGGGAGGATTTCTCCTTCTCATCATTCTGATGAGGAGAGGTTGCGGGGATGCCTAGAGCCCAAGTTATTGACCAGGACACAGGCAGTGTCACTTGTTTTATAGGGACCTTAGGGATGTTGGCTTCCTGATCTTTCAGCCTGCCTTCTGGGCAAGGGGCCTGCCACGCTGATATTCAGGCAACCCTGTTTGGGTAGAGTTGCCCCATCCCCTGTGAGGGGGTATGGGGCTGGGCATACTATGAGCCGGTATTTCCGGGCTTTTGTTCTCTGGTGGCTTTCCCTGGCAGTTTTCTGTGCCTCTTCTGAGAGTCAGAGCAGCAGTGGCCGTATCCTAGCTTCTGTCCCAGAACAGAGGGATCGCAGTCCGCTCTCCACTGACCTCTCTTGGCCACTTTAACTCTGTTTCTATCAGTGCTGCTAAAAACCCTGCAGGGACCCGGGATGTGTGTCCCACAGCCTGTGTCCCAGCCCTCACTTTCAGGGCCGGGGCGTCTCTGTCCTTTGTGCTTCTAACACCACCAGCCACCCCCGGTTCCCATGCACGCTCCCGAGCTCCCTGTTTGAGTATGGTTCGTGTGCGCTCTGGAGCGCCGGTTTTCAGTCTGGTCGTGCACGTTCCCGGGCTCAGCCTGCTCTCTCACAGGTGCCGGTTCGCGAGTCCGCCCGCTCCCCAGCACGAGTGGCTACCACTTCCCGGCGCCTGAGCGCAGAGACTCCCTCCCCCTTCCCTTTATCTTCCTATATCTGTGCTCGGATTCACAGCTCTCCATTTCGTACCTCAATACTCAGCACTGGAGATGTTCATTTGTAGAGATCCAGATGTATCTTCCTGTGTCTCAGGCTGATTCTGTGGATGTTCCTGCTGGTCTGGTACCTATCCAGCTCAAGTCAGGGGACCGGCTGAGAAAGGGTCCCCTACTCCTCCGCCATATTTTCTCCTCCTTGCAAAGAGTGGTTGCCTTTCTGTTCATAGAGTTTCTGCTACTCTTTTCTTCATTCTCCAGTTGCCTTCATAGGTATTCAGAATGGTTTGGTAGCTCTCTCGCTGAATTCCTGGGACCAGACGAACTTTAGGTCTCTTGCTCCTCCGCCATCTTGGAACACCGAGCTGGAGCTCAACTCCTGTTTTAATCTGGGTTCCTTGCAGAAAGTGGTCGCTTTTCTGTTTATAGAGTTGCTGCCATTCTTTTCTTCATTCTCCAGTTGAGTTTGTAGGTGTTCAGAATGGTCTGATAGCTATCTAGCTGAATTCCTGGGACCGGACGAAGTTTAAGCCTCCTGCTCCTCCGCCATCTTGGACTCCTCCCCCTCCCTTTTTTTTTTTAACGCAAAAAAGCAATCCCTTCATTTTAAGGAAGTTAATATTTCCCAAAGGTACACGACTTGGAGGGTGTGGGTGGCTATGTATTTTGATAAATACTAGCATAAGACTGGAAAATTTCATTCACTGCCTACCTTTGACACATGCCAGCTTTCTGTGTGTCCATGTTTCAATTTTGCATTCCTACCAACAATACGAGAGCATTTCTGTTTATTCTCAGATTTGTAAAAGCAAGTTGGCAAGCTTTACATTTTTGCCAAACAGAAAAAATAACATGTCAGTTTAGTTTAAATTTGCATTTCTTTTTATAGAAGTAAATCTGAACAGATGTTCATACGTTAAAGTTCCATTTTATTTTATTTTATTTTTATGCTGTTGAAGAGTGTTCATTTTTGTGGAAAATATTAAAATTAATTTGGATAAGAATAGAACACATTGTGAAAAACTTCTATTGGGTTATTCCTTTTGTCATTGTGGGGTAAAAATATTCTGGGTTTTTTTTTATTATTTTAATTTTTTATGTTTTTATTTTTTTAGGATTTTTAAAAACATTCCATAATAGTTAACATAAAGTGTTATATTAGTTTCAGGTGTACAATACTTCTATACATCACCTGAGCTCATCACAAGTACCATTTTAACCTTTTTTAAAAATTTCCTATTCATATAGTTTTCCATTTGTCTATTTTTCTTCAATAATTCACATTCAGAAGATGGGAGTTTGGAGGAGTTAAGATGGCGAAGGAGTAGGGGACCCCTTTTTCAGCCGGTCCCCTGAGTTGAGCTGGATAGGTACCAGACCAGCAGGAACATCCACGGAATCAGCCTGAGACGCAGGAAGATACATCTGGATCTCTACAAATGAACATCTCCAGCGCTGAGTATCAAGGTACGAAGCAGGAGGCGTGAAACCGCGCACAGATATTGGAAGATAAACAGAAGGGGGAGGGAGCCGCCATGTCAGGGCGCCGGGAAGCGGTAGCCACCTGCACGGGGGAGCAGACAGACCACGGACCCGCACGCTTGAGACAGCAGACTGAAAACGGGAGCCCCGGGAGCGCGCGCGGGGCGGCTGGCGGCTGGCGGGCCACCTGCACCAGGGAGTGGGCGGACCCGCACCCTGGAAACAGCAGACTGAGTCCGTGAGNGCCACCAAGCATCTCACGGAGCTCCGGAGCTCTGGTGTGCTCACTGGATTCAGGCTGAGACCGGGAGCTCCGGGAGCGTGCACGGGGCGGCTGGCGGCGGGTGCCACCTGCACGGGGGAGCAGGCGGACTCGCGGTCAGCACCCGTGAGACACCAGACTGAGACGGGGAGCTCCGGGAGCCCG
>NC_048229.1:26968155-26998858 GCF_002007445.2 Ailuropoda melanoleuca
CAGTCAAAACTAGAGGCTCTGACGGCCAGGGTCACCGAGGCAGAGGAACGCGTTAGCGAATTGGAGGATGGGTTAGTAGAAGAAAAAACGAAAATAGAAGCTGGTCTTAAAAAAATCCACGCCCACGAATGTAGATTACGGGAGATTACTGACTCTATGAAACGATCCAATGTCAGAATCATCGGCATCCCTGAAGGGGTGGAGAAAAACAGAGGTCTAGAAGAGATATTTGAACAAATTGTAGCTGAAAACTTCCCTAATCTAGCAAGGGAAACAAGCATTCGTGTCCAAGAGGCAGAGAGGACCCCATCCAAGCTCAACCAGGACAAACCTACGCCACGGCATGTCATAGTGCAATTCGCAAATATTAGATCCAAGGATACAGTATTGAAAGCGGCCAGGGCAAAGAAATTTCTCACGTACCAAGGCAAAGGTATCAGGATTACGTCAGACCTGTCTACAGAGACCTGGAATGAGAGAAAGGCTTGGGGGGGCATTTTTAAAGCTCTTTCAGAGAAAAACATGCAGCCAAGGATCCTTTATCCAGCAAAGCTGTCATTCAGAATTGATGGAGAAATAAAGACGTTCCAAAATCGCCAATCATTAACCAATTTCGTAACCACGAAACCAGCCCTACAGGAGATATTAAGGGGGGCTCTATAAAGGTAAAAAGGCCCCAAGAGTGATACAGAGCAGCAAGTCACAACCGATACAAAGACTTTAAAGAGAAATGGCATCATTAAAATCATATCTGTCAATAATCTCTATCAATCTAAATGGCTTAAACTCTCCCATAAAACGCCACAGGGTTGCAGATTGGATAAAAAGACATGACCCATCCATTTGCTGTCTACAAGAGACTCATTTTGAACCCAAAGATGCATTCAGACTTAGAGTAAGGGGATGGAGTACCATCTTCCACGCAAATGGACCTCAAAAGAAAGCTGGAGTAGCAATTCTCATATCAGATAGACTGGATTTTAAACTAGAGGCCATAGAGAGAGATACAGAAGGGCACTATATTATTCTTAAAGGAAGTATTCAACAAGTGGATATGACAATTATTAATATATATGCCCCCAACAGGGGAGCAGCAAGATACACAAGCCAACTCTTAACCAAAATAAAGAGACATATAGATAAGAACACAGTAATAGTAGGGGACCTCAACACCCCACTATCAGAAATAGACAGAACACCCTGGCAAAAACTAAGCAAAGAATCAAAGGCTTTGAATGCCATACTCGACGAGTTGGACCTCATAGATATATATAGAACACTACACCCCAGAACCAAAGAATACTCATTCTATTCAAATGCCCATGGAACATTCTCAAGAATAGATCATGCTCTGGGACACAAAACAGGTCTCAGCCAATACCAAAAGATTGAAATTATCCCCTGCATATTCTCAGACCACAACGCTCTGAAATTGGAACTCAACCACAAGGAAAAACCTGGAAGAAACTCAAACACTTGGAGGCTAAGAACCATCCTGCTCAAGAATGACTCGATAAACCAGGAAATCAAAAAACAAATTAAACAATTTATGGAGACCAACGAGAATGAATACACAACGGTCCAAAACCTATGGGATACTGCAAAGGCAGTCCTAAGGGGGAAATACATAGCCATCCAAGCCTCACTCAAAAGAATAGAAAAATCTAAAATGCAGTTTCTATATTCTCACCTCAAGAAACTGGAACAGCAACAGAGGGACAGGCCTAACCCACTGACAAGGAAGGAGTTGACCAAGATTAGAGCAGAAATCAATGAATTAGAGACCAGAACCACAGTAGAGCAGATCAACAGGACTAGAAGCTGGTTCTTTGAGAGAATCCATAAAATTGATAGACCACTGGCAAAACTTGTCCAAAAACAAAGAGAAAGGACTGAGATTATTAAAATTATGACTGAAAAGGGAGAGGTCACGACCAGCACCATTGAAATTGCAAGGATTATTAGAAACTTTTATCAACAGCTATATGCCAAAAAACTAAACAATCTGGAAGAGATGGAGGCCTTCCTGGAAACCTATAAACTACCAAGACTGAAACAGGAAGAAATAGATTTCTTAAATAGGCCAATTAACTATGAAGAAATTGAGTCAGTGATAAACAACCTTCCAAATAATAAAACTCCAGGCCCAGACGGTTTTCCTGGGGAATTCTACCAAACATTCAAAGAAGAAATAATACCTATTCTCCTAAAGCTATTTCAAAAAATAGAAACAGAAGGAAAGCTACCAAACTCATTCTATGAGGCTAATATTACCTTGATCCCCAAACCAGGCAAAGACCCCCTCAAAAAGGAGAATTACAGACCGATTTCTCTAATGAATATGGATGCCAAAATCCTCAACAAGATCCTTGCTAATAGAATCCAACAGTACATTAAAAGGATTATCCATCATGACCAAGTGGGATTCATACCTGGGATGCAAGCATGGTTCAACACTCGCAAATCAATCAATGTGATACATCATATCAACAAGAAAAGACTCAAGAACCATATGATCCTCTCAATTGATGCAGAAAAAGCATTTGACAAAATACAGCATCCTTTCCTGATTAAAACCCTTCAGAGTGTAGGAATAGAGGGTACATTTCTCAATCTCATAAAAGCCATCTATGAAAAGCCTACTGCAAGCATTATTCTCAATGGGGAAAAGCTGGAAGCCTTTCCCTTAAGATCAGGAACACGACAAGGATGCCCACTCTCGCCACTATTATTCAACATAGTACTAGAAGTCCTTGCAACAGCAATCAGAAGACAAAAAGGGATCAAAGGTATCCAAATCGGCAAAGAAGAAGTCAAACTGTCTCTCTTTGCAGATGACATGATACTCTATATGGAAAACCCAAAGGAATCCACTCCCAAACTATTAGAAGTTATAGAACAATTCAGTAAGGTGGCAGGATACAAAATCAATGCCCAGAAATCAGTTGCATTTCTATACACGAATAACGAGACTGAAGAAAGAGAAATTAGGGAATCCATCCCATTTACAATAACACCAAAAACCATGCGTTACCTTGGAATTAACTTAACCAGAGACGTAAAGGACCTATATGCTAGAAACTATAGATCACTTTTGAAAGATATTGAGGAAGACATAAAAAGATGGAAAAATATTCCATGCTCATGGATTGGAAGAATTAACATAGTTAAAATGTCCATACTACCCAGAGCAATCTACACTTTCAATGCTATCCCGATCAAAATACCGAGGACATTTTTCAAAGAACTGGAACAAATAGTCCTTAAATTTGTATGGAACCAGAAAAGGCCCCGAATCTCCAAGGAACTGTTGAAAAGGAAAAACAAAGCTGGGGGCATCACAATGCCGGATTTCGAGCTGTACTACAAAGCTGTGATCACAAAGACAGCATGGTACTGGCACAAAAACAGACACATCGACCAATGGAACAGAATAGAGAACCCAGAAATGGACCCTCGGCTCTTTGGGCAACTAATCTTTGATAAAGCAGGAAAAAACATCCGGTGGAAAAAAGACAGTCTCTTCAATAAATGGTGCTGGGAAAATTGGACAGCTACATGCAAAAGAATGAAACTTGACCACTCTCTCACACCATACACAAAAATAAACTCCAAATGGATGAAAGACCTCAATGTGAGACAGGAATCCATCAAAATTCTAGAGGAGAACATAGGCAACAACTTCTATGACATCGGCCAGAGCAACCTTTTTCACGACACATCTCCAAAGGCAAGAGAAATAAAAGATAAAATGAACTTATGGGACTTTATCAGGATAAAGAGCTTCTGCACAGCCAAGGAAACAGTCAAAAAAACTAAGAGACAGCCCACGGAATGGGAGAATATATTTGCAAAGGACACCACAGATAAAGGACTGGTATCCAAGATCTACAAAGAACTTCTCAAACTCAATACACGAGAAACAAATAAACAAATCATAAAATGGGCAGAAGATATGAACAGACACTTTTCCAATGAAGACATACAAATGGCTAACAGACACATGAAAAAATGTTCAAAATCATTAGCCATCAGGGAAATTCAAATCAAAACCACACTGAGATACCACCTTACGCCAGTTAGAATGGCAAAGATAGACAAGGCAAGAAACAACAATTGTTGGAGAGGATGTGGAGAAAGGGGATCCCTCCTACATTGTTGGTGGGAATGCAAGTTGGTACAGCCACTCTGGAAAACAGTGTGGAGGTCCCTTAAAAAGTTAAAAATTGAACTACCCTATGACCCAGCCATTGCACTACTGGGTGTTTACCCCAAAGATACAGACGTAGTAAAGAGAAGGGCCATATGCACCCCAATGTTCATAGCTGCATTGTCCACAATAGCCAAATCATGGAAGGAGCCGAGATGCCCTTCAACAGATGACTGGATTAAGAAGCTGTGGTCCATATATACAATGGAATATTACTCAGCTATCAGAAAGAACGAATTCTCAACATTTGCTGCAACATGGACGGCACTGGAGGAGATAATGCTAAGTGAAATAAGTCAAGCAGAGAAAGACAATTATCATATGGTTTCTCTCATCTATGGAACATAAGAACTAGGATGAACAGTAGGGGAAGAAAGGGATAAAGAAAGGGGGGGTAATCAGAAGGGGGAATGAAACATGAGAGACTATGGACTATGAGAAGCAAACTGAAGACTTCAGAGGGGAAGGGGGTGGGGGAATGGGATAGACTGGTGATGGGTAGTAGGGAGGGCACGTATTGCATGGTGCACTGGGTGTTATACTCAACTAATGAAGCATCGAACTTTGCATCAGAATCCGGGGATGTACTGTATGGTGACTAACATAATATAATAATAAAATATAAAAAAAATAATAATTCACATTCATATATATAATGTCCACATATGTGTATCTGCACGTACATAGAAATATACACAGAATCTTTGATATATGTTATAAATATTTCCTCTTAGTCTTCATCTGTGCTTTGACCTCTTACTTTTTGTGCCGTACAAAGATGTGCTTTATTTTTATGTAGCCCAATTTCCATTATTTCTTGGCACTGCGTCTGGATTGTGAACTCTATTTTATTTTCTTTTAAAGACTGTATTTATTTGACAGAATGAGAGAGAGAGAGAGCACAAGCAGGGGGAGCAGGAGAGGGAGAAGCAGACTCCCGCTGAGCAGAGAACCCAATGTGGGGCTCGATCCCAGGACCCTGGGACCATGACCTGAGCGGAAGGCAGACACTTAACTGACTGAGCCACCCATGCACCCTTCTATTTTATTTTTTAAGAAAAACATTTTTTAAAAAATTTCCCAGCTTTATTGAGGTATAATCAGCATATAACTGAATGACATCTTGAAAGTCATGTTTACTTTACATGCCTCTGAGGGACGTTGCTTTACCTATTTTATATTTAGATCTCTGATGTGTTGGAAATTTAATCTGTGTACCGCGTGACCTACAGATCTAGTTACATCTCTTTCTCTCCAAATCCATCTTTGCCCCAGCAACTTGATACACTATCATTAGCATCTATCACATCCTGAATTTCCACATGCACTGGAGTCTACGTCTGAACTTTATATCGCATTGCTTTTTCTATTATTGTGTCCATAGCAACTTGGTTTAGTTACATGGTCACTTTTGGTTGAGCCAGTCCAGTCCTATCTCCATGGCTGTACTTCTTTGGTGTTTTCCTAGCTTTTCTTCCTCTTTCATTTTCCCATGTGGCTTTTCGTGTCAACTTGCATGGTTTGAGAAGGAAAGCTCCTCGGTAATATTTTGGGGACTCGAGTACATTTAAAAATTCCGTTACGGAGAACTCACATCTTTACGATGCTGAGTCAGTCTACCCGGTGATCAGGCACGTCTCTCCTTTCCTACAAGTCAAGTGTTGGTGTCATTCAGAAATGTTCGAAAGTTATACCTTTGTGTGTGTCAAGTTATGCACATTTCTTAAAACATTCATTCCTTAGAATTTTCTTCTCTGGTTGTTGATTTTCAAAGTGGGGTTGGGATTTATTTGTGCATATGAGGAACTGTTGGTTCCTAGAAATTAATTTTGTAACAGCTAACACATTTGATATTTTTTATTTATTTAAATTCAATTAGCCAAGGTATAGTACATCATTAGTTTTTAATACAATGTTCAGTGATTCATTAGTTGAGTATATTTGACATTTTTTACTGCTGGGTGACTTTTATCATGGAGTCCCTAGGGCTTTCCAAGTTGTTTCCCTTCTTGCCATGCACTCTCACTCAAGATAGAGCCCTCCTCACCCACATCCTTGTTTGCCCAATTCCCTAAGGACTTCACACTCAGATTCTCCAAGTCTTCAAAGACCTGGCTCATTTTGCATTTCCAGCTCTGTTTTCCGCTCAATATCCCTACCAGAGTAGAACCACCACAATCCATGGGAGGGTGAGGTCTTGCAATGCCAAAATTTCAGTAAAAACAAAAAAATGGCTATGGTCCATTCTAAGTCTTATCATAGAACCTCCTTGTTTTTTCTTGGCGACTGGCCTGGTTTCCTAGCACAGAGCACAGTGAGAAATTTGTGGAAATGCAAGCATTGTAAATATATGTCTAATTTGGAGAGTCAATGATGTTACAAAATAAGAATCCAACAGTTGAACATTACATCAAAAACTAATGATGTAATATGTGTTGGCTAATTTAATTTAAAGTTAAAAAATCCCAAAGAAGAAAAGGATGAGAAAAACAATAGGAATAAATGCTTTCTCCCAGGCCAGAATTTTTGGAAGTAATTTCTTTTTCCTTTCCTTTCTTTTCTTTTCTTTTTTTTTCCTTCTGTAATCTCTACTTGGGCTTAAACTCATGACCCTGAGATTGAGTCACATGCTCTTCTGGCTGAGCGAGCCAGGATCCCCTCCAGAAGTTTTTTTAAGAGCTGATGGAACCCAGTGAGGCAGGATCCTTTCTTTACCTTGGCCTTCCAGAAAATTCTTAGATGTTTCTTCCCAGAGCATAATCAGCCCCCTCCACTCCAGGTCACTCCTATCTGAGCTCTCAGCTACCCCTGAGCATACACCAGCGGTGCAGGCAAGCAACCAGTGCCCGCTTGTCTTTCTGCCTTGCTCAGACAGCTGCCTTCACTGGCCAGGATGTGGTTTCCACCATCAGATGTCTGCTTGTGGTGGGCCCTGCAAGCATCTATCTCCAGATGACCATCAGCTCCAATGGGTTTGGCCTGGAATGATCTGGTACTGTGTCTGTTCTAGGTCGCCATTCAGCTCCGTTCTCCCTAAAAAGGGTGAGAGGTACTTCCGATTTCAGAAGTGAAACAGAAGATGGAAGGGAAAGAGGAAGCAGAGCTCAAAGCAAAAGTCAAGTCAATTCCATCTTGCGGTCCAGAAGGCAAAGAAGCAGAGGTTTGATAAAAGCCAAAGCTGAAGGTTATCCGCAGGCTAACCTGTGTGTTCGCTGTGGAAATCGAGGGCTTTATTTCCTACATTTGTGGGAACAAATTCCAGCTTCTTGGGTCAAGTGACTGGGTCTTCAAAGACACGCAAAGCAAAAGGGACAATTGACCAGTGAGCTCTGTGCTGCCTGAGGTGACTGTTTATGACCCCTGAAAAGTGGAAATACCCTGAGTAACCACCTTTCAGTAAAGATATGGTCAATCCAGTTCTGGTTAGAGACGACCTCCAGCCAATTAAAATCAGAGTTAAGGACATTTAATCATCTGAGAAGAAACACACCTTACTGAGCAAAGAAGTCAGGGAATGAAGGGCTGTATATTTACAGGTGATCTTAATTTTTTATTATGCTCATGGGGAGAAAAGACTAGCAGGAAAACACCAGCATTTACGCAGGTTGATTTGAATTATGGGATTATTAGGTTTTTATTTCTTCTTCCTACTTCTCTGTGATTCCTGAGCATTCTGGCATGAATCAATTTTTTATATAATAATAAAATACACACAAAGGCATTAAAAAAAGGAAACTTGCAGGAGGGCTTGGAGTCAAATTAGCAGATACTGCATTAAATCCACTGAATTTATGTTGTTTTTTTTTTTGACAGAGATAGAGACAGCCAGCGAGAGAGGGAACACAAGCAGGGGGAGTGGGAGAGAGAAGCAGGCTCATAGCGGAGAAGCCTGATGTGAGGCTCGATCCCAGAACGCCAGGATCACGCCCTGAGCCGAAGGCAGACGCTTAACGACTGCGCCACCCAGGCGACCCCCCACTGAATTTATGTTTTAAAGCATCGCCATTTCAGCTCCCTCTGGGTGACTACTGACTTTCTATTAGACCTGGTTGGCAGCTCTGCATGTTTCGGGAGCGTGTGTGTGTCACCCCATCTCAAGGATGCCCATGTAGCTCTCCGCATTTGGTGTGAGGACTTCTTCAGAAGCAATTTCAACCCCAAACTGAAGGATCTAACAATTTCTGGGGGGAAACTCAAAGCAATAGGGAATGGGAGCCCATAAATATATGCCCGAGTGTCTCATCCTTTGGAAGGAAAATTCTGGGTGGTATTCTGTTCTTAGAGATCTCGGGGGAGTCTTATTCACATGACCTACTGCAGTGACCTCAGGAATGCATCCCTATTTCAGGAACCCCTCTCCCCATCCCACTCATTCTTGCTTCCAAATAAGCCACGTGCTCTCATATTCTTGTCCTAGGCCCTGCCTTTGGAGTCACTCACACTAATTTAAGGACTAGAAAATGCCATGAGGCTTTTTTCCCCCCAATGATATGACTCCTTACCATAACCAGCCCAAGACTTCTTCTTACTCATTTATTCACCCATTCACCATTCAGGAAGTCTTACCCCTGTACATTTCAGAAATATCAAAGCATGTCAACCCGCAGCCTCCCCAGGAAATGAAGAGATAACGTTGAGCAAAGCAGATATATTTTCTGACCTCACGCGAGGTCCAGTGTCATTGGGGAAGCCCAGTTACTACACCAAGTACAAAGAAGCCTAACATAGGAACAAGGATTAGTCCCACAGAGGAAAGGTTTAAGGCAACAGGACAACATAAGATAAAGAAATAACCTACTTCATGGACTTCAGATTGAAGGTGATGAGGGAAAATTAAATTATGTAAGTTACAGCTAAATGCCAAGAATGAATTGCTATTACAGAAATTAAGTGAGCTTAAGAGGAAGAAGAAAGTATTACAGACTATCTTGAGTGAAGGTCTTCAAATGGGTGAATCCTAACACATTAGAAGAAATAAAAAAAATAATCAGAAATAAAAAATTTAGCTCTGATTCCTGAATGTGTTACACTGAAATCAAACCTTTGTGAGATACTCAAACCACCAACCAATTGAAATAGATGGTTGACCACCATTTTAATCGGGGGACCTGGGTATTCTGGGATTCAGTTTCGGTGACAACTTCCATGACATTGGGAAGGCAATTCCCAGCTCTGATTTCAAGTTGCTTGGTGTTCTGATTGGATTCAGTTAACATGGATTATTTGGGGAGTTTACAGTCACATGGTGGGGAGACCCCAAAATGCCAGCATTAGAGTATTATCTGTGGAGTATTGTCAGTTCTCCCATCAGTTAGGTCATTCTAAGCATGTGCTAGATTCCGGCTTTCTCCATGTATACATAACTTTCTTTAGACTATCAATTTAGTGGGACAGAAAAAAATTTGTCTCGGAATAGAATAAATCCCATGCCTATCCCCACCCATTGCTTAACTGTACTGGGCCCAATGGATAATGAGCTAAACCCCAAAGTCCATATTGACCATCTTCCTCCCAATATGAAAACAGGAGAATACACTTATTTATTATCTTGGATAATATTATTGGATAATATAAATATTCAACATAATATATTGGATTTTTATTATATTTGTTGTATCTTGGATTTGCCGTTACCTAGACTTCGCTCCAAATTCCTTCAGCTGGGGGGGCCTGGGTGGTGCAGTCAGTCAGTTCCTCTCTCATATCATAATCCAGTGACAGAATCAGCTGAGAAACCCCCAAGAATTCCTGAGCATGTCCCTGAGATCTTTATATCAGTTGCAGGGTTCTCTTGGATTCAGAGATTTTGTTCACATTTTAAGGATTTTTATAATTATGTTCAATTAGCCAACATATCATCATCATTGATGTAGTGTTCAATGATTCAATTATTGCGTATAACCCCCAGTGCTCATCACAGCACGTGCCCTCCTTAATACCCATCACCCAGTTACCCTGTCCCCCAACCCCCTCCCTTCTGTAACCCTCAGTTTGGTTCCCAGAGTCCAGAGTCTCTTATGGTTTGTCTCCCTCTCTGATTTCTTCCCATTAAAGATTTTTTTTAATATTCCATCTAGCTATGAGATAGAGTGCACGAGTGGGCAGAGAAACAGAGGGAAAGGGTGAAGCAGAGTCCCCGCTGAGCAGGGAGCCCGATGCGAGGCTCCATCCCAAGACCCTGAGATCATGAGCTGAGCCAAAGGCAGGCATTTAACCTACTGAGCCACCCAGGCGCCCTTCATTTTAAGGATAGAGTGTGCAGATTACCAATCCCGAGTGTGGCCCCACAGGATTCTGGAGCCTCAACAGCATATCCAGTCATGACTTGTTGGCTGAGAAATACCCGCCATGTTGGAATCAACAAAGTATCTCTTTTGCTCCAATTTGAGGCAGTGGACAGTGCCAGGTGTCAGACTGCCTGATCATAGCTACATGTCTTTTCCCCGAACGAGAAAATCCACACTACCCGCTACCAAACTGGCTGGAGCAATTTGCACACTCAGCAGTACGTGAGATGCTGCCTGTCATCCAGCAATTAACACTGAAATCAAAACAAGCAACAAACATCTATCATCTTGGAATTCCCAATCTCATTTAATTGGCACCCCAGCTCAGAAGGAGCCATCATGGCCACCAGCCACCCAGGAAGCACTGGAGGCTCAGGCAGGAGAGTGCCGATTCCAGGTGCCTGTGCGGGGGGAGGAGCCGTGCAGGCAGCACCTGGGGAAGAGAGAGAAGCCTGCACAATCCAGAGAGGGTGCTGGGATGTCATTCTGGGCTTGCACCTTCCAGGCGGGATAGAAATTTCGGTCTGTCGAAGCAGTTGCTCAACCACATGACCTGAGTCTCTGCGCTTAGAGCCCGAGGCACAGACCGGAAACTCACATGGGGGGGGCGTGCACGTGATAAAAAAGACATTTGCGACACACAGTGTTGGAACAGAACAAAAAAGGGAGTGGAGTTATGGACACAAACGTTCTGTGGGATGAAGCTTCATGTCATCAGGGTGGGGGAATGACAGAAGCCCGACACTAAGGAGACAGCGAGGCGAGGGGTAAGGCTGGTGGAGAAGCCTCTTCCGGGGAGCATTCCCAGCTTCGGTCCTTGCCTCCCGCACAGACAACACAGCTTCGCTGCCTTTATGTCTTCAGCTCAGAGTTCACACAGCTCATGAACCTTTTCAGAATCTTCTGGGTCATCGCAGCCTTGTGCGTGTGTGAGGTTCTGTTCTAAGGTTCTACAAACCCCAAAAAGTGTGTGCAGCGTCGTCCTCACATTACCTCTCAGTTTCACCGTGGGAACCTCTCTGGCTGTGCCACGCCTGAAACACCCACACCGCCAGCGCCACCAGGACCAGTGTGGACAGACCCATTCGGATGAGATTCTCCAGTGTGTGATCTGGGAGTGGGGCTGGGGACAATGGCACAGAGAGGTCTTCCACGGTAGGACAGGTCACGCCCACCACGGCACCCAGAGGGGAGCTCTAGGTCTCCCCTCCCCTTGAACAGGTCATATGCGCCCCAGCCCGTGTTCCGTTACTCACCTCTCGTGGAGTCTGGAGTCTGCACGGACGGGGTGATAGTAACAGCAGCCCCTGAGAGTCAGGAAAGCAGAGCAAATGAGTAGCTGGGGACATCTCAGCCCAGCGGTCCCCCCAGGATCTGAATGATCAAATCTCCCTTCCCCTGTCCCGAGGAGCAAGCTCGGCTCTCACAGTGATCCCTCCCGCAGCCGGAGGTGAGGCGCAATCCCTCTTGTCTCCGATTCCTTTGCATTTAGACTTTGCTTTGGGGTCTTAATGACAAAAAAGGGTTCCGCCACTCCCCACGCCATGAGCTGACAGTGTACCTGTTTGGAAATCCCTCAGGTCTAGACCTTTCTTGCTCTCTCACCAAACTGAGCAATAGCCCACACTGAGCTTAATTTCCTGGTGAGGAGGGTCCTGAGTTAATCCTCAGCTGAGAAGCCTGAATTCATGGATGAGAGGAACCCCAGGGATTCCTGAAGGTCAGAAACACAAAGGGGTGGGCACCCAGGGCTACCAGTCTCTGCTCAGCCTTGGGTCATTCTGTTTTATCCCGCATCTATGTTAAGAATCTTCAAATGGGGGCGCCTGGGTGGCACAGCGGTTAGGCGTCTGCCTTCGGCTCAGGGCGTGATCTCGGTGTTACGGGATCGAGCCCCACATCAGGCTCCTCCGCTATGAGCCTGCTTCTTCCTCTCCCACTCCCCCTGCTTGTGTTCCCTCTCTCGCTGGCTGTCTCTATCTCTGTCAAATAAATAAATAAAATCTTTAAAAAAAAAAAAAAGAATCTTCAAATGATTTTCTTTTCCTATTTCATCCATCCATTCATTCATTCATTCACTATTGAGCCAATAGTTATGGACTATCTGGAAATATAAATAGATGTACTTATATACATACGTGTGTATTTATGTATATTATCTACACATTTGATATAGGATATATTTATGTATAAAAATGTATAAAATCACATACTATACATAAATACAAACAATATACACGTTATATAACATATAATGTATTTTATACGTATTGTATATCTGTATGTAAATAGAGACATATGTGGTGAGACATTTGTATGCATGCAATACACAGGGTACATGGGCCAGCATGCCCGCGTGTGTCTTGGGGAAGTTAATAAAGAAAAATCAATGTTCTTACTAAGAAGTAAAATGCGGAGTTAGCAAAAAAAATAATAAAAAATGAAAAATAAAAAAATGAAAAAATAAATTGAAATTAATCCAAAAAAAATTTTTTAAGGAGAAGAAGAAGAAAAATGTGGAGTGCCTGGATAACTCAGTCGTTAAGCATCTGACTCTTTTTTTTTTTAAAGATTTTATTTATTTATTTGACAGAGATAGAGACAGCCAGCAAGAGAGGGAACACAAGCAGGGGGAGTGGGAGAGGAAGAAGCAGGCTCATAGTGGAGGAGGCTGATGTGGGGCTCGATCCCATAACGCCGGGATCACACCCTGAGCCGAAGGCAGACACTTAACCGCTGTGCCACCCAGGCGCCCCAAGCATCTGACTCTTGATCTCAGCTCAGGTCTGGATCTCAGGGTTGTGAGTTCGAGCCCCGCATTGGGCTCCACACTCAAGGAAGAAGGAGTAGGAGGAGGAAAATGTGTATCAGATAATGTGGAGCTATAAATAGAAAAGTCTATAACACATTTAGGACTGATGAAACACCTTTTAAAAATTGTAAAAGGAGGGGCGCCTGGGTGGCACGGCCGTTAAGCGTCTGCCTTCGGCTCAGGGCGTGATCCCGGCGTTCTGGGATCGAGCCCCACATCAGGCTCCTCCGCTATGAGCCTGCTTCTTCCTCTCCCACTCCCCCTGCTTGTGTTCCCTCTCTCGCTGGCTGTCTGTATCTCTGTCTCTGTCGCATAAATAAGTAAAATCTTTTTTAAAAAATTGTAAAAGGTGTTGACAGGGTCTTTGTATAGGGTCAGCAGCCAAGGTGTCATTTGGAAGAGGATTTGAAGTCAAACCTGAAGGGGAGCAAACCGTGAGGCATAGGAAGGGAGGGCCAGTATCTGTCACACAATGAATGTCCCTGTCCTCTGCCTAAGCTATTCTGTTCTAAGAACTGCACCACAAGATAAGGGGCAATTGCTTCCACACAGCTCTGGGCGTTGGGTATGTGCAAGGACAGTCATCACAGGATAGTCTGAAGTATCAAAAGGCTGGAAACAAACAAACTGCCGAATTAGAGGGCATTGGATACATATATCCTGACCCTTTCAAGCAAGAAACTACTAAACAACCATTAAAACGTGTAGAAGAGACTTACATATACTGATGCCAGATAATTCTTTAGAATGTATTATTTCATTAAAAAAAAAATAGAGCTGATCAGAACTGTGTCTGTAAGATGTTGATGTTTGCCCACCCATGGAAAATATGTTTGTAGGGCGTCCCAGACTGTTTGGGGGGAAAAGGTAGCCGAGTGCGGTCAGGCTGATTTGGGGGGATTGAGCAAGTGGTAGCAGAGATTGGGAGGTAATTACTCCCATTTGTGAACACTAGCTGGCATAGACCCTGTCAATGCCCTCCAGTGAAAGACGGAGGGAAAAGCAAGGCCTCTGGCTTTTTCAGAGAGGCTGCATTTCACACGTGGGTGGGGGCCCAGCGGGAGGTGTGGGGCAGAGGAGGGAAGGACAAGGTGCCTGCAGAGAGGTCATCCAGACACGAGACAGAAGGGATGGGGAGGAAGACATTCCGACAGCCCCTCACCTGTGACCACGAGCTCCAGGGGGTCGCTGGGGTGCGACAGCAGGAAAGGGGTGCTGCCCAGTGATCCGTAGCACCTGTAAGTCCCCCCGTGATCCAGAGTCGCAGGGCGCAAGGGAAAGTTCGCCTGAAATACTCCATCTTGGTGCTGAGACCTGAGGTGCAGGGGGGACCCGGCTTCCCCCTCCTTGGACAGAAGGAACGCCTCAAACAAGCTGGGGCTCTGACAGCGCAGGGTCACATTCTCTCCTGGGGCCACAGTGGGGCCCGGCCGGGCAGACAGAGTGGGAGCTGGCCCCTGCGGCGGCAGGACTGGGAGAGAGTCCCGGGTGTTAGGGGCGGCTCCGCGCTCTCGCCCCTCCCCTGAGCCGAGCTGTCACTCAGGCGCTCCACCCAAGTGCGGCTGCTTCTGCTCCCAGATTGCCGAAGATGATCTCGAAGATCTCGCACTTTCCTGTGCTGGCGCCTCTCTGCCTGTGCTCCCCGCCCCTACCTCCAACAAGACCCTGAGATGCCAGTCCAGGAAAAGTGAAGTGCGGGCTGGGATATGACTCCTCACCTGCGACCAGGATGTCCAAGTGGTCACTGGGGGCCGACCACTCGGAGGAGAGGCTGTGTCTACCATAGCACGTGTACCGGCCCCCGAGGGAGGGTCTCACAGGGCCCAGGGCGAAGTCAGCCCCAGAGAGCCCCCCCTGGAGCTGCCGGCCAAGGTACTGGGGAGGGTCACCTGCGCCCTCCTTGGACAGAGCGAATCTGTCGTAGCGGACATCAGAGCGACACTGGAGGGTCAGGTTCTGTCCAGGGGCCATCACCGGCCCTGGCAAGACTGACAGGGATGGTTTCCTAGACACACCTGGGAGAAAAGGCAGTTCTGGTTTCCAAGGCGGTCAGGTTCCTCCTCCTCCCACAGGCCTCCCCCTGCTGCCTCTGAGTCCTGAGCCCTCTTGCCCCAACCTCATCCTGCCCAGTGCTCCACCCGAGATGAGGCTCCCCTCACTGGTCTGGACACCCAAGGAGTTCTAGGGTCATGCCCTGAATTCCTCACCTGAGATCAGCAGCTCCAAAATGAGGCTGGAGGTGGACCACACATAGGGGGAGTTCGAGAAATAACCATAGCACCTGTACGTCGGCCTGTGACTTGGGCTCACGGGGTCCACGGGGAAGAGCGCCTGGAACCACCCGTCAGCTTGGTGCTGTGCGTCCAAGTGTCTGGGGTGGCCCTCACCTCCTTCGCTACACAGAACGAACCAGTCAAATGCCTGCCATGAGCCACACTGGAGGGTCACGCTCTCCCCTGAGGTCACGATGGGGCTGGGGAGCGCCGAGAGGCTGGGTTTGTTGAACATTCCTGGGAGAGAACAAGCCAGATGTGTTCAAAGGGGAGGGGGTGCCTGACGACGTTGTGCTAAGTGAATTAGGGTAGGCACAGAGGGACATATACTGCATGATTCCACTTCTATGAGGAATCCAAAGATGGTCAGATTCGTAGAGGCAGAGAGTAGAATGGGGGTTGTCGGGGGGCTGCAGGGAGGGGAAGGGGGAGGATCATGGGTATAGAGCTTTGGTTCTGCAAGAGGATTCCGTTCTGGAGACCTGCTGTGCAGCACCGTGCTTGTAACAATACTGTGTTGTGCGCTTAAGAATCTGAGAAGAAGGTAGATCTTGTTATAAGTGCTTTACCATAATAAAAAAGGGGGGGAGAGGAACACCACCCCCTGATTGTCGATGGGACGCTGCTGTAGAAAGGGAGGTCCCTCCCGGGGCACAGCCACCTCACCTGTGCGGATGGAAGGGCCCGCTCACCTGTGACCACCAAGTCTAGAGGCTTGCTGGGAACGGACCGGCGTGTTCGTCGGTGATACAAGCAGGAGTAGCGCCCAGCAAGGTGGTAGGTCATGCGTGGGAATGGGAACTTGGCCTTGTTGCTGGGTCCCATGGGAAACTCTCTTCTCAAGGGCTCTGAGACCCCTTCCCGGTACAGGAAGTACTGGTCAGCGTGCTGAGACCCCTGACACCAGATGCTCACAGGCTTCCCCTGGGCCACCTCAGGGCCTGGCTCTGCCCAGATGATGGGTGTGAGCTGCGTCTCTGGAAGAGAGTCTGAGTTGCAGTCCCTATATTCCCTATGCCTCAGTTTCCCCTAGCTCTCAGGCCTCCGGCCCCTTGTACATGTTCTTTATTGATCAATTTAAGATTCCTCTCCTCCATCCTCCAGATGCTCTGGCAGGGCAGGGTGGGTCCTATATTGTGCCCAAGGAGAAAGTGGGACCTGGGACCCTTGGGATTGGGCTCACCTGCCTGCACGTGGGTCATCTGGCCCAGACACGGTCCTAGAAGAGAGATCCCAGTGAGAGGCCAGTGACTCCTGAGCAGATCCCCGCCTTTGCTGAGCATCCCAAATTCATGAGATCTCCTGAGAGATCACAGCCTGGCTCTGAGAGGGCTCCCCTCTCCCACACAGGTGTCTACCCCCAACCTTCCAAAAACTCACCGAGGCAGAGAAGGACCATGAAGGTGATGGTCATGGCGCTGCCTCCCACTGGACAAGGCTGCACAGATGGACAAAACCACAGAAACTGGCAGAACAGACAGACCCACAGGATGCCGGCAGCAGGGGGCTTTCCCATTGGTGGCCTCAGGGGAAGGGGCTCCAAAGGACGCCTGCTTTCCTGCAGACAAGTGAGACCTGATCTGTGGTATGCCCAAGCTTCCACCTACCAGGCACGACCTCTTCCTGAAGAGGGTGGGGACCCAGTTTCCAATCCTGAGTCAGCCTCATTGGCCACATACAACCTGGGTGTGCCCAAGGGAATACCACTTCCCTTCTCAAGAACTCCATATATGGGGATTTCTTTCTGTCTGCCAGTCACCCAGCAAATGTCCATTTGAACCCTTAGGTTGTTTCCAGGCCCTGCACATTCATCTGTGAACGAGAAGATGTAGTCACAGTGACGGCAGGGCTCAAATTATCAGAAGACAGACGTTCAGCAATGGATCTCACAATTACTTATTTGAAAAAGAGAAATGCACAAGGCAGGTGGTGCTCGGCTCAGGTTCACTGCTCTTGTGTCTGCCCCCCTCTGCATCACTCACCCCTGGCTCTCAGCTGGTCAGGCCAGCCTCTCTCTTTAGGGGGCGGTGACGGGGCTGCGGGGCTGGAGGAGGAGGCAGGACAGGAGGACTTTCATGCTGACTTTCATCCCAGCTCTGGGGTGCCTGGCTGGTTCCGTCCGTAGAGCATGTGACTCTTGCTCTTGGGGTCGTAGTTCAAGCCCCACATTGGCTGTACAGATTACTTAAGAATAAAATCTTTAAAAATAAAATCCCGGTTTTAACAGAAAGCCCTGAAGTCTACAGATGCAAAAGCACTAAAGAAACAATTGTTTGTGCGAACGTTGGTCGGCGGGGCTCCTTGGACTGTTGGGGCTGCAATGGGGCTGGTTCTTGTTTGGACCCCCTCTCGGGGTCCATTTACGGCACAGAACATGGGACCGTGACTAGGGGAGGTGGTCTGGAGCCCCATCCCTGATGACGATGCGCAGTCAGACTCCTCCCTGTCTGTTCCCCTCCCTCCCAGGCTGCTAGCAGCTTAGGGCTTTTGCTTGTCCTTGATTCTCAAAAGCTTCTCTTACAGCTCTACCAGCCTTTACGTTTCAGCAAATCCTATGTTCCTTTCAGAGTTTCTACTAGTGCCCGGTTCCTGGAGGGACTGAAAACATCCACTGGACTCTGACATGTCCAGTGGCCTCGTCCAGCGTTTATGCCACCTGTTCACCCTGGGGAGGAAGGCTGAGTACCTGACTGTGTCCTGGGGCTTCTAAGACCCTCAGTGACCTCCCAGGAGGAGGAGGCAGGCAAGAGAAAAGCTTGGGCCTTTTAGGGTCAGAGCCCATGGGAGTGGTTGGCTGAGCCATGGACACCAGGTGGGCTCCCAGGCAGAGCCAGAGTCCCGGGGAAGGGACTGCCTCAGGGTCCTGGGGTCAGCAAGGTGAGGTCTGACAGGGACAGAGGACAGGTTTGTGGTGTCCTCCTCAATGGGGGGGCACAGACGTGGGGCTTTCCCCAGACCTGGCGCACAAGCCCGGGGCAGACCCAGCCCCTGTAGCCCCTGTTTTTCCAGGACAAGAAAATCAAGCTCTCTATGTCTTCCATCCCTCTGGGCATCAAGACCCACATGCTCTATGATTCTTGGCCTGAAACCGCATGTCTGATGTCCAGACCTGTGTGCTCTCCAGCCTCAAAGAAACAGAAGGTCCAGACCCATAGGTTCTGCTATGGACACAAGCTAGGAAGCAGCCCTGTGGATTCAGAGGCCATGTGGCCCCCGCAGAGAGTGTCCCCCACCTGCTGCAGGGAACCTGGGCACCGGGGTCAGGGCCACTTTCCCCAAAAAATCACTTCTCTTTCTACGTGAAAGCAACCACCCTTGATTCCCAAAAAAGCAGGAGGATAAGGTGGTGACGCTCTGTTGAAACTCAGCTCTATAGAAAGACCCCAACACCGCAAATAGGTGTTGCCATTTACTGCCTCCCAATCAGTGACCCTTGCTGAGGTGGTGTTGCCCAGGCAAGAAGGTGGTGCCAGAGGGATGGGGAGGGTACTTAGCAGCTGAGCGGGACCTTGGGAAGAGGGCGGGGGCTCAGCAGGACATGCTACAAACCACGAGAGGTGCCGTGGAAGCCCACGCGTGCAAGCATGCCTTTGGAGGATTTCAGTGAAAAAGCAGTTGAAGGAGCGACTCTAGATGAAACAATGAGTAAAGGGTTTCCTTTGGGGATGATGAAAATATCCTGAAACTAGTTAGAGGTGATGGTTGCACAAGATTGTGAATGTACCAAACGCCACTGAATGTACACTTTTAAATGGTGAACGGTCAGCTTTATGTTATATGAACTTTACTGCGACAGGAGAAAAAGCAATGATGTGATGTTTGTTTGTAAAGCGGGCAGCACAGACCTGACATTTTGTGGGTGCGTTTTTATCGCACTCAGACTGTACACTTGTATCCAGAAAGGACAACATAATGACCCAACCAACCCCAGAGTGCTTTGATGTTTGCTGTCTCTCTGCCTGCCCCAGGGTACAGTAAAAAAGAAATTATGTTCCCCAGATGACAGCGTTCTGTGGTCAGCTCATCCTCGTCTACATGTTGAGCTTCCCTGCCTACTGCAAAATTGCCTCTTTTGGGTGTCCCCAACACCCCCGGACCTGTGTATAGACACCCTCCCCATTTCACCCATCAGGACCCAACCCCGGGAGGGTGGGCTCTGCGGTTGCTGTCTGTGGTGCTGATTGGCCCTTGGACATTCGATCCATTTCAGCACCATGGCCAGAGTCTATGAGGGCAACAAAGTTACTCTATTCTGATATCTTGGTTGGCAAGTTTGTCTCAGTGAACCCCCATCTTTGGATCTCCTATAGAGCCTCCACACAGGAGTCAGATAGAAAATATTCAGTCAGAGCGTGAGGGTGAGTTGGAAAAATACAGGGAGATGCCAGTAGTTGACATTAATTCAGACTCCCTTCACCATCTGTGCATCCTGAACAGAGATAGAGTTTGGAAGCTCAGGATGTTGGCCCCATACTCAGCATACCAGCCACTGGAACAGCCTGTGGGGTCATACAATGTTAGCTCTCCCTATCTGCCTCAGAATATCTCTTACCAGACCAAGTTCAAGGTACCAGCTATTGGGTATGACCAAAAGATACCGGACTTGGGAGGCGGGCACATCAAACTGGTTTCAAAACCTTAAGCTGCCTCTTGCTAGCTCTGGGTCCTTGGAAATATCACTTCACCTCTCTGAGGCTCACTTGGCTCTTCTGTAATATGGCAGTGATAATGGTGTCTGCTTCGTAGGAATGTTTGGAAGACTGATGGTCAGAGATTATTATACTCAGCCTTTCACAGGAGGCAAAACGTCTAGCTAGGAGGGCAGGATCCGGAGCCAGGCAGTGATGTGATCATAGCTCTGTCTCCTCAACTCTGTTGGGACTTAGGGAAAGTCACCCTCAAGCCTCTGTGTTGTCACCTATAGAATGAGGATAATGCTAGGACTTACTTCGCAGGGTTTTGGTAAGAAATTACACAGTTTCTATGTGTGATGTGTGGAGTTAAGTGCCTGACATAGAGTTAGCACTCATGCTAACTCTGGGAGAATGGGAGTTGTTACTACCATGATTGCCATCATCATTGCCCTGGTCGCTATGCGTCTAGAGGCAGCCTGATACACTGCCTGTGTTCAGGAACGGTAGCTGTTTTTATAGATTACTGTTAGGATTGCTGACAGCTGACACAGATGAAGACATTGCAGCTAAGAGTTGAAAGTGATTAGCCTGGGGCCAAAGGGCAAGAGATAGTGGAAGTGAAACATGAAGTCAAGTCTGTCTGAAGCCAATGAATGGGCTTTTGCCACAATCCACCCACCCACCCACCCACCACCCACCATTTAGCATCAAGGAGAGAAGGACCTTAGGAATCCCCTCCTTCACCCCAGAGGGAAGACCAGGGCTCACAGTACTTTGGCCAGGAGTTTGCAAGGATCATCTTTTAGTCCTTCCCTCCTTCCTCAGCTTTGCTACTTGTACCAGAAAAGTTGCTCCTTTCTTTCACAGAACCTGCAGCAGGCTCCCAGGGACTGTTCCTGGTGGGACGGGGGCAGAGGAGGAAGGAACTGTAGATGGTTTTGGCTGCATGGGATACCGGGAGATGGCTCAGCAGAAGGAGGAAGGAGCTGAGACTCAAGAGACGGAGCTCCAGCGTCAGAGCTCAGCAGTCCTGGGAAGCAGGCGGACTGGCTGCAGGCCACTCCCAGTGCAATGGTTCTCCTGGGGCTCCCTCTGCTGGCCTGGTTCTCACTCCTTCTTCTGCCTCCCTCCCTCTCTCTGTCTCCATCTTTCTGGGGCATCCTCTCTCTGTAGACTTCTCTTCCTCTTTGTGTGTGTCTCTGCCTCTCTGTCTCTGTCTCTGTCCCTATGTCTCTGGGTCTTTCTCCTCTCCCTCTGAACCTAGATGGCAGTGTTTCAAAGTCCTTTTGGGTGTTAGAAATCCTTTCTGATGGCAAAACATGACCCTGGATCACTTCGCCCCTCAGCCTCCCCCATTCACATCCCTGAGCGGCTGAAGAAATCCCCATAGCCTGTGCATTGGCCCGGCACACAGCAAGGGCTCAACAGATGTTGTCCTGCAGTTCTGGGGCTCAGATCTGAGCCCACTTCCCTTTCCTGTCCAGCACAGCTGAACTAACACCTTGCCTGCCCACCCCAGCCTCCTTGGCGCCAGGATCCAGGCCTGTGGGGGGAAGCCTTCCCAGCACCCGCCCACCCCTACCCCACCCCCACATAAGATGGCCAGGCTGCAGTCACCCCTCCACCTTCCACCTGCTCTTTCAGGAAGCAGCAAGCAGCTCCCCTGCCTTGGGCTAAACCCACTTCATGTGCTCTGGACCTGGACTAGCCAACACCAGCCACTACTGGCGATTTCCTTCTAAATCAATTAAAATTAAGTAAAATTTAAATTTCACTTCTTCCGTTCTGCTAGCCACATTCCAAGTGCTCAGCAGCCACATGTGGTTACCATATAGTACAATGCAGATAATAGGACATTCTCATCATTCCAGAAAGTTCCGTTGGACAGATCCCTGAATTCCTTGCTCCGGGGGGTCCTCTCCATCATAGAACATACCTTCTTCTGGATCTTCCATCACTCGTTCTCTGTCAGGGTCAGCCTGCCTGAGTTCAAATCCCACCTGCACACCTATTAGCTGTAGTAGCTGTTATCTAACATTTTAAAAAATTAATTAAAAAAAAACCCTGTATGTAGGGGCTCCTGGCTGGCTCAGTCAGTAGAGCATGTGACTCTTGATCTTGGGGTCATGAATTTGAACCCCATGTTGGACGTAGAGATTACCTTAAAAAATAAAGTAAAATAAAATCTGTATGCAGTAACGATGAATGATTCCCAAAAGAAACTGCTAAGTGGGAAAGAAAAAACTGGTAGGTCAAAATCATCCAGTAGGAGTTCATTTGTGCGTCTAAAATGTTTCCTTGGACTGCCATCTAGGTCAGCAGTTCTCAACAGGGGGCGATGTCCCCCCACCAGGGATATAGAGAAACGTTGTTAGTTGACCACACTGGGGGCAGGGGGAGCTACCGGCAACCCGTGGGTGGAGGGCAGGGATGCAACTGAACACCCCAAATGCACAGGGCAGCCCACCCACGGCAAAGAATGATCTGGCCCCAAATGGCAACAGCACAGAGGTGGGAAATGCTGGTCTGTGTGTTTGCAAGGACCTGGCCCATTTGGGAGGCAAACACCCCAAACAAATTTCAGGGGATACATGAGATGGAGATTGTATTGGGAGAGGTTGTCCAAACCTTACTAGTCAAAGTTTATTTCTCTCTCTCTCTTTACAAACAGGGTGTATTCGTGTATTTTTCATGTAACTAAAAATGACATTAAAAAAAAACAACAAAATAGTACCAAATGTATCCAAACCAAGCAAAGAAACAACATTCTTTCTCTGACCCTTACCTCTCCCTCCAGATACCCTATCTCTCCTTCCTTCCTGTCACTGCCAGACTCCCGGGGTCTTCACCTCCTCTCTCCTGCCTCCCCCACCCGCCCCAATCTGGCTTCCGGTGCCAGCCCCTTACAACTCACCCAGGCCACAGCTGTCTCTGGGTTGTTACTGAATCCAGTGAATCTTGTTATCATTGTCGACCTGCTTTTGAAACTGCGGGGAGGGACCGTGCGACCTCCCTGGGCTTCTGGAGCCCATCTCTCTCCCCTTCCTTCTCTGGCTGCTGCCCAGGACCTGCCCAAGTTCCTTTCCTTCTTGCTATCCCTCCAATGTTACCCTTCTCAGAGGCTTTGTCCCAAGCCGCTGCTCTTCCTGCATTTCAGTCCAGAACCGTCTACGCAATTGGTGGGGTACAAAGGAAAAATGTGGGGTCCCTTGTTCAAAATTATTAATAATTTCAAGAGGGTCACAGTAAGTCATTAAACCAAGTGCAGAGCCCTTCTGAGCATGGGGGCCCAAGGGGCTGTGCAGGTCAGTTGCCCACAAAGCCAGCCATGCTTCCCACTCTCCCGGGTATAAGCCCTAGCCTGTCTCACTGGCCTGCTCCCCCCAACCTCAAGTTCTCCGCCTTGGTGTTGGCCCCACCATCCCCCAAGACCTGCTCTCTGAGGGTTGTTGGGGTAGACAGAATGCACCTCTAAAGATGTCCAGGCATGATGCCTGAAATGTATGAATACATTGATCACATAGCAAAGGGACTTTGCAGATACAGTTCAAGTATCTTACAGACCTTAAAAAAGATTATCCTGGTGTGATGGTGAATCTTATTGTGTCCACGTGGCCTGGCTACGGTGCTGGTTATGCACTCAAACACTAGCCCAGGTGTTGCTGTGGAAGCATTTTGTAGATGTGGTTGACACCTGCAATCCCTTGACTCTAACTAAAGGAGGTTACCCTTGAGAGCATGGGTGGGCCTCATCCAATCAGTTGAGTAAAGCAAAGGTTTCTCTGGAGAAGAAGAAATTCTTCAAGACAGCAGCATCTGCTCCTGCCCGATAGGGTTTCCACTCTGTGCTACGGACTTGTGGCTAGCCAGCCCCTACAAGCGCAAAATCCAGTTCCTTGCAATAAATCATATATGTGTGATTAGGGATATCTATTACCTGATAATCAGTAAAAATTAATACTTTATATATCTTAACTATATAGATATCCTAGTTATATATCTTAATAATACACATATCTTAATACGTGTGTGTATGTATATACCACGCATATTCTGGTTCCCTGGAGAACCCTGATCGATACACCTGTGTTATCCAGGTGGGCCCAATCTAATCACATGAGCCCGTGAAAGCAGAGGACTTTCTCTGGCTAGAGGCAGGAGAGAGATGAGCAGAATGGGAAATCAGAGAGATTTGAAGCCTCAGAGGGATCCGACTCACCGCCAGCAGAGGGGTGCTGCATGGAAAGTACCAGAAAGACGAAGGCAGCTTCCAGACACCAGCCCCCAGCTGGCAGGAGCCGGAGACCTCAGGGCTACTCCCACCTGGAAATGAATTCAGCCAATGGCTCCAATGAGCTTGGAAGAGGATTGTTCCAAGTAAGGGGCACAGCCCTGCTGGCATCTTGATTTCAGCCCTGACAGACCTAAGGTCCCACCCAGACTCCGACTTACAGAAACAGTGGAATTAAAATGTGGGTGGCTGTCAACCACACAGGTTGTGGAGATCCCTTACACCAGCGACGGAAAACCAATCCTCTCATCCTTGGCTCCTCTCTCTCCTGCAAATCCTGTCTGTCTTGGTTCTTAAGTCCAAGTAAGCCTATCCGGATCCCTTTTGGTTGTACCTTCTCCATCCTTGTGGCCCCTGCACCCAGCCTCCCAGCCTCCCGGCCAGGACCAGGAGGAGGGTGATGCCAAAAAAATAAAAAATAAAAAAAAATAAGGCAACATCAAAGAGTCAGTAGCGAAGATTGACAACAATGTGACACAACAAATAAATAAATGCAACGAAAGAATCAATCACACATCCATGATGAACAAAATATCAACGTTTTAAATGAAGATGTCATCAGTGTGACTGATTTTTCCTTTTAGCCCCAGGATCCAATAAAGCTTATCATAACCCTGATCTTGTCTTTATTTGAAGTTTGGGTGGTTTTTTTTTAAAGATTTTTAAAATTTATTTTATTTGAGAGACAGAGAGAGAGAGAGCACAGAGGGAGAGGGAGAAGCAGACTCCCCATTGAGGAGGGAACCTGACATGCGGCTGGATCCCAGGACCCTGGGATCATGACCTGAGACGACGGCAGATGCTTAATGACTCAGCCACACAGGCACGCCATTTATTTGAAGTTTTTTATTTTTTTTTTGTTCATTATGGATTTTTCCTGCATCCATCCTTAAAATATTGCATTAAAATCTTATTCACCTAAACAAAATGTGGTCTATCCATGCCATGGAATATTATTCAGCCTTGAAAAACATTCAACGCCACCCCATGCTGTGATGTGGGTGACCCTTGAGGACATCCCACTCTGTGAGAGAAGCCAAGCACAGAAGGCCCCGTACCTAGGTTTCCCTGTATATGAAACGTGCGGAACAAGCAAACCCACAGAGATGGAAAGCAGATCGGTGGCTGTCAGGAGCAGGGGGAGGGGAGATAGGGAGGAACTGCTGATGAGTAAGGGGTTTCCTCTGTGCGGGGCGGGGTGGGGGGGAATATCCAAATGTTTTGGAGCAAAACGGAGGTGGTAGTAGCACAACCCTGGGAATGTACCAAACGCCACTTTTAAATAGTTCCTTTTATGTGATGTGACTTGAACATCAGTAAAAATATTTAATAAAAATCTGTATTTAAACATATTACTTATCTTAGTTACTGAGTTTTGTGTAACCTCCCTCCCCCAACACCCCCCCCCACCGCCCGGGTCTAAATTTTGCTCTGGATTTGAATCACAGCCTGCTGCGGTCCGTCCATCCCCCTCATGAATCCCAGAGGGAACTTTCTAGTACCTGGATCTGACCCTGCTATCCTGTCCACACCCTGTCTGGTTCAGTACTCCACAGTCTCCAGTGGCTTTTGAGCTAATCTCTCCAGGCAAAAGGAAGTCCACTTTATGGAGACCTTAGTGCCCTCCGCTCCACCTGGCCTCCAGCCTGCTCTGAGCTCTCTTCCTTCTTCCCTCTGCCCTGTAACCTGCCACTTCTTGGAGACTTCGTTCAAGCTGCAGTTCCTTCTGATCCGTGGAACCGACTCTCTTCTGCAGCCCCAGCCCCAGCTCACCACCGGGCCAGCCTCCGCCCCGGGCTTCTATCTCCACACCTCTCCTCCAACCAGCCTCCGCCCTGGGCACTCTGCTCTCCTCCAACCGGAAGGCCCTTCTTCACACCGGCCTGGGACGGATCGTCCCAACACTCAAATCCGAGACTCTTCTTGTCACCAAAAGGCACAAGCTCCAGGCAGGGACGTTCATCAGGAAGCTCTCCAAAGCGGGGTCAGAGCTGCCCCCGGAGACTACCTCCACCCTCCCGCGCACTCAGGGATCGTGTCTGTTTCGTTCTCTCTCTTCTCCCTCTGTCTCTCTCTGTCTCTCTCCCTCCCTCTCCCTTCCTCTCTCCTGTCCTCCCTCTACACACACACACACTGTCTCTCCTCCAACTGCGGCAATCTGGAAGAAATTACCCTTCTAAACAGCCAGACTGCCCCAGCTTCAGGAAATTCCAAGCTGGGCAGGGGGAGGGGCCGGGCTGGGGGGCGCGCCCTGGCCATCCCCCACCCCTTCTGCGTGTCCTCTGTGCACACCCAGTCCAGGCCATGTCCCGCCCCCACACTCTGCCCGGAGGCCTCAGCTTCTCCACCGCTGCTTTCGAGTCCTTTAAATCCTAGAGGCAAACTTTTGGGGGATAAGGAAGGCTGGGAGGGGCCTGTGCCTTAACCCTCTCTGCCCCAGACGGGCTGAGCTGGCCTGGACGGTGACTCCGCGGCCCGTTTGGGTTCCTACCATGGCCCCCGAGAGGGGCTGACACTTCGGTCCCCGGTGCAGGTAAAGAAGGGACCTGGTGCTAGGGCCTGCCAGGGGTGGGGCTCGGACTCCTGGGTCTGAGGCCTGGACCGCAGGGCCTGAGAGAGGGGGGCTTGGGACCTCTGACTCCTGGGTCTGAGGAGTAAGAAAGGTAGGAGGCAGGACTCCTGGGACCTGAGAGAGGAGGGGTCCTGAGGAGGCGGCACTGCGGACCCGGACGCCTGGGTCCTGGACCCCTCTCCAGGTTCCGCAGGACACTTCCTTTGCCAGGTGAGAACCGCCTGGAGGAAAAAGGAAGAAGGCACGGGCCTGGGCCTCGGAGGCGGGCTCCGAACCAAGGAGAGGGGGGTCCCCCAGCCTGAGCCTGAGAGCGCGCCTGCCCCGCTCAGCGAGCACCAAGAGGTAAGGGCAGCAGGGAGCCGGGCCCTCGGGGTCCCGGGTCAGGTCCGGGGAGGGACGCGGGACACACGGGCAAAGGGACCGCGGACGCTCAAGTCGGGGCGGCAGCCACGTGGCCCGAGGAAGCGCGGCGAGCCCACGGGCCGGGGGTCTCCCACTCCCGGGCCCGCCCCGCCCAGCTCGCCGCCTCCCTCAGAGCCGGGAACCGGTCGGGCCGGGTGTGGAGCTGGCGGTGATTTCCGTCTTGGCGGGGCTGGGGACGAAGAGGACAGAGGTGAACCAGCTGTGCCCCCCACTCCAGCAGCTGGGGCGGCGGGCCTGCTGGGGCGGAGGAGGGCGGGAGCAGGGCGGCTCCGCCGAGTCGCTAGTCGCGGGGTCCCACCCTCGCTCCTGCACGCTATGCCTCTTTCGCGTTTGTCACAAACAACAGCCCCTCTGTAGGAGCCCTGGCCGGCTGACGGAGTTTTTTCCTAGCATGACCTCATTGCATCAAGCGCCCAGCTCTGCTAGAGGGAGGTTAGAATACCTTCTAGTTAAGAGGACCCTGAGGTTCCAGGCTCCGAGAAGTGGACTGACTTGCCCGAGGCCCTCGCAGCTAGCAAGAGGCCGCACTCAGAAACGATTTCTAGCTTATTATTCTCTGTCTGGAATGGAAAAAAGGAAAGAAACGCAAACAAACATGGTCGGGGGTGTAGGAAATCCCTGGCCTTTATAGCATATCCAAACCTTGTTTCCATGGGGATGCACACCCTCCCACCCCGTCCAAGGGGGGCTGTGAACAATGGGAGATCATCTTTAGGCTCTCATCAGGCTCAGCCTCTGCCTGGTTTCCAAATCCAGCCCCCAACATTTGTTGCTGTGTGACCCAGGACAACTTACTCCACCTCTCTGTGCCTCAGCCACCACCTCTGTACAACTCACTGAGTTGTTCTGAGGACTGAGTTTGTATATTTGAGTAACGCACTTAGGTCCCCTACCTGGCCCAGGATACGTGCTTAGGAAATAGCACATCAACATCGTGAATATACTTCACAAGGACCCCCAGCAAACAGGCACTCTGACTTCCGTTTTTCAGTGGACTAAACTGTGGTTTAAGGTTGAGGAAGTGAGTTCAGGGTCCCACAGAAAGGAAATGGTAGGTGTGTTTGGCCAGGCGCTGGAAATGGCAGTGGCGTTGCTTGGTAGGGCAATAGAAGGATGGGATGAGGGACAAACTAGGGCATGGACAGGGGAAGAGCCAGTGGCGGAGAGCTGTCCAGGGAGGGGTCAGTTCAAGAGGCAACAGGCAGTGGAAGTGGTAAGTCTGGGTTCTGGAGTCCCGCAGAGCTGGCTTTGTGACCCTGGGCAAGTTACATACCTTCTCTGAGTGTGTCCTTCTCTGGGACATGGGAGACTGATCTCAGGTGGCCACTGGGCATTTTATTGAACTTTTGCTGTGTCCTGGGTACCGCCAAGACTTCACTGGCAACGTCCCGCCCATCTTGCAAAGAGACTATGAAGTGGTTTAGGAACATGTTATCTTCCTATGTTCCATTTTTGAGCAGAGGAAATGAGGTCAAAAAGGTTAAGCAGCTTGCCCAAAGCCACACACACACACACACACACACACACACACACACACACACACACAGCCAGCTGGAAACCTAGCCATTTGGCTGAGTAAGGCCAGACACTGCTAGCACGGGGAGAGGGTTTTTTGTTTTTGTTTTTTAATTTCAAACTGTGGATTGAGATTTATTAATGAGTAGAGGTAAGCATTAAACAAATAAAACAAAATAGATTAGAATTGAGACTATCTGAGTGCCTAGCATGTTGTAAGTCTTGTTTCATGAAATGTTTGTTTCCCTTAGGGGAGGTGGGGAGGAGAGGTGATTGCGTGTCATGTTGCAATTAAAATACGTTTATTCATCTAGGCTGAGGTCAGAGAAGTTCGAGAAACACTACAGAGGTGGTAAATCAAGACTGGTTTTCCCAGAGAAATAAATGTAAAGTGTGTGTGTGTGTGTGTGTGTGTGTGTGTGTGTGTGTGTGTGTTGGGATAGGGTAAAGGGTGATCCTCAGAACACATCCAACTATCTACTTTAAATCCTCTTAACTTTAATTTTTCTCTGCATTACCAGTGATATTTCCCAGGGTGCTACTTACTGAAGGAATAGTGCTGGATGTTTTGACTTCTTCATAGGATTTTATCAGATCTTCTACAGTTATTTGAGGACACATCCTCCCCCCGCCCCAGCACTGGCACTACTAATTAGCTGGCACTCTTACACAGTTTTCTTTAATTGAGATTTTCTATGTGCCCTGCAAGGAAGGTGGTGTTATTTTAACCATTTTACAGAGAGGAAACAGACATAGAGAAATCACATAATTTATCCCAATCATACAGCTGGCATAGGGTGCGGCTTCGAGTCAAACAGTTTTTTTTATTATTATTATGATAACAGTGACTGTTAGAAGTACAAAGTCATCAAAGTCCTTCCCAGAAGTTCCATAAAAACAGCCAAGTTCCAGGATATAGGCAAAGGTCGGCAATTTACCGTATTTACCGTAGAATCCAGGGCAGCGAAGAGGCAATAGAGCACCGAGTTTATGGTGTACAAACTGCCTGTTTCAAATTTATGCCATTCTTGCTATTTTTAGAGAAATTTGCAAAAATGTAAGACATTATATTGTCTCTTTCAAAATCAAATAACTCGAATTATAAACTGCTGTGCAAGTATACAGATTCCCAGACCCACCCTGCACCTGAATTTGAGTTTTTAGGCAGACCTGCATTATGACTTTTTGGTGCCTAGGCAAAGCTTTCATGCATACATATTTTATTTATTTATAGTTTATAACTGTGTTGGTGTAAAGACAGATATCCACACATTTTAAAATAAGTTAAAACATTGTAACATTTTCTTGGGCTTCTAGAAGTGTGGTGCGCCCTAGGCACTGTGCCTGGGGCACTTGCTAGACAAAGTTGGGAGAGCATCCTCTGAACCCCTGCCTAGGCCCAGGGTGGGGACGCGGGCCGGGTCGCTCCCTCCCGCGGAGGCTGCGCTGACTCATCCCCCCCACCCCCCGCAGATGCCGGTGCTGAAGCAGCTGGGCCCCGCGCAGCCCAAGAAGCGGCCTGAGCGCGGCGCCCTGTCCATCTCCGCGCCGCTCGGCGACTTCCGGCACACGCTGCACGTGGGGCGCGGCGGCGACGCCTTCGGGGACACTTCGTTCCTGAGCCGTCACGGCGGCGGGCCGCCCCCCGAGCCCCGGGCGCCGCCCGCCGGGGCCCCGCGCTCGGCG
>NC_048229.1:26999967-27081417 GCF_002007445.2 Ailuropoda melanoleuca
GGGGCCGAAGGCCGAGGCCGGGGCCAAGAAGCCGCCGCTGCGCACGGCAGCGGCCGTCATCCAGCGCATCCGCTGGGACCCGCGCCTCGACCCGGCCGACTTCTCGGTGGGCTACGCCGACCGCTTCCTGGGCGTGCGCGAGGAGCCCTTCGTTGCCTTCTGCTGGGACGAGCCGCTTGCGGCGCTCGGGCCCGGCGTCCTGGCCGTGCCGCAGCACCGGGTGCGCTACTTCCGCTTCCGCGGCCGCATCGTGTGGGACCGCGCCTCGCGCACCGACCTCGTCTTCGGCTCGGGCTCGGCGGCCGGCCGCGGGCCCACCATCCTGGACACGCTCGCCGGCGGGGGCGCGCACGACGGTGAGGACGCGCACGGCGAAGACGCCCATGGCGGCGAGGACGTGCATGGTGGCGGGGGCGCGCACCGCGAAGAGGCCCTTGGCGGCGAGGAAGCGTCCGTTGGCGAGGACGACACGCATGGCGGCGGGGGCGCGCACGACGATGAGGCCACCCATGGCGGCGGGGGCGCGCACGAAAACACCAGCGCAGAACCCCGAGCGCCCGACTGCACTAGGCTGGAAGCCAGCGAGCGGCGCAGGGCGGGAGGCGAGGCTTCCCCGTGGACAGAGCTGGAAAGGGTGCCGAAGCTGGCCGCCGCGGGCAGGACCTCGGAGCCTCAGAGTGGAGCGGCACAGGCAGCCCCGGGACAGCCCCCCACAGGAGGTTTTCCTGAGACGGAAGCAGAGTGGGGTCTTGGCGCCTGGCCCTCGGAAGGCGGAGAGGCCGCTGGAGCCAGGGCCACGGCGCCTCGCCAGCCCCGCCCCACGCATTTTGTGGCTGTCATGGTGACTGATCCCGGGCTGCAGGCGGGGGTGGCCAAGGCCCAGGAAGAGCTGGTTCGAGCCGCACCCTCGTGCGCTGCATTCATGGTACCCGCGGGGGCCCTACACCTGACGCTAGCCCTCCTGAGGCTGACAGGCCCTGGGGAGGTAGCCGCCGCAGTGGGGGCACTAAGACGCGCGCTCTTGGCCCCAGGCCTTCAGGCACCCCCGCAGCTGAGCTTTGGGAGCCTGCTTCTCCTAGGGCAGCATGTGCTCTGTGCCCCACCCTCCCCTTCCGTGGAAGGTATGGCCCGAGTGCTGGAACAAAGGCTGGAAGCCGAGGGACTCAGAGTAGTACAGCCCCTAGGTGGGCTACACCCCCACCTCACCCTAGCCAAGGTCCCCCACGGTTCTCAAGTCTGCCTTCCCCAGCCTGGGTTCAGCCCAAGGCAGGAGTTGGGAAGCCAGCCCCTAGGGGAAGTCTGGCTGTGCCGCATAGGCAGGGCAGGAGACACCTACCAGCCTCTGGCTGAGCTGCCCCTGGGATGATGGTCCCCTCAGACCTCTGCAGGAGACCACCCTCAACCCCAAAGAACCTGGGAAGATCCAGTCCAAGCAGGGAGGGACAAAGTGCTCTCTCTCTCTCTCTTTAATTTTGGTTTCTCTCAAGCTTCCAAATGGTGCTCAGTGATCCAAGGAAAGAATGAAGGAAGGAGAAGGGAGGGAAGAGGGAAGGGAGGGGAGGCAGAGGAGGAACATCTGGAAAAAAAGCAGCCTGACAGTCCAGCTGTTTGCAAACTCATCGCACATCCTCCAGTTACATGGCAGAAGAGGGGGAGGGCCAAAAAGAAAAAGGGGAGGAAGAAAAATAACTTAAATAAACACACACAAAAAGAAAAGAGAAGGAAACATGACGTGAGCTGGTGATCCATGAAGGCAGGGAGGGAGGGAGAGTAACCATTTTACCTGTGCTGAACCAAAGAAGGGTGGGGAGCAGGAGGAGGAGGGAGGGAAGGAAAAAAAAACCAGAAGAAACACTGGGGTGGAGGGAGGAGGGACACGGAGACAACTTAATACAACTGTAGACGAGGCGGCCCGGCCGAGGTCCCGCGATGGCCTCCGGAGTCCTCAGTGCGGAGTGTCGGCGTGGACATGGTGGTGGCTTGGCATCGGCATTTCTGGCGTGGGGGGCTGAGGGCGGGGCACAGTCTCTACACGGCTCCCCTAGCCCCAAACACTGAGGCCCCGGAGGGCTGGGCAACAAGAGTCTGTGGTGAGGCGGGCAGGTGGCGGGCGGCGGGCTGCTGGCCCCGCCGCGGGCGGGCACGGGCGGAGCGGCCTGTCTTCTTCCAGCCCCCCCGGCATGGGATGGGCCAGGGTGCCAGGTCGGTACCGGAGTACAAGCTCGAGAGAGAGAGAGAAAAAACACTGAGACAGCATTAGTGAAGGTGCCAGGGGGACACAGAGCAGCCCACAGACCACGCCCCCAGCCCCCCCCCAGGTCCCACCCCCTCCTCCCCCAATCCCATCCCTCTGAGGCAAAAAATAAAAATGTAGAAAAATCTCTGTACAGACTCCCCGGTGGGAAAACGGGAACAGGGACGGTGGCTCTTCCTGGAGCCCACTCCCCACGAATTAATTTACAACCCAAGTCCATGGCTCAAAAACAAAATCGGCAAAGGCGGCGCTGGGGGGCCACAGCCCTTCCCCCACCCCGCCCCCATCCGCGCTGGTGCTCAGAAGGCTGACAGCTGCGCCAGGCTGAGGCGGCAGTCGATGCTGGCGTTGTCCGGGCCCGTGTATGCCAGGCCCAGGGGCTCTAGGAAGGCCCGGCAGGCGGCCTCGCCCTCGAAGGCCAGCTCGGCCTGCAGGTAGGAGACTGGCAGCGCAGGGCGGAAGCTACGGAGACAAGAGGAGAATGTGATGAGGCGGGCAGCGGGCAGGGGAGGGCCCCACGAGCAGGGAGTGGGTGCCCCCCCTTTGGGCACCCAAAGGGTCTCCTCAGCACATTACCTGCTGACCTCTCACCCCTCCCCCACCCAGCCTCCCCACCTCCAGGGGCTTGGGGGGGCCCGGGGTGGGGTTTTGGCCCCAGCCCCGGCTGTGCCCCCCTTCACCCTCACTTACCTGTACAGGGGGACCAAGGAGAGGGGGTAGGAGGAAAGGGCCCAGCTGGCTCCTCCACTGCTCAAGGGCCTGAGCAGTCCCTCAGAAGAAGGCTCACTGTGGCCCAAGGGCAGGGGGCCAGGAAGAGGGAGTGACCCAAGGGGATGGGCATGGGTTGGCAGGTCTGACAGCTACTCTGGGGGACCCGCCCTGGCGGTTTCCCCTGCCGGGGTCAAAGTGCCTCGAATTCCTGGCACAGGATCAGCCAACGCGTATGACACGCTGGCAACAATCACTTGCAGTTGCTAACGAGACTTGGCATGTGCCAGAAAATAGCTGTTAACTCGCTGAATTCTCCCCCAGAAACTGCGTCACCCTACCCTTTAGAAACAAATGCTGAGGGAACTGTAGCCCCAAAAGCAGAGCCACCTGGCCAGCATCACACAGGGAGGACACAGCACGAAGGACATGAACCAGTCCTGCCTCGAGTCCATGCCACACCACAGCTCTGGATATCCATGGGGCACAAGAGAGCCTATTTCTCCAAACAACTGAGCTGGCCTCATGGCCACACTGCAGGGACCTGGTTCTGGGGGCTCTGGCAGGGAGGGACATATCTGCTGGGGGGGGAGGGGGGATGAGAGCATGTGGCCAGTGATAGGCCAAGGCCCCTCCTACAAGGTGCCTTCACGGCTGTGGCCCCAACCCACACCCAGCACGTATAAGTAACCAGACCGGCCCCCGCAACAGCCTGGGAGCCGCCGTCCTGCTACAGAGTGCAGACTCAGGGACAGCCCGCAGGGCCCGTACACATACCACCTCCCCATCACTCCTGAAGGTGACCACGTCCTGTGTACCCTGCCACCTTCACGTTTGTCTCACGTCCTTGTCTATTTCTGCGGCCCCTGCCCAGGCTCACCCTCTGCCTTAAATCTTCTGGACCCAAACTGGATCCTGGAGTGTGTGTCTCCTAACTTGAAGGTGACGGTCCCTCCCCAGTTCCACAGCATTCCTGTGGTTCCTAAGCTAAGTGATGTGGCCCCCTGGACCTGCTACCTCTGGCTGACGCTGGGCCAGGTGATTGTGCTGCGGGGCGGACCGGGCACTGCAGGAGGCTGGGCAGCAGCCCTGGCCTCCACCCGCTAGACAGCAGCAGCAACGCCTACATGTGCCAACGAGAGGTCACCCGACATCTCCGTGTCACCCAGGAGCATCTCACGGCCCTGACAGAGAACCGCAGGTTCCCTACCATGCGCGCGCACACGCACGCACACACGCACACACACACACACACACACACACACACAGCCACACACAGCGAACGCACGGCATAGGGGACAGCTAATGTAGAGAGAGCTTGCTCTTTTTACCTACAGTTCCCGATCTGGCTGACCCCCGCATCACACCTGGCTCCCTACATATTTCCTGCCCTCTTGAAGGAGCTCAAGTCGGAATGGGGCCTTGGTCCCATTAAATCAGAAGCTACCAAGAGCACGGCCATCTTTTCTAGTTTGTCTCTACCAAGTGGGAGCTCAGTGTCAGGAGAATCTTGAAAGGTGAACAGAGACCTCGGAGTGAGGAAACCAAGAGCCCAGAGCAAGAAAACAAACCAGGGTCCAGGGTGACGTGAGCAGGAGAGAGAGACTCAGGGGTAGAGAGGGAACCCTGGAGCAGCGAGACACAACGGGGAAGAAAGGAGATGCAGAGGCGGGCCTGGGAGACAGAGGGCCAACTGTGGGAAGAGAGGGGCTGGGGAGCAGGATACAGGTAGAAAGAAGAGATGGGGAGCCAGGACCAGCCAGGACGTAGGAGCTGGAGGCCTGACAGCCCAGGAGTGTGCGGGGGGGGCGGGGGGAAGCAGGGCCAGCAGAGCAGAGGCGCGGGGGAGAACCCAGCTTCACATACGTTTTGATCATCGCCTTGAGGGCAGCTCTGCGCTCCCGGTCTGCAAACTTGTCCACCAGGTACCCAGACATGCAGGGTGCATGACAGTAGAGCCGGAAGAAGCGGTGGTAGTTGCCCAGAGCCCAGGCTGCCCTTAGTGCCAAGGCGTGAGCCACACAAGGGTCTGCCTTCAGTTCCCGAGTCAGGTACGCCAGCTCCGTGGTGATGTCTGCGGCCCGAGCAGAAGAGGATTAGCAGCGCCCAACCCTGGGGGCCTGGGGCCTCCCCGTCCTGCAGGCAGCGTTTCTCACCTCCTGAGTTCTTGGTGAAGATATAGTAGAGGATGCGGTAGGCAGTGAACTCGCCCACGTTGCCTGGCAGGTTCTCGGCGTACAGCGACTTGAGCTGCGTCTGGCACTGGTTGAACTCCTCGTGGTCGCCCTGGAGCCCAGGCACAAAGGGAGAGAAAGACCATGAGGCCAGGACAGGGAGCCCGGGAAGAACCCCGAAGGGCTCAGCAGTCCCCTCACCTTCTCCAAGGCGATGCGGGCGTGCGTCTCGTACACCTCCACCGTGAACTCTGTTCGCACACCTTGCACCTGGAACAGCAAGAGAGCAGTGAGGCCACTGCAGGGCAGGACTCCCCAGGCGGGCCGTCCCAGCACCCCACTCACCGTCAGGTCCTGCCGTATTGACTTCATCTGCTCGCAGGCAAAGGCATAGTCTTGCTTCTCTTTCCAGTGGGACTTGACCATGCACAGAGACTTTTTCAAAACCTGAGAAGGGAACCAAATTAAGGCCCAGTGAGATTTCAGCAGTGCGAGCAAAGCCATAACTAAAACCCACTAGGCTTCCACCAACTCAGTGTTCTAGAATGAAGGTTACGACATCAGACTCGTTTAACAACTCACTACCAACTTTAAAAAGAACCCAACATGTTTGGCGAGTTACTGCTCCTGACCTCAGCTGCCCACGTCAGCGTGCCCCGGGGATGGAACATGAAACACGCCGCTGCTGCGTGTCCTCAGCCGAGGACACAAGGGCCTGACTGCCCCCGTCTCAGGAAAGCTGGCCTGGGAAGGGGCCACTTCCTTAGGAGCCAGAGGCTCAGAGCCCAGCAAGTCTGCTCACAAGGCCACGTGACCCGGACTTCCTCTCCACAACATAAGTTCTGTCTTCAAGTCACCTCTCCGAGAGCTCCCAGGCCCCAAAGTCCCGGCGCAGCTGCAGGCCCCGCCACCACACGTCAGCCTTGGGTGCTGCCTCTCCCGTCCTTCCTGCGCGGGCACCACAGCCTAGGGCTGGCACCTGGCTCGCAGGGAGAACCTGCCCTTCCCAGCCACTTACTGCCACAGGGCGCACAGTAGATGGGTCAGGGGCGCAGGTGAGACGCAGGTAGTGCTTGGTGATGTCAGGGCAGGTGCCCACGATCTGAAGTTCCTGCCAGTCTGGGTCAGCACCACTGCTCTCCAGGCTGCCCATCTGCAGCACCAGGGGCTCGAGGCGCAGGCGGCGGGAATGTCCGTGCTGGAAGCGGGCCGCCCGCTTCTGCTTCTTCAGCTCACGCTCAGGATCCTCGCACTCCAGTGCAGCCATCTTTTTGCGGCTGCGCTTGGTGGGAGCAAGATCGTGCCTGGAAAGGGAGGTCGGGGTGAACAAGGCAGACATCACAGGCTGCCCCTCCCACTACGCCCCAAGAACCCCGACCTTAGGCCCACTCCCCTGGCCACCTGCCTGGAGTCTCACCTCTTCCCACGTTGCGCCCTGCCTCGGCCCCGATCCATGTGGGCTCCCCGACCTCCTCGGCCCTTAGGGGGTGGGTTCCTGCGACCCACAGGGTGACACTCATTCCCTGAGTAAGAACTGTCTGAATCCGAGTGGGAGTCACTACACAGAAAAAGCAGGAAAGTAAGGCCTGAAGTGGCTCCTCCCCTCAAGCCCACCCTCCACGCCCCACCCCCACACCCCCAGTCCTCGCACCTGCGACGGAAGTGGCGGGTGGGGGACCGGGAGGAGGAACGGGAGCGGGAGTCCGTGCTGGAGGAAGAGCTGTTGTCCTTCATGAAGACATTGCGGTTGCCAAACTTGGCGAAGCTGCTGCCCCGGGCTCGGCCAGCACCCCCAGCCCCTGGTGTCCCTCGCTGGGACTGGGCACCCCCGCCCCTTGTCGCTGAGCCTGCCCCCCTGGGAGGATGAAGGCTGCTAGGGGCCTCCCACCGCTTCTTCTTGGGGCTCTCAGCCACAGGCTCCCGAGTCAGCCTGAGGATATAGCAGGGCAGGGCATCACCAACCCAGCGCCCCCACCATCCCCAACATCTGCCGGACGCCCCAGGAACACACCGCCTCAGGCACGAAAGGAACTTACCCAGGCGACTCAGCTAATGCACTGCAAAAATGGGAGGCAGACCCAAGGTTTTCTGTCTAGAGAGTGCTGCTCGCAGCTGAGTACCACGCACTCGCCAGCCTTCAGGGCCCCCACCCCGCCCCAGGACTGCACCCCCAGGCAGCGCCTGGACCTCAGCTCTACCTTCCTGGCCTTCCACCCCTGAGATCCAACTTTCCTGCTCATTTTCAGGGCTTCAGGTACATAAATCTGCAGGTCTCCACTTCAGCACCCAGAATCGCCCTCCGCCCCATCCCCGGCCTGGACTAACCCTGGCAGGGGCTCCCGACTCCAGTCAATGGTGTAGGCCGAACCATCCTGCAGCCGGGCCTGCAGCAGCTCCTTGAGAAGCTTCTCCGTCCGGTCCTTGTCCTCCTCCGACTCGCAGGCAGTGAAGCAGCGCTCCACATACTCCTTCATGTCCTGGGGCCAATCGTCGGGCTTCCCGGACAGGCTCCCCCTGGGGAAGGGCAGATGTGGGACTCAGCTGGGCAGCAAAACCAGTCAACGCTACTGCTCACGGAGCGGACACACGCCAGACACAATTCAAGCGTCTTCTTTTAAATCCCCTCTCGTTTCATGCTCACAGCAACCCTGAGGGAGGGACCCCTCCCCATTCTAGAACAGCAGGCTGAGGCTCGGGGTGCAGACGGACTGCCGAAGCGAGGGGACTGGGACAAGAGCAAGGGGGTGGCCATCACCTGTGGTTCTGGGCTTTCTCAGGGCTGGGCTGGGCGCCGAAACTGCTGTGCTGGGCCTCTGACGTGGAGCTAAAGCTCTGGCTGCTGACAGCGAAGGGCCGTTTCTGAATGTTGAACTTGAGACCGCCAGTCCCAGGGGCTGCTGTGAGAGCCACAAAAGCTGGGGTTAGACCTTACCCCAGCCCACCTCAGGCTGCCCCATCCCCAGGAATGGGAGACGCCAAACTCCAGAGAAGGGCTCCAGGGCAGGTGCACCTGAAGCCTGGGGATGACCCCGCCCAGAAGCGCCCGAAGCTTGGCTCTGTAAGGCCCAGCCCTCATGGCCTCTCTCCTTCCGAAGTCTACCGCCAACTTACGCTTCATCCGGTTCCACAGCTGCTGGCCCTTCTTGGGCTTGGCAGGCTCGGAGTAGGTGTGTGGCCCGTAGGCCTGGCCCGAGGCAGGCCCTGCCTGGCTGTGCTGTGTGGCTGGCGCTGTTCCAGGCTGGGGGCCGCTGTTCAGAGTATGAGCCCCATGCGGGGGGTTGGAGGGCTGAGGGGGCTGGGCTGCTGGCAGCTGCTGGGGGGGTGCCTGGTAGGACATGCTTTCTTCCATGCCAGGGACTGGGGGCTGGTGGAGGAAGCAGGTGCTGAGGGCAGGAGCAGAGCTCCCTGTGCTCTCACACTGTCCTCACACTCACACCGTCCTCACACTCACCGCATCGCTTAGCTCCCAAGCCTGTGCTGTGACCCTCCCACATCTCATTGCCCAGGGCACTCAGAGCAACTCCCTGAGGAATGGAGTGCTAGTCCCCACACTCTTCACATCTGAGAGGACTCTGGCTCAGACTCTGAGCTGTTCTCCCATGGCCCCCAGCCACTGACGGGCAGCAGTGGGCATTTAAACCCTGCTGTCCACCTCCTAGTGAGCGCCGCCCCGACAGCGCACCCATCTGGGAGTTGCTGCCTGAACACATCCCGCATACCAATCAAGACCCACATGTGATTATACACATTCTCAGCGCCCTGTGAAGTGATCATCCTTCCCAACTGACAGGACTGGCTGAGATGCAAAAAAATTACATGACTTGTAGTGATACCACTAGAGGGGGAGCTGGGATCCCAGCCCAGGTCTATCCACCTCCCCTGCGCCAGCTCCACACTCCTCCGCACTGCACGCTAAGTGCAAGGCCAGACCGTGTGGTGATTGTGCACGTATGTGTGCACGTGCTGTGGGAAAACTCAGAATACAGGCTGCCACGTTGCACACCGCTCCCACCGTCACCCTAACACCGAGCCCCCAGGCCTTGCCCAAGTCCTAAACCCATCCTGGTTTCAAAAACTATGCTTTGCCCTCCTCATTATTATTAGATCAGGAGTTGCTTGGCAGGAGAGAAGGCGGGGAGTGGGCAGCTTAAAAAATGCAGGCGTCCCCACTGCTCGCTCGCTCACAAAAACCACATTCCCCTCTTGAACACAGCACTAAGTTAGGTGGGGGCGTTACCTGGTTCAGGGTCCCCTGGTGCTGGGGTGCCGATGGCTGCTGGGGTGTGGCGGAGCCGTACGAGCTGGCCATGCCGTACTGGGAGGGAGAACCGTAGCTCTGGTACATGCTCTGCCAAAGGCACAGCAACGAGGGTCAGCGGAGGCCCAATTCCCTCCCTCTTCTCCTGCCTGCTCAGGGGCGGATGTAATCTGTGATGCTCCGCTTCGCCCTTACCCCTTCCTGTTTCTCTCCACTGCACAGATGCAACAAATTCTTTTATGTTAAAAACAACTAAAATGAAACAGAAACCTCTAACAATTCCATCCTCTATTTAATATTTACTGAGCACCAACTTTCCTAACCACCACAACAGAACCAAAAATAAAATACGAAAATCCATGCTCTAATGAAATCTACACTCAAAACATGTGCCCGGTTGCCAACACAGAACACAGCGTGTCCAGCAGCAAACACTGTGAAAGCAAGCCAGGGTGGGGCAGGATGGGGCAAAACACTGCTCTAACTAACCCAGTCAAGAGACGAGGGCTCCCTGAGGCATGACCTGGGAAGCCCTCCACACGGGGAGGACACGGAGAGACAGGGCAACAGGGGAAGAGCGCTAAAGCAGGGCACAGGTAGACGTTGCAGGCGACAGACCCAGCACGGGGAGAGGAGTGGCCAAAAGCAGAGAAGGCAGGACCTGGACCTGGCAAGGGCTCTCGACTTGATCATGGGGGGCAATGTGCTAGTGGAAAGTGTTTCAGAAGCTGTCACTGCTGTCTTCAAGCCCTCCCCTGGCCCCTGGAAACCACCCCACCAGCTCCCACTGCCACCATGCCTCCATCCTGCTGCCCACCCGCCGCCCCTGCTGGGCAGGGCACTCACCATGGGATAATAGTAGCTGTAAGGATAAGCGTAGTTGTACTGCTGGTACCACTGGTAGTACTGCTGCTGCTGCAGAGCTGAGGCCTCCGCCTGAGACACGTACTGTGGAGAGAGGCACGCGTGCCATCAGCACTGCTAGCAGGAGCCCACACACCTTGCGGCCCCCAAACGTGGTTAATTACTGCGAACACAACTGGGTCCACCTCTCTCCAAAGAGCCACAGCCACTACCCATGGACTCAGGGCACCTTAGGGACCCGGGGCACATCTCCCTCTTCAGGTTGGATTTCCAGGAACAAGGACCACATGGTGCCCTGGGCTCTTCAAGGAAACAGACCTTGCTCCCCTATCCGAGGCTCCTAGACTATCTTCAGGGCACTCTGTCCTTGTGATACCAAAGAACACCAAGCGATTCCCTCCCTGGCAACCCCCACTCAGGGCACCCAGGTCCTGGGTGCCTTCTCACTTGTGCACTGGCCACAGGCCCATTGCTGCTGGCCTTGGCAGAGCTGCCAGCGGCTCCTGCTTTGCTGATGCTGGCCAGAGCCTGGCGGGCCTTCTCCCACTCTGGGTTCTCATGCATAGGAGCCTCCATGCCGTTCTCTCTGCCTGCCCCGGCCACCATACTGTACTGAGAAGACCTGCAAACAAGGGACATCGAGTCAGTCTTTCTCTCCCTGTATACAGTGGGTAAAATGCAGACACACAAGTACCAGGGGTTGAATCCTAAACTCCCTCACACTACTTACTGGAGTCTAAACGTTTAAATCTAGAATATATTTTAATCTGTAATGCTGATGACTGCTTTCTGTCTCACGCCTTCCTGTGAGGAAAATCCGACTAGACATACAGACCTAAGGCACTTTTCCAGGTGCCTGATACACAGCAGTTATTAAATACCAAACGAAAAGAATACCAGGATCCAAAGAATTTAACGTAGCACCTAGTGCCTAGTAGGTCTAAATGGTTTATGAGTCAGTTCTGACACCTTCCAGCCAGCAGGCTATCATCACACTGTTTTGGAAAAAACAAGGTATTAACAAACAGATAAACAAGAGTATTAAGTGTTGGAGACTGCCCCTTAATCATAGTTCACGGAATGAATCATCCCGATTTTGAGAAATAAGCACTGTACTGTGAATACACAATGCTCGGAGAGGTGAAGACCTGACTTTCCCATTACAACCAAATGCTTCCCTTCATCCTGTGGCCAGAGGAGGAGCTCATCCATACTCCACCCGCAAGAACTGTCCCAGCACTTCCCCCACGCCATGGGACCTCCCATCCCAGAAGAGAATAACACTGGGTCCTGCTTCCTCTTGCCCTCCCCTCCAGCCTCTGTCCCTCCAGCCACACTAACCAATCTGTGCTACGTTGATCACCCACGTTGGCCGCCATCTGGACCTTGGGGCATAAGGGGTGGACCTCAGGAGCCAGACTGCTTTCTCACTGTCTATGAGAAAAAGAAGGTGTTAAGGAGACTCGAGGAGGAGCAAGAAAAAGTCACAAAGTGGGGAAGAGGAGGAGATGGGCTCACGAGAAGCAAGGCAGAAAAGGAGAGTTTGTGAAATAGGGACTCACTGAAGAGAATTCTGGGTGTGGAATAAAAGGGCTTCCATGTGAGGGGAAGATCTTCGCCTCCCTGCAGTGCATTGGGTGGAACATGAAAGATTTGAAAACAGGGAAGGCTGAAGGAATTTCCCAAAGGGAAACAGAAGGACCTGAAACCCCTAAGAGAAAAGGGAAGGCCCGAGGGAAGCCCTGGCACAGAGGAAAGGTGCAGAGGGTGGGATGGGGTGGGGGGACCTCAGGGAAGGGCTAGAAAGCATTCCACAGGGAAAGACAGCTCCTGGAAGGAAGCAGAAAGAAGAAGGGTGCTCTAAGGAGCAAAGTCTGTAAAGAGGGAATCTAGAGACAACTCCAGAGGAAAACAAATCCGAGAGGAAGGGGGCTCCCGTAAGTTACTCCGGGAAACGGGGAGGAGCCCCGAGTGCCCACGGGGAGCCCTGAAGTGAAGAAACGCGTTCTTGGAAAGCTCTCGAGACTGCTATTAGAAACAACCCCCAAGGGCTGAGGGGTCGGGAGAAGGAGCGCTGGAGATGCTTAACAACGTCCAAATCACCTTCCAGAAACTCCGAGTGGGGCAAAGAGGACTGCGAGAAAGCGAGGGGTGTCCTGGGGGCCTAAACCTGGGTGGGCTCGAGGCAAGTCCCCGCCGGAGACCACGACGGCCCTGCAAGAAGTGAGGAGACGGGAACGGAGACTGGGACGCCCTGGACAAGCAAGCTCGGGAAGGAGGAAGCAGGAGGAAACGAGTAGGGACAGCGCGTGGAGACGGCGGGCGGGTCTCACGGGCACCGGACGCGAGGGGCACCTAGCCGCCCCGCGGGCCCCGAGAGGGCAAAGGCGCCAGGTGGAGGCAGAGCCCGTCCGGACGCCGGCGACCCGCTCCAGAGTCACCACCCGGCAGCGCCGCGCGTTCGCACCACGGCTCCGGGGGCCTGGGGGGCTGTGGCGCCGGGGCCAGGCGTCGCCGGGGCCGCGCGTCCCCGGGGCAACGCCATCCTCCCGGAGGAACCGCCGGGTCAATGGGGGTTGAGAAAGGGGGCGCCTGGGGCCCAGGAATTCTGAGGGCGGGGAGCCCGGCCGACGGCGCAGGCGCGAGGGCGCGAGGGCGCGCAGGCGCAGTGGCTGCCAGTGTCCGCCACACCCTGTCGTCGCTCGCGCGCGGCGTCCGTTGGTGCGACGGCCCACCAGGCCTCGGAACCCGCTGGGCGTAGGGCCGGAAGGAGACATCGTCTCCGCCCGCCCGCCCGGCGCTCCCCATACCCACCTCAGCCGTTCGCCCCCTGGACTCGTCAGCAGCGGCCCAAGACGACAGCGACACGGCCGCGGAACTGCTCGCGACCTGGCTGGTTCTTGTCTTCCTTGGGCTTCGACGTTCTGACCGCGGCGTCCTGACGTCACGCGGAGGCCTCGCCCCACCTCCCTCGGCCCTGCACCGCCAATGGGCGCCGCGGGTTTGAGTTGAGCCCGCCCTCCGCTTTCGCAAGGACGCGTGGGCGTCTAAGGCAAGCCGGAAGACAGGGGAGGGGACGGTGGCCCCGAGGGGACATACGCGGCTGAGTCGGCCGGCACTGTAACCGCGCACGCAACCCTATTTTGGCTCAGTGAGTGGTAGCCATTGTTGTTTCGAGATAACAAGTTGTAAGACTGCCTTCGTACAGCGATGTGGAAGCCCAGGGCAGAGAATGGTGAAGTCGGAGAAAGGGAGTGAGAGCAGCGTCCAGCCAGGATGGGGAGCTTCCCTAGTACAGAAAATTGCAGAGGCGCCCTTGGCCGAGGACGCGGCGCGTGCAAACACGGAGGCGGGCAACGGGCAGAGTCTGGGGACCATGGGGGGAGCAGGTGGCTGCGGCTGGGTAGATGTGTGCAGGGTCCCGGGCTGAGCGGATAGATGTGTACAGTTGGGCAGGTGGGGGTCTGGGGCTGAGCGGATGGGTCTGGGCAGGGGGCCATGTGAGGGCCAGAAACTGAGCCGATAGGTCTGTACAGTTGGGCAGGTGGGGCACCGGGGCTGAGCGGATGGGTGTGTACAGGTGGGCATGTGGGGGTCCGGGGCTGAGCGGAGAGGATATACAGGTGGGCATGTGGGGGTCTGGGGCTGAGCGGGTAGGTTGTACAGGTGGGCATGTGGCAGCCCCTGGAAGCGCGCTGGGGCCAAGCTGCGGAATGTGGACCTGGAGGGTAGCAGTGTGCCACATGTTTCCACCCAGGCTTCTGACCGATGACAGGACCCGGTCCAGCTCAGGCACCACTTTTTACTGTTAGAAACTTTTGTATTGATGACAGGGTATCATTTTGTTAGTTAGCACAGTTGGTCTTTTCTGTCCTTTCACTTAAAAAAAAAACAAAACTTATTTGTTGTAGGACAATTTGGGGTTTACAAAAAGTTGCAAAGGTAATCCAGAGTCCTGGGTACCCTCCAGCCGGCTTTCCCTAATGCTATTATCTTGCATTCCTGTAGTATATTTGGTAAAACGTAGAAACCACCGCTGGCACATTCCGGATAACTGCAGCTTTATTTGAATTTCTCTTTTTCAACTAATGTGTCCTTTATGTGCCAGAGTCCAATCCAGAGGACCCCACTGCATTTAGCATACCTTTACTTTCCACCATTAAATTTAAGGTGGGTTTCTGATACATACTGTGTAGTGGGATCTTTTAATCCAAGCCAACAATCTCTGCCTTTTAAAAGAGGTGTTTATAACTGCATTTTTAACGTGATTTTTGGTATGATTATGTGTAAATCTATAGTCTTGCTATTGGGTTTCTATCCCATCTTTGTTTTCCCTTTCCCCTTTTTCTGCCTTCTGGTTTGAGGGTTTTTTTTTAAATAGTCTATTTTTTAGAGCAGTTTTAGGTGGGGTCTTTGGGAGGTGTTCTGCCTCAGTTCCCCTTGGTGGCCCTGCAGTCGGACTGTGATGCCTGCGGGCTGTGGCGATGTCAGGGCTCACCTTGATGTCCTCCGTCTCAAGGATCACGCTCCTTCTTTGCCTGGTGCTGAGTCTTGAGCACTGTTGTTTTACATATTTTGTGTGGCCTTTTGGTTGTTTGAGGAAGGAGAGCAAATCTAGTCCCTGTTCCTCCATCTTGGCTGGAAGTGAAAGTCCTCATATGTATGATTTTTAAATAAAAATAGATTTCCCTTTTGTGAAAGTCATGCAAAATGGCCTTTCTTGGTTAAAGCCTCCAGGGTAAAGATCACTACCGGGCCTGTTGGCGGGAAATCAGCTGGCCTGAATCTCAGGGTGCTTTTAGAATATCTGCATACATCAGCTTCAGCTTGTGGACAGGACTCGGGTCACTGGAGGGCAGTGTTTGGTGTGCGAGCCAGTGGCGCAATGGATAACGCGTCTGACTATGGAGGGCAGTGTTTGAGATCAGAGCAACCAGAGCAGCTGCGGGCAGCCCAGGGTCTGGCAGCTCAGCTAGCAGCAGTCAAGAGGAGAAACTGAGTCCAGGCCTGGCCCCCAGAGTCCCTCACTGGAAACTGCGGTCGATTTCTCCCTCCCAGCTTCAGGCCACTCCCCATGGAGAGCTTCCTCACTCATTCCTTGCCGTGCACAAGACGGAGATGTTTAGGAAGCACAAGAGCAGCTCGCCGTGGCAGGCCCCCCGCTTGGGCCTGACAGCTGGCGCTCCGGGCCATCAAGCCCTGACCTGAACCCCTTGTGTACAGTTTTGAGCTTCAGGCTGCTTCCGTTTCGAGGGGCAGCATGGCTTGTGTCCCACACGGTATATTACCCTGACAGCGCTTGGGAGTGACCCCATCAGTGTTTCAGAGGGGGGAGATGAACATTCACACCAGGCGGGGGTTGGAGTTGGGGGGGAGTAGTCTGTTTTTGCTGCCCAGCGAGTTAAGGGAGACTTGTGGTCTAGGAGAGCCATGAACTTGGGGATCTAGAGGAGGGCCTGGGGAAGCTGTCTCACGTCGTTGTGTCCCCCCACCCCCACCAGTGGGTAAGGCCCCTGAGCTCCTAGAGGTCATGTGACTGCCCACGGCCATCTGGTGGTGAGTGGCTGCCAGGGCCCTTAATCATGGCCTCCCCTGCTTTTGTCCACTGTGCTGCCACTGTCTGTCACCCCCAGCTCACCTCTCCTTTCTTAGGCTGTCCCTAAAATCCCGATCCCAAGAGCCATCCTGTTCCGGAGATCCCTGCCGTGCGGTGATTTATGGGACCCGGCCTCTCTGTGGCCTTCAGCTTGTTTAGCCCGTCCACAGCCCTCGCTAAACGTCCTGAGATTAGATGCTTCTGCTTCGTTTCCGTGCGGTGAATCCCCAGCATAGAACAGCCTGGCCAGAGGGTCGCACGCGAGCACACTGTGGGCATAGCGTCGGGAGCCACGCGCTGGGGCGTCAGACGGGACGCCTGCTCCTGTACAGCCCAGCCCTGCCGGCAGCGGTTCTCGCGCTGTGCTCCTTGTGCAAGAAAAGCGCTCCTCCGCCTTTCAGGTTGCACTTCCTGCCTGTCGTCATCTGAACACCTGCTGTCTGTTCTCTGCTATTGGGGTTTGCCCTTCATCAAATGTGCGTCATAATTGCTTATTGTCAAGTTAAGTTGTCCTTTTCCTAGTTTATGGAAGCTTGGTAGATTAGGGTTATGTAGTAATAACACATTTCTCTGCCATATGTGTGAAAACAATTTTTCCCTAGACTACCAGTTTGCCTCCTAGCTTTACGTCATTTTTTTAGTTCCACAATTTGTCAAAGAGATTACCTTCCCCTTGCCAGCTTTGGGGTGTCTTGCTGGAAATCCTCCCTTTCTGGCCAAGGCACCCCACAAACAGGAGTCTCCTGCTTACTCTTTGCAATGCGTCTGCCCCTCCCCTTGTCTATGCCTAGAGTTTCACCTGTCTCGTATGTAGAACATTTTCTTCCAGACGGAGACCAACTGTGTCCGCAGAGCTTTGAAAACGCACAGCCTTTCATTCTGACTTGACATCTGTCTTCTGTCACACACACACACACACACACACACACACATACACACACACACACACACTCTCTCTCAGATCTATTCCTGGTTGTCTGATCTCTTCCTGGGTCAGGACATGTGTCCTGCTTTTAGAATCGGGCGAAAAAGTTACTATTATTTTAAGAACAACAAAACAGACAAAAACCCAATGTCTTTGGAAATGCCTGGCAGCCAGGAGGCTACAGTGGAGAGGTCTCCCCGGCCCCAACCAGGAGGCCAAAGCAGGGAGGAGACAAATAAGGACCCAGCTGCTTGTAAAATAAAGTTTTCCCTTTTATTTCAAATCAACCCATTCCCAAGTTAGTGCCGCAAGTTGAGATCACAGCCCTAAGCCCCCGGGGGCATGGCAGGGGCGGGGGCACTCGTGTCCCTTCAAGGATGGGCCTGGTGGCCAGGGATGAGGGGTGCAGGGCTGGCTGGCTGCCCCTCCCTGCCAGCCCCAGGGCCTGGCCTGCCCCCTCGCTGACTGTGAGGGGCAAGGGCATGTGGGAGAGGGGGCAGGACAGGGAGGCAGTCCCGTGTGGGTGTCCGTGGCCAGAGGTCCTGTTAGAGGTGAGAGCCCAGTCAGGTTGGGTTAGTGGGGTCTTCTCCGGCAGCCAGGGAAGGAACTGCAGAGAGAGGCAGACACAGGGCACCAGATGCAGGTGGCAGCCCCCGCCCCCACACCCAGAGTGAGGGAGAGGCGCAGCGGCCGGCTGTGGGAGCCGGGGCATCGCCCTGGAAGCTCACCGGGGTGGGGGCACAGGCTCCAGTCTGGCATGGAGGAGAGGCTCAGATAGATGACTGCCACTGCACGAAGCGCTTGGATTCCTGCAGGGAGATCGGGGAGGGGGCATGGAGGGGATCTGGCCTTGCAGTGCAGGCCCCCAGCCTCCTCCCTCAGACCAGTGAGTCCAGTACCTGAGGGTTGAAAGGGTCGTCATCGTCTGTGTCATCATAGTCGTCACTGGGGGGCAGTGGGAGTGGCAGAGAAGGATGGGGGATCCATCAGGAGCCTGCCCCCCAACAGCGTCACAGGGGTCCACCCTCCACTGCTTCCCCGGCCCACGCCCTCCCTCCCCTCCTGACCTGGGCGGGAAGAGAGCCCAGGCGCGGGGCAGGCTGCAGAGGGCGGTGGCTACAGCCCCCGCAGACAGGAGGGAGAAGAGCAGCAGGAACAGCAGGCCTTCCAGGGCGTCCTCGCACAGGCCCCGCAGGGCAGCGCCATAATCCTGGGGTGGGCGGGGGACGGTGTCAGCGGGCAGTCCCCCTCCCCCACACGCCTGGCTGTGCCATGCTGCACAAGTCACTCAACGTCTCTGTGCCTCAGTACAAGCACACAGGAGGTGCTCCAAGCGTACTCATTATACCTGCCGGTATAAACCCAAGTCTTGGCCTCCTCTCCACCCCACCCCCAGCCACCACACCGGCTCAGCCGTAGTCCAGCGCAGGGCTTCTGACATGGTGAGCTGGATCATTCTCCATTGTGGGGCGTCCCACGCACGTGGGATGTTGAGCCGCATCCCTGGGCTCTGCCCTCTACCTGCCACCCTGGCTGTGACAGCCATGGCCAAATGCCCCCCAGGGGCAAACTCTCTGGCCTAGACCACTTAGAATAATGCTTAGAAGAACCACTGACTTGTGATTACACCTTGCACGAAATGCACACTCAGTAAATACTGGCCTCCACTCCCGTCATCCCTGGAAATGAGCTGAGCCATTTCCTGAATGTCCAGCCATCATTCATCCCACAGACCAGCCAAGGGCCTGCTCGTGCCCGGTGTGGCTCCCAGTTCCAGGGATACTTGAGTAACTGGGCTCCAGGTCATTTCAGATGACCGTAAGCTGAGAGGGGACCAGAAGGTGGGGCTGGGCCCGGACAGCAGAGCCAGCGCCTGACAGGAAGGAACCGCTGGCTGGAGGCCCTGGAGCTGTCTGAGGGCTGCTGTGGCCCGTGCGGGGTGGGGGTGCAAGGGGCTGAGGCTGGGACCAGCCAGGGCCTCTGCAGGTGAGGCCCAGGAGCTGCACTTTAATCCGTGTGCAGGGCAGTCACGGGAGGGTTTTAGTGGAGAAAGAACTTGATCGGATTGTATGTGAGAGGCTCACCCAGCTGCTGGCTGTTGCTGGAGGACAGATGGGGGGGCAAGCAGGGGGACAGGGAAAATGCTCTGTGGCCACTGGGTGGGAGGTGAGCAGGGTGACCGGAGTAGCAGCAGTGGCGGAGGGAGCCATGCTCGGAGTCCAGATGGCCTTCAGAGGAAGGGCTGGCAGAACTTGCCTGGGGAGTGGTTGTGGGAGGTAAGGACAGACAGCAAAAGGGGTGAGCCTAGGTTTCCGCTTGAGCCCCTGAGCAGGGAACAGCCGTGTCTGGTACCGTGCCAGTGAAGCCCCGCGAGGGGCCCGTCAGAGCAATGGGGCGTTCTCCTTCTATCAGGCATCTATACAATTGTCCTTCCATCCTCCTAGCCCTGCAAGGCAGAATTCCCGCCCCCCTCACACTGCTGCCTTTTGCAGTGGCAGAAAGTTGAAGCCCAGAGAGGGCAAGCCACTTGCCCAGAGTCACAAAGCCTGAAAGGGGCAGAGCTGGAATTGGAGCCGGATCTGTCAGGCTCCAGAGGCACCCTCCTGCCACTTTATCCCCGATGTCCCTCAACCTTGGAGGGATAATTCGTGGGGGCCCTAAAGCCCAGAGAGGGGAAACTGAGGCCCGGAGTCACAGGGTGCACTAGTAAAGGGTGAGACTCTGACCCACCCTCCTCCCTCCCTCCCTCCGTCCACAGAGAACCTGGGGAAGTGTGATCCAGCCCAGTGTTGGCCTGGACCATAGAGAAATTTGTGGGCCTCAGTTTGGCCTTGAATAAAAGAGCAAGGTTGCCTTCTAGGGTTCTGCAGCTCAAGTATTCAGCAATTCTTAGTATTGATTCTTTGCCTTTCCCATCACTGCCCCCTTGCTAGAGGGCCAATCTGAGCAGCTTTGGGGACAGTGGGAGCCATGGAAGGGATGTGATCACAGCACGGGTCCGGGAGGGAGACAAGGAGGGAGGGGTGGGGGTGGAGCGAGCGGTAGGTGACAACGGATGGACAGATGGGGGTGGGTGGGTAGGTAGGCAACAGCTTTATGGTAGCTAGGAGAGAGGAATATAAGGATTTCTCAGGCTCCCTGGAAGAATGTGGACGGGGGACAGGGCGCACCTTGTGTAGGCCGCGACAGTGCAGCAGCGCCACCAGCTGGTGGAAGTTTCCCTCTGTCACATTCAGCGTCTCCTCCAAGGACAACAGGGGCTTCTGCGTGCGAGGGGAGTGTTACCCCAGCTGCTCCTCCGGGGCCCGGGCTGGCCCGGGCTCCGCCCATCTCAGTGGGCCCCGCCCACAGCCCGATGGCCCCGCCCACAGCCCCCCCTTCTCCTTGGAGTCGGGGTGTGGGGGGAGCGCCCCGCTGCCGACCTGCGCAGAAGGGAACTGGGGGACAGCTTCCCGCTCGAGGCCCTGCAGCTGGGAGTGGATACTGGCCAGAGCTCGCTGCGACAGAGTCAGCCTCTGTGGGAAGACGGAGGGAGGACCGGGGAGTGGACACCCCGAGCCCACCCTCCTCCCCGGGACACGGGACCTGCAGTGCAGGCCCCAGCCCGCCCTCCTCCACCCGGCTCCCTTGCCCACACCCAAACCTGTTGAAAGGGGTCGGAGACTGCCTGATTGCAGAGGAAGTAATAGTTCAGGATGTCTGAAGTGGGAGGAAAGGGGGGCCATGAGCCCAGGTCCCTGAGCCTCCCCCCACTCCCGAAGGTGGGAAGGGGCATGGCCCTGCCTTTCCACCCCAGCCCAGGGGCCTCCTGTGGTCCCAGTCACCTGGCATTCAGGGACAGGCCACCCACACCCTCCCCATCCCTTCTGTTCCAACCACAGCCAAAAACACCCTGGTCTCCACGCTCCCTGGGAACCCCTGCTCTGCCGGCTTAACCTTGACTAAATTGTGCAACATTTCCCCCAAGTGGCCAAATCCTCCCATTCCCGGGAGGGCTGCCCAACTCCGTCTCCTGAGTCCAGCATCTGTACCCTGTCTCTTTCCCAGGCCACCAGGAGAGGTGCTGAGCGCTTCTGGGACTGGGCACCCACCCCACCCGACCCCAGGCAGGACCGGCAGAGAGGCCTGGGGATGCAGGGCCTGCACGGGGTTGATGGGGTCACCTGAGCTGAGACCAGTCTCCTCCTGGGTCAGGTTCAGGATGTAGGTGTCAGGACTGGAGCAGAAGTCGCTGAGGCCCTGTGAGAGGCATTCGAAAGAGGGGCTCAGACCAGAAACTGCTCCAATTCCACACTCCCACAGAACTCAGTGTCTGGCTCACCACCCCTCCCCCCTGCCCTGATCATCCCTGGGGAGCCAGGGGTCTGGGCCCCCAGACCCTCCTCCCTCAGCCCCAGGAGTCCAGACCTCCAGCCCCTCCTCCCTCAGACCCAGGAGTCCGCGCCACCAACCCCTCCTCCCTCGGCCCCAGGAGTCCAGGCCCCCCCAGCCCTGTCCTCCCTTAGAACCCAAGTGTCCAATTCTCTAGCTTTTAGACCTCAGAACCTGTGGTCCCAGCCCCAAGTCCTTCCCCTCAGGACCTGCCCCAGGCCCAGGCGCCTGGCCTCCAGCACTCACCACAGCTGTGGCTGCCTCCAGGCCCATGGAGCCCCAGCTCAGGATAAGAACCAGGAGACTCATGACAGTCATCCTATAAAGCGGGAGGGGATTGGTTTGGGATTCTGGGGCTCTTAATTTCCCTGCCTCACCTCTTTCCTTTCCCCACTCCAAATCCCATCACAGCCCCACCCCCTGCCCTATCAGCCTCTGGAGCCTGGAGAATCAGAATTAGGCGCAGAGAAACGGGGGGAGGGGGGGGTGCAGGTTGTGGACCTGTGATTGTTCACATCCAACTGAACATCTGGTCCCTGCCCAGGAGTGAGGGGGAGGACAGTGAGAAGGGCCCTGGGCAGCAGCCCAGATCCCAGCCCAGCTCTGCCCCCGCCTTGCTCCGGGATTCTGGGAGAGCTACTGCCCACTTCTGGGCTCTGCTTCCTGGCTTCCAATCCGCGCGGGCCCAGTGGTTCCCAAGCATGTCTCCCAGGTGTGAGCACAGCTTGGTCAGCCCCCTGCTCTGCCCACACTCCTCCTCCAAGGCGTGTGCGCTGCCAGGGCTGGACTGCAGCCTGGTCTCTGGGGATGGGGCCTTGGGGCGAGGGTCAGCACTGGAGGGTGGTCACGGTCTCAAAGCCTCAGGGGGAGCCTGAAAGGGACAGCAGGACTTCTCGCCCAGGGTGGGTGTGGAGACTGGGGAGCACCAGCAGGGGCCCCAGAGGCAGGGAGGATTCCCGGGCTCCTCTGCATGGGGTAGGCTGGCCTGAGTCAGCTCCAGCACTTCCTGGCTGTGTGGCCCAGGGCAAGTGGCCCAACCTCTCTGAGCCCGTCTCCCCCTGTGTTAAGTGGGGAGAAGGAAAGCATCTCACAGGGTCAGCGTGAGGGTTCCAGAAGAGGGCTGGCCACACAGAATAAGCCGTTAAATAAGGGTGTGGTCTTGAGATTACCATGAGCCACATAATGGCCACGCAGCCTAAAATGTGGCTGCCTTCTGCCTCCAGTCCTTCCTCTGCAAGTCAGGGGCCTGAGGGACCCTCCACCACGGGGCTGTGTGTGCGAGGCCCTCCAGTAATCACCCCATCCTCAGTGCAACCATTGTATTTTTTTTTCTAGGATTCTGGAGCCCTTTCCTTGCCTCAAGGCCTATGTTTCCAGGTTTGCCGGCCCGTCCTGTGCTCGGACTGGGGTCTCTGTATGTGCTGGCCGAGCCCAGGACCTCCATGGAAGTTTGTGGGATGAGGGAATGAAAGCATGAACGTGGCAAGGACAGTGGTCCCTCTTACAAGAGCGCTGTGGGATGGAAAGAGGTCCCCTTGTGCTGGGACATGGGCCTGCCCCGAGGGCCCCCAGACTTACACTATCACCAGCCACTTGCTCTGCTTTGCCAGGCCCAGGAGGGTGAAGAGACAGACCAGCAGCTCCAGGAGCAGCAGGAGGACATAGGCCAGCCACCTGGAGAAGGGGCAGGGTGACACTGGGCAGCAAATCCAGCGCTCCCTCCCCAGGCTCCCAGACCAGGGCCTGGCAGAGGGGGACGGCACCCCCACATGGGTTCATACCCTGATCCCCAGGCCACAGCCAGCTCCTTGTGAGATGCGTGCATCGGGAGGCGGGCCCCTGCAGCCGTTCAGAGCTCAGGTGCCAGGGTCCAGGCGCCTGGAACCCCACCCCTGCTGGACCACGCCGGGCATGAGCGATTGGCCCCCTCGAGCCCCACCTGCCACCGCACCCTGCAGAGCGAAGTAAGTGGTTCCTGGGGCGTGGGCTGATGTCCTATGGCTCAACCGGGGGCTTGCGCTAGCCTCTCCACTTCCTACCTGCACACAACCTTGTCTCAGGAGCTTTGTCTCTGTGCCTTGGTTTCCCCGCCTGTAACGTGGGGGAGAACAGCAGCAGCTGCTCCGAGAGGGTGTTGTGAGGCTAAGGAGTGCCGAGGCCAGGGCGCCCCGGCGGCAAGAGGACCCTCCTTTCCCAGGAAAGGAGCTGGGCCGCGTGGCTCCGGGAGACCTTCAGGCCTTTGCTCCCGGTGTCCCCACCGCACACCCCAGCTTCACTCTCACTTCCGTCAGGGGCAGCCGACCCTTCTGACCTAAGCTGCTGTGAACACCTGCTCTGGTCCTCCAGGATCTCAGCCAGGAAGCTCGCCCTCCAGGGTCCCCAGTAACTGTGCAGGAAACTGGCCACCTTCGCCGAGGACTCCCAAGTGCCAGGCACGCCTACCAGTCCCTCCAGAGACGTGCCTGTTGGTGGCGGGTCTGCCTCACTCCTCCGGAGCCTGCACAGCTCCCTGGGGGCCCTGGAAGGCGGTTGAGGCCTAGCATGTGGCTGAGCCACGGGCATAACCTGGACTCCCTGGGACCCAGGCCTGTCTGATGGGTGCCCCACGGGGGTGTCCTCGTCGGGAACTGCTTCAGCCCTGGTCTGCCTCCACCCTGGCGCCCCGTCTCGTGCCTCTGAGCCCACGCCTGGGCAGGGCCCTCAGAGGGCGTCGGATATACGAGACATAATTGCGAGCAGCCAAAGCAATGAGGACGTCATCATATTGGCTGCTGGGAAGGGGGGCTGCCCCAGATATCTGCATAACCTGCTCCTTCAAATACCACCTTCTCAGTGTGGCCTCCCCAGACCCCCCTACGCCCACACACACCCACTGCACATGCAAACTGCCGGCCTCTGTCCCCAGCCCATCCCCCTCCCTTGCTTCACTTTCCTCCAAAGCTCTTACCACCCAGCACCTTGACATGCATTTATTTCTTATTGGGCTGCTTACTGGAAGACAGACAGGAATTGCTGTCTGTTCTGTTCATTGCCCTGTCTTATAAAAACTTAACATTTTACACACAGCTGCATCGTGTGTGCCAATCACTGTTGTAAGCACTTAACAGATACGGACTCATCTGATCCTCCACAATCCAGTGAGGGGAGCATTACCCATCATTCCCATTTTACAGATCGGGACACCAAGGCACGGAACTGCTAATTTGTCACACGCTCATGGAGTGGCCATCTGGCTGTAGAGCTCGTGTTCCTAACCACTGGGGCACCCCTCTCACTCACCTGAAGGTGCTAAATAAATATTTGTGGAGTGGATGCACGTGTCCGATGGATGACTGAGGGGTGAGTGAGTGGATGAATGCGAGGATGTGAGAGGGCTGCGGGGTCCACCCCTGTTGCAGGGCTCCTCAGCCTGGGCACTGTGACACTCAGGACAGGTCACCCTTTGCAGGGGCCGTCCTGTGCATCGAAGGATGTATCTCTGATCCCCACCTACCGGGTGCGAGTAGTGCCCCCTCCCCCAGTTGTGACAACCAGACATGTCCCCAGATGCCCGATGTCCCCAGGAGGCACAGTCACCCAGGGCGAGAACCCTGCCACACAAGGGCAAGGAAGAGCGGTCACCCACCTGTACTCCTCCACGAAGGACACATCTTCGGCCACTTGCAGGGGGCTCAAGGGCACTCCCCGCCAGAAGGCCAGCTCCTGGAGCTGCTGGGCCACCGCCTCCGCCTGCCGCCGAGCCCCCCGGGCAGCAGCCACCAGCTCCGTGCGCTGACCAAGCACCTCCTCCAGAGTGGTCAGCTCTGCCCTCACGGCCTCACCCAGCCTCTCCACCGTCTCCAGCACCTGTGTGCAGGGGGGAGGCTGGGGTCAGAGGAGGGCATTCTTTGGGGAGGCCGGGGTTGGGTACAGGGGTGTGGGGGTGAAGTAGGAGTGGCAGGTGTCTGCGATCTGGGGGCTCGGACATCTGTGGAATGAGGACAGGAAGGGGGGTACAGGTCTGTGGCCTCCTCCAGGAGCTCTGGGCGGTCAGTGGCTTGGGTCCCAGGTAAGATTAAGGCCCCAGAACTAGAATTATGCCTGAGCGTCTGAGTCTGAAGTTGGCATCTGCCTGCCTGGGTCTGGGTCCTAAGTCTGGATTCCATGGTCCGGGGTCTGCACTGAATATGAGATTTGAGGTCTGAGGTCAGCCTGGGTCCCGACTCTGGGTCTGGAGCCCTGGGCCTGGGGATGGGAGTGAGGCCTTATATCACAGTCCAGGGTCTCAGCTCCGAGGTCCCTGAGCTTTTGTTTAGGCCACAGATCAGGTCTGGGGGCCTGGATCTGACCCAAGGGCAGGTGTTCAGGGCTGAGACTAAGTGTGAATAATTTGAGCCCCATGTTCCAGATCTGGGTTGAGGGTCTGAGGGTCCCATGTGTAAGGTCCTCACTGCAGTCAGGGTCAGAGGTGGGGTGTATAGTCTGAGGTCTACCAGTTTCAAGCTGAAGTTCTGAGCTTGGGGTCGTGTCATGTGTGGGGTCTTGGCTCTGAGTTTGGGTCCTGTTGCTCTGGGAGGTGGCCCTTTGTCCGAGTATGGGGAACCAGTCTGGGTGTGGGTCTGGGGTCTGGCCGGTGCCTGGCCCCTCACCAGGTGGTCAATGGCGCTGAGCGTATGGTTGGCATGCAGCAGTGCTGAGCTGAGCTGGGACACCCCGTCACTGGTCTCGCTGTTGCCATAGAAACCGATGCCAATGCCGGCGCTGAGAGGGGGAGGGACGGGAAATCACAACCTGTCCTGGGACCCTGGGGCCGCGTCCCCCCAGCTCCTCACACACCCAATCCCTTCTCCCACCCCCACCCCATTGGTCCAGCCCATCGTGGGAAAGCAACATCTCCAGCCTGGCCCCCACCGGTTGCCAAGGTAACGGGAAGCCCCCCTCCCCCGCCCCAGGGACGTCATTGTGATGCTAATGGTGGGTGGAGCGGAGGGGCGGGGGGGCAGATTTAACCCGCACCTTACTGGAGCAGAACCCCCGTCACGCCCAACCCCAGGCGAAGCCCTCCCCCCAGGACTGCCGGCCCCACACCCATCCCTCCATCCTTTCCTCAAGCATCCAGAGTCCTCAGCACCTGTCCCTTCAGGGTGCCGCCGTTCCCTCCCGCCTCCTGGGGGTTCCCAGGAGTGCTGGCCCCCAGCCATCTCCTCGGGGGCCCTGAGCCTGGAGCTCCCACCTTCCCCCGCCCCCAGGACCCAAGCGTCTGGCCAGCTGAGAGCGAAGCAAGGGAATGTGGGCCGATGGGCCTGAAGCCTGCGCCCCCGCCCCTCCGCGGCCGGCACACAGAGCTCCATTGTGGGGTCTGAATGTAGGCCCATTCCCCCCGCCCACCCCCAGTGTGTCCCACCGCGGAGGGGCCAGACTCGACCGGGCGGAGGGAGCCGGGCGCCCTCACAGTTCCCAGCCCCGGCCCCCGGGCCCCACCCCCAGCCCTGGGATCCCACGCCCGCCCCGGCGCCCCCGCCCATTGTTCACAGTGGGACAAAGCCGCTCTTGTTCCCAGGCCGCTGGGGGCCGGCCGTGTCTCTCCCCCATGGGGCCTTTGTCCACCAGCCCGGCCACCCCCAGTCAGGAGAGCCCGAAGAGGAAGCATTTTGGATATAGGACGCCCAGCCCTCCTCCCCCACAGACACCCCCAAACACACTCGGCTGCTCCCCGCAGTGAGGCAGTGGGGTAGGGCCCAACCCGCCACTCCCCGGGATCCGGATCCGGGGCGGGACTCTATCGGATCCAGTCGTCCTGATCTGTGGAACAGGAGGGCTGTCCTGCGCTGGTGGGGGTGGCCTGACGGGGAGGGCTGTGCTGAGAGCTGGCTTTTGGTAAATGGTGTAATGGTGTGTCCTCAAGTGCTCCTCTCCTCTCTTTCTGGGGGGTTGGGGGGGCACAGAAGAACCCCCCACCACAGGGGCTCTGAATCTCCACTCCGCCACTTGGGCAAAGGGGCCTTGAAAAGTTGCTTTCTCCCTCTCCCTGAGACGCGCCCAGGGTTACAGTGGGAAGGAGTTAGACCAGCTCAGGTCTGGACTTCTGCCTGTCTCCTTGACTAGAACGTCAGCTCCATGAGGGCAAGAACCTCATCTGGCCAGTTCAGGATCTCCTGGCACACAGGAGATCCGCAAGAAATGGTTGTGGAATGAATGAATGAGTGGATGAATGAATGAGTTAATGGATGACATCACCATTACTGTTCACCCAGTACAACTGTGATCCAGGCACTGTACATTCTCTCATTTAACCCTACTGTAACTAGGAGGTGGGTGTTACTATAAAGTCCATTTCAGAGATGTGGAAACTGAGTCCTGGAGAGATTACATCAGTTGCACAGTGCTTCAATGACAAAGCCACCAAACCCTAGCTCTCAACCCCTACCCCCTCCTGCAGGCCTGGCTGCCCTTGGGAAGTCACTCCTCTTGAAGCTCAGTTTGTCCATCCATGAAATGGGAGCAGTTCTTCCTGCCGCAAGGCTGAGGTGGGATTCTGGGACACCCTCAGGAAGACCGACAGAGACTGCGGGGAGCCCTGTCCCCACTCCCCACCCACCCTGGGGCCCCATTACCAGCCGACGAGAAGGGCAGCAATGCAGCTCCAGGTGACACAGCCTCCCCCGGGTGGGGGGCTCTTGGCCCCGGGGGGCCCTGGGGGCCGGCAGCAGCAAAAGCGGATGAGGTAGACAGCAATGAATATGAGGCTCAGGCCCAAGCCCAGGCCTGCCAAGGCCGCCACCAGCAACAGGGCCTGGGGAAGGGGGAGACATGAGGCCTCAGAGGGGCTCGTGGGGGGTCCTGGATCGGGGACTGCCGGGGGGGTGGAAGGCACCCCTGGCTAGCATGGGGGCCAAACCCAGCCTGTGGTTTTCAGGTCTGTGGGGAAAGATGGGGTCCCCAGCCCCTCCCAGGCTGGCAGCTGGGGCTCAGCCCTTTGGGGCTGGGTCACTGGAGGGAGCTTCCAACTGAGAGGCCCAAATCTTGGGTTCCAGTTCTGCTCTGGGTGTGACCTTCAGCAGGGGCCTTCCCCTCTGAGGCTGTCTCCTCATCCCAACCAGGCAGTTGGAAGAGAGCACCTCCAAGGACCTTCTGAGACCTGCCTCCGGAACGGGGTGGGGTCAGGGGGTGGACGGGGGTGTCTGTTCCTGGAGACGAGTGCGAAGTCAGAGGTGGCAGGCTTCCTCTTCCCTCCTCCCTGCCGGTCCTCCCCACTCACTGCTCACTCACTCCCCTGCTGCTGAGCTCTGCACACCCACCACCGTGTGAGTCTGTCACCCAGGGACTCATGGGGAGGGGGGCGTGACAGCCTCCATGACAGGGTGTGTGTGCAAGACTCAGGATGGAGACTTGGAGACAGGGAGACACGAGAAAGAGACAGAGACAGAGGAGTGGAAAAGCAGAGGTGCAGAGAAGGGGGACACAGAGACAGAGGGTGAGAGAACCAAAGGCTGGGAGGACAGGTGTGTGTAGCTGGGAAAGCCTGTCAGGACAACGGGGCTGTCCAAGAGGCAGGACTTCACAAGGGTCCTGCGCAGTCCTGTGCCCGTCACAGGGGCCCAGAATGGGGCAGGCGTTTACCCCGAGCCACATACCAGGTAGGGACAAGGTCAGGACAGAATAACCCCTCCAGACTCACTAATGCTGTTCCCTGTAAACCACAGTGTGTCTCTGCCCTTGTCCTTGTAGGGTGGCGTGGAGTGTGTGTGTGTGTGTGTGTGTGTGTGTGTGTGTGTGAGAGAGAGAGAGAGAGAGAATGAGTGTCTCTGTGGGAGCACCTATGTCTGCAGGTGTGAGACTGATCTGTTGGCATTTGTGTTTCTGCGAATGATTCTTTGAGTCTGAGTGGTCTCTGGTGGTGTGTGTGTGTGTGTGAATGTGAACATGTGTATGTATGTGTGAATTCATGTCTGAGGGTGTGAGTGTGTATACAAGTGAGCTTGAGGTGTGTGAACGTGAGTGAGGGCAGGAATTGTGTGAGTGTGAATGTGTAAATGTGTGTCAGTGTGTGTGTATGGATAGGTGGCTGTGGGCATGTATACAAGTGAACGTGGGGTGTGTGCGTGTGTATCTGGCTGTGGGGTGTGTGTGAGTGTGTCTTCCAGACCGGTGTCGCCCAGTGCCTGACTTTTTCCAGCTGTGCCCACAGTGGTGATCTTCCTGGGGGACTGTGTCCCCTCCTGGGTCATGTGACTTTGTGCCTGTCCCAGTGCTGTCACCCTGCCTGTCGAGGAGGGGGGCGGAGTGAGCCTCTCCAAGTGCCTCGGGCAGTGACTGGGGCTAGCTACCCGTGCGTGGCTGTGTGGGCAGGTGTCCTCGGCTGTGAGCGGGCGTCAGTGGCCCACACTGGAGGTCATGACTGTGTCCACGAGAGGCTGTGGGCAAGGGGATGGCCGTCCGTGTTTGGCGGGGAGAGGGCGGCGTGGAGTAGGCAGGGAGGAGCTGCTCCCGGCTGGCACAGCCATGACCCAAATAGCTCAGAATACAGCACACATCCCCCTCTCTGCTTTTCTGGGACCCCCCCCCACGCCTCCTAAGCTCTCCAATCCCCAGCCCTTTCCCAGGAGCTCCCTAGCACAGATCCGAGGGGCCTAGACCCTATAGGCAGGGCCCAGGACCCATCCAAGGGCTCTATCAGTACTCCCAGGCACCCCCCCCACACACACACACACTCCCCCACCCTTCCCCGGCTCAGCCGAGCCTTGCTCCTCATTAATCTCAAAGTCAAGGACTTCAGTTAAACTGGGTCAGGGGACAGTTCTTTCGCCCCTGTTGGACCTGACCCAGGCTAGGCCCCCTTCCCCAGGGACCCCCACTTCTGTGAGGTTCCCACCCCAGCCCCACCCTCCGGACCCATTTCTGTCATCCTCTGGTCCCCAGATGGAACCTCATTTTCACCGCCCCCCCCCAGCGCCCTGACCGCCCCTTCTGTCCTGGGACTGGGGACTGGCTGGAAGCTTCCTCTTCTAGCACCTCTGCCTCGTTTTCCCAGCCCTGGTCCTAAATCCCTCTCACCCCTTCCCCATTTCAGGTCTCAATCCCTTCCTGAACCAGGGCACCCCAGCCTTCTTCCTCTCCACCATTATCAGTTCCTGTCTCTGCTGAGTCCCACCTTAACTGGACAGCCCGGATCCTATCCGGGGAGGGGGCATCTTTTAGGACACGGAGAGTGGACCTATCACCCTGATGACCCTGAAGGCTAGCTTCCCAGGCAGTTCTCAGAGACCCTGGAATCCAAGTCTCCCCGGTCCCATCCCGCCTCTGGGACTAAGGGGTCCAGGCCCCTGGCCCTCCCTTATTTAAGGAGCCAGGGCTCTGGTCTCCCAGCGCCTGTCCCAGGGGAACCTCCAGGTATGGGAGCCCCATACTTCTCCTCTTTCAGATACCCCAAAGTCCAGGGGTCCCCACCCCGGGAGAACACAGGAATCTGTCACCCAGCCCCCTTCTCCCTCGGGACCCGTAAGCTCTGCCTCCCCCCCCCTCCGCACCCGCCCCCAGGACCCCGCACCCGCTCCCACCTGCTGGTATTCTCGCTCTTGGGGCGCGAAACCGCTGGGTACCGGGCGGAGCTGGAAGTCGGCGCGCCAGCGCTCCGCCCCTCAGTGATGGCTCCCACCTGTGGCCGGCGCAGGTACCACGCTGTGCGGCGACATCCGTGTCCAAATGAGGCCGCTCGCACTGTGCTATCACCCCACAGCAGCATAAGGATCCCTTTATCTCTAGAAAGAAGCTTTATGTCCGTGCAAAGGTCACTAACTATTTGCACAGCATTTTACAAATAACGGCCAGTTGCATCAATTAAAAAACGCTCACTTCTGTATGTAAGGGTACTCTTGTCTGTAAAGGCTGTCATTTGGGTAAAAGCCCCACCTTTTAAAATCTGCATAAGAACACAGCTTCTATACGCAAACCTTCCCATGTGTACAGATCACTCCAGAATTTACGCCTGCATACCAGTGTTAAGGACCCCTGACATCCGTATAAGGACCCTTCCCACCCCAAGAAGAACCCCACTCATCTATCTAGGGACCCCTCCCATCTTTGTAAGAATGCCTGCCATGTGTTTAAGAGCCTCTCCAAACCCTTAAGGATTACTTCAATGTATGTCAGGATCCCCCTGCCCCTTGTCATTCACTTTACAGTTTGCAGAGTATTTTTCCAGCCAGTGTCTATAATGGGTCTCACAGAAACATCCTGATGCCACACTGATACGTGGGGAAGTAGAGACCCTTGGAGGGGACCCAGATACTTTGACATAACCACCCAGGCAGTACTGTGGGAGCTAAAACTAGGTTTCCCAGGAATCTGCCGCAGGGTTTCTCCCCACCCTTGTGGAGCTAAGCTAGACTTTGCCACCTGGGGTCCCCACACCTGGCCTCCCCTGGAAGGACTAAGATGGGCAGGAGAGAAAAGGTGAGGTTAGTACTCCACCTTGCCCATCCCATTGCTAGGAGAAAAATAATGATAGCAGTGGTGATGATGGTGGTGATGATGGGAGATGATGGTGGTGATGATGGGAGATGATGGTGGTGATGGTGTTGATGATGATGGTGATGGTGGTGATGATGGTGGTGATGGTGATGGTGGTGGTGATGGTGGTGGTGGTGGTGGTGGTGATGGTGGTGATGGTGGTGGTGGTGGTGATGGTGGTGATGGTGATGGTAGTGGTGATGGTGGTGATGGTGGTGGTGATGGTGGTGATGGTGATGGTAGTGGTGATGGTGGTGGTGATGGTGGTGGTGATGATGGTGATGGTGGTGGTGATGATGGTGGTGGTGATGGTGGTGATGATGGTGGTGATGATGGTGGTGATGGTGGTGCTGATAGGAATAATAGTAACGATGATGGTGGTGATGCTGATGATGGAGACAGGGAATAGTGAGGATAGCTGTCCTCACCACAAGCGCGTGCGCACACACACACACACACACACACTCTCTCTCTCTCATCATTTCTACCCTGGTCTTCTCCAGCCCACCTCCAATTCCAACTCCAGTGGCTGAAGGCATGTCCTCCACTGTCCCCAACCAGATGGACTGCATGGGGCCTGGAGATGACAAAGTTCCTGAGATGAGAAGCCATGAGTTGTGCTAAGTGACCCCAGGCAGGTAACTTCCCATCTTGGAGTCTCTGCTTCCCTATCTGTAAACTGAGGGGGAAGAGGTGAGATTAGCCTGTTATAAAAGCCTTTGTTGTCTAAGCTACATCATGACTGCAGCCAATGTTTGCAGAACCAGCAGGACTTGCTAAGGGGGAGAAGAATTCCAAATTCCATAATGTGTGTAGCTGGGCTCATGTATCTGTGGGTGGGGTGACTCAGTGACTCCAGAGCACTCATTGGCTCCCTATTGCCCATAGGATCAGGTCAAACAAACCCTCTTAGTCCTGCTTTCAAGTCTCCCACCATCTGGCCTTATGCCCACCATCCCAGTATGCATATTTGAGGGTGGTGGGTTTCTAACCTGTGGGACTTCAATCACATTGAGAAATACATTTTACAACGTGACCTGGTGCACACACACATCCGAAGTGAAACTTTTCATGAACAAAACTGACCTCCACTAAGCATAATGCTCTCAGATATCATGTATGCTTATTCTATTTCTGAAATAAAAATCTGACCACAACCTAAATTTTTCAGGACTGGCTAATGGGTCTTAACCTGCAATCTGAAAAACACTAATCTTGAATTCCAGAGAACCATCTGGGTTGGTGTTAGAAAAGGAGTAACTCTTACTAAAGTAGGAGTAGATTATATTGGCTTCCCAGGGTAGGGGTGGGGGCTCGGTGTTTTACTCCCGCACCCCTCCTCACAGCATGTGTGCATGCATGAACAGACAGACAGACATACACACACAAATACCACTCCCTTTCACTCCCCTTCAGAAAAAGGTTTGTTGACTGAATCTCCCTTTCTCCCTCTGGCTCCTTCTCTTGTGTCCATCTCTGTCTCTCTCACATACAGTTTGGGTCTCCGAAGGTCCGCATTCTTTAGGGCTGTGCTCTGGCCTTTACTGATTAAACCAGGGCCTCAACCCAGTCAATGGGAGAGCTGAGATGCTGTCCAATAGAAATTTGCTCTCTTTGACCTTCTCCTGCCCTTGCTCCCTGAGTCTGTTTCTCATGGGAAAGATAAATGGTTTTCCCAAGGTAGTCCCTGAGCATTTCTAGTGTTTTTGGCTGAATACCACCGCAATGCCATCCCAAGCTCTACAGGTGTTAATTTAGGGCTGGGGTGCCTGAGAACCAGTGGAGGAGGGCTCAGAGAACGTGGTTGTTCCTCCCTAGTTTCAGCCAATGATTGCCATATGGGAAGAGGGACATAGCATTGCCAGATGTTTCAGATTTCCAGGAGAAGACAGAAATCTGGATATTTTTAAAAGCATAATCCCTCAGCTCTTAAATGTTAAAACTAATTCAAATTAAAAAAAAATACCGTGTGGGCCAAATAAAACCTGTCTGTGGGTTGGAGCTGGCTGATTTATAAGCTCTGGTCTAGCCAGTTGCTCAGCAGCACCAGCAAGCCGAGGAAGGGGCCCACGAAGAGGCTGTGGAGGAGCAGCCCAGAGAGGCAGGAAGGAAGCCAGAGTGAGGCAGCAATGCAGCCTCCTCCAGGAAGGCCTCCTGACCTACCTCTCTTGACAGAAGACCAGAGCAGGTCCTGGCTAAAGAGTTCAGCGTGTACTCCCCAGGACTCAAACTCTGCTTAACAAGGTGGTTGAGTATATACTGTACGAGTCCATTTGGATGGTGTTCTAGAACAGACAAAACTAACCTATGGTACCAACAGTAATGAGAGCAAGGGTTACCTCTGGGAAGGTGGGGACAGGGCTGACTGGGAAGGGACTGGAGTGAGGGTGTCATTCTGTATTTTGATAAGGGTTCAGGTTTCACAGGGATCTGTATTTGTGCTACACTTAAGATTTGTGCATTTCACTGCAGATTTTACCTCGAAACAAAATAAGAACTCCAGCGAATCCTATGCACGCTTAGGTATTGGGGAACCGGGGGGGGGGGCTGTAGCGGGTCTTCAGTTTCCTTTGAAATGGATCAAAAAAGAAAACAAGATGGATCGACGGAGGGACAGATATGTAGTAAAGCAAACTATTAATGGTAGAATCTAGGTGGCAAATATCTGGGTATTCACCGTAATATTTCTTGTTTTGTCCAGCTGTACCGGGGTATAATTGATAGAGAACACCGCGTAGGTTTGCGGTGCACAATGTAGTGATTTGATATGTGTATATATTACAAAATGATGGTTACTGTAAGGTTACTTAACATACCCACGACCTCACATAGTCACATGTTGTATGTGTGTGTGGCAAGAACTTTCAAAATCTCTCTTAACAACTTTCAACTCTATGATATGGTATTTAATTACAGTCACATGGGATATGTTAGATTCCCAGGGCTTATACATCTTATAACTGCAACTTTCCCCCCTTCCCTTCTGCCCCCGCCCTGGGCAACCAGCAGTCTGTTCTCTGTATCTGCGTGTTTGGTTTGTTTTACTCTACGTGAGTCAGATCGTAAGTGTTTCTCTTTCTCCCTCGGACTTCTCTCGTCTAGCATAATGCCCTCGAGGTCCATCCACGTTGTCACAAATGGCAGGACGTCTCTGACTTAGTGCTTTTGTTTTCTCCCAATAAATACCCGAGGTGGATTTGCTGGGTTATGGGCGTTTCTGTTTAATTTTTTGAGGAGCCTGCATACTGTTTTCTGCCGTGGCTACACCAGTCTGCGTCCCCATGGACAGGGCAGGAGGGTTCCTTTTTTCTCCACATCCCCACCAACCACACTTGGTGTCTCTTCGGATTTTTGATTCTAGCCATTCTGGCAGGTGTGAGAGGATAGCTCACTGTGGTTTTGATTTGCATTTCCCTGATGAGGAGTGAAGTTGGACGCCTTCAATGGACCCATTGGTCGTCTGTAAATCTTCTTTGGAAAAACGTCTCTTCAGCATCTTTGCCCATCTTGTAACTGGATTCTTTGGTTTTTTTCCCCACTGGAATATTTTTTCAACTATTTCTGTTTGAAATTTTTCATAACAAAATATAGAGAAGAAAAGAGCAGGACTATCACCAGAGAAACAGGATAGATAAAGTATATTGGATTATAACCCAAACATGAAATAAATATCTGTAAATCCAAAATGTTATAAATAAATGTTTGGGAAAAGTGAGAAATGTGATGTGAGGGAGAGAATAGACAAATCTCCTTCGCAGAAGAATTCCTAATAATTTATGTGGAAATTCTACCCTCAAGGGGCTGGATTGCACAACTTCCTACTCTGAGGTTGGGCTGAGCATGGTGGTGTCCTTCCAAAGGGAACACATGAAAACTGGGGGAACAGACGAACTTTGTAGTCCAGAGACCTCACCAACACTGCCTCCCGGGGATTAGGACCAACGTTAGCCACGATCAGTCGTGTTGATTTTGCCCTCCCTATGGTGTGTTGAAAATGGTACTCACCTCTGTGGTTTTTCTTCCCCGTGACCCTCGTCTAATTATGGGAAAACATCTGTCAATCCCCAGTTGAGGCATATTCTACAAAATATCCAGCCCGTGCTCCTCAAAACTGCCAAGTTCATCAAGAAACAGAAAAGCTTGAGAACCTCTCAGAGCCCCGAGGAGCATAAAGTGACCTGGGGACAAATATAACGTATTCCCCTGGATGGGACACTGGCTCAGAAGGTCACTTGGTAAAAAACAAAGGGGATCCTAATACAATGTGAATGTTCATGAACAATAATGCCTTGACATTGGTTCACCGGCTATGACAAACGTACCATAGCCATTCAAGACATTAACAGCAGGGGGAACCGGGTGAAGGGTGTATGGGAACTCCGTGTACCAGCCTTGTGACTTTACTGTAAACTTGAAACTAATCTAAAATCAAAATTTACTTTAAAAAAATCCAAGTTCAAAAAAAAATGATAGGATAGTAAAAAAAAAAAAAGTCTGGGCTCACTGGTGTGAACAGGAAACAGCTTTATTCTTTCTCACCCTGCCTTCACACACCATCTGTCTGAGTCCCCTCTTCCTCCCCCAGGGCTATATCTGGAGCCGATCTTCCAGATTTTCTTGCCATTTTGGGGTTTTCCAACTGTCCCAATTTCAGCGGGTCAATAGTCCAGCCGAACTCAATACCAAAACATCCATCTGGCATCCAAAGTCGTTCCCTGTCTCCTGGGGGAGGCCTGAGCTGAGACCCCACAGACCAAGCGTGGGGAGGGGGGTAAGGTGTCACTTTGTCCAGTCTCCTCTTTGAGTCCTTGGGAAGCCACCTCCGCTTTCCTTCCACCCACGAGGAATTTCTGCATCCCTTCCTCAGAGTCACATTATTGCCAGTGCCCACCGACCACCAACAGCGCACCTGGGGTTGCACAGGCTGGCGTTACTCCTCACTGGGGAGAGGCACCGCACGCCAAGCGCCAGGCTGCTCGGGGCCCCCCTACATTCTTGAGTTGCAGTCCTCATCCCCTAGTGCCTCAGAAGTGGCTGTATTTGGAGACGGGGTCTTTGAAGAGGTAATTCCGTTCCATGAGGTCCTATGGTGGCTTCTAATCCAAAGTGACTGATGCCCTTCTAAGAAGAGGAGATTAAGACACAGACGGGCACAGAGGGAAGACCGTGTGAGGACACAGGGAGGAGGTGGCTCGGATTCCGACAGCAATTCTGATGTGCTTCCCCCCTACACATCCCACCAACCAGCTGGGAATCTTCCAAGTCAAGTCAGTTCTGACACTATCTGCGTGGAGACAGCGTCAGATCCCACAGGTTAGGGGCTCAGTCCCACAGGACGGGCCCCCGACACACAGCTCAGATTCCAATCTACCCACTGGCTGTAGACCCGGGGTCCTGCGTCCCCCTCCCCTGGTTCGACCGATTTGCTAGAGTGGCTCACAGAGCTCAGAGGAACGTTATACCAGTTTATGATAAAAGGACGTGCCTCGGGGACAGCCAGATGGGAGAGGGGCCCAGGGTCAGGCGCGGGACAAGGGCAGGAGCTTGTCTGGGGTTGAATCATCTCCGGCCCCCTCCCCTCCGCCCGGAAGAACCGTCCACAGGCCACCTCTTCACAGAAACAGCACACCTTCATGGCTCTCCCCACTCGGGGAATAGCAAGGGCTCTAGGTGACAAATCACAGTATGACAACAGCAATCTACAAGCCAAGGAGACACCAGCTGTAGCAACGCCCTGATCTTGGATTTCCAGCCTCCAGCCTGTGAGAAAATACATACCTGTCGTTCAGGCCCCTAGCCTGTGGACCTCTGTGACTGCAGCCTGAGCAGACCGACACGGGGGTGCTGGAAAGGAGTGCTCACGGGATTCCCAGGTACGGGGCGGCATTTGGAGCAGGGTCAAAGGAAGAGAGGGGTTTGCTCCAGATTTGGGTGTTGTCAGAAAGTGGGGGCTCTTCCGTGAGATGTCCTGGTGGGGCTGAGAGCCACACATCCACGCCCCAAGTCCAGAGCTCCTGCTTCCCTGTGGGCCGGTCCCCACTCTCCTCTCCTCCCGTCCCTCCCAGGCCCAGAGGCTGCTTCTGGTCCCTGACCGCCTGCACAGGTGATGGGTGTCAGCGTTGGCCTCGGCCCAGAGCCCCCGCCCCCTGCAGCAGGGTCCAGCCTGGCCCTGGGACGCCCGGCCGGTGTGGGAGAGCGGGCTGCCCACCGCCCCGCGGGGAGGAATAGGCTATGCCGAACCTGGGAAGTTACCTGCTCCTCCCGCGGTCCTACCCGACCCTCCTGCTCCCACTCTGCAGGACATGCAGGGGTGGGGGTGGGGGGTCTCCCCTCAGGCCGTCCTCTGGGGGGCCCTCATCGCCGGGCAGCTCCCACGTGTCCCATGAGCCCTGAGCTGTGTGCTCGAGGTGCCAGCAAGGGCGGTCCAGCCAGCGGCTCACCTGAGCCCCGAGGACACCATGCTGCAGCTCAGTCCCCCGCAGGCAGCAAGGTGCTTTACACTGCCAGTGTTCTTAGTACTCAGGTACAGAAAGGCCGGCAGGTCAGGAGGCAGGCAGCTGGCCCTGGGCAGACGGTTTCTCAGAGTCACAGATTCCAAGAGGAGGGACACTCTCCTCTCAGCTGGCAGGTGACGGACTTCTCGCCGCATCCTTCCGGGACACAGAGAGGCAGACACAGAGACTGGGCCAGCGTGCTCGCGTGTCTCTTCCTCTCCCTGTAAGGACCCTAATCCCATCCTGGGCACCCCCCCCCATGGCCTCGGCTGATCCTAAACACTTCCAAAAGGCCTCCCTTCCGAAGGGCGTCACAGTCAGTGTAGGGCTTCCACACAGGAATCTGGCACACAAACGTTCAGCCCATCGCACCCTTCGAGAAGGGAATGCACGCCCTACTCTGCAAAGCACGCTTCAAAGAGTACCACCCTCTTGTGAGCCTCGACTCAAAATTGGGGGACCGGGTCCATGTGCCACTGCTGGAGGCTGGGGACAGGCTCTGTGGAGAGGCCTGAGGACATCACTGAGACCTCAACCGAAGACCAGAGACAGCGGGAAAATTCCCTCTTTTTTTTTTTAAGATTTTATTTATTTGAGATAGAGCGAGAGCGTGGTGGTGGGGAGCAGAGGCAGAGGGACCCCCATGTGGGACTCGATCCCGGGACCCTGAGATCATGACCTGAGCCGAAGGCAGATGCTTAACCCACTGAGCCACCCAGGCGCCCCGAAAATTCCCTCTTTCTTAAAACCAGCTTAATTGAGGTATAACTGACGTGCAAAAAAACCCTATACATATGCCCCGTATACAATTTGCTGACTCTGGACGCGTGCAAACACCTTGACACCATGCCCACAATGCAGGTGACACGCAGAGCCAGCACTTCCCAGTGTCCTCCCGCCTCCTTTACACACTTCAGTACTCTCCTCTGGGAAGGGTTTTGCGTCCGCCAGAAAAACAACCCCCAGCTCTCTAGAACTTTATGTGTCGGTTGGGTTTTGTTTTGTTTTTTTTACTTTTTGCTGTTTTAAATTTTTTAATTAAAAAACGTTTTGATCGTGGGAAAATCCACATGACCTAAAATGTACCATCTTGACCATTTTTAAGCGTGCCGTCCACGGCATTAAGTACGTTCACAATGTTATGCAACCAACTTCCAGAACTTTCTCATCTCGCAACACTGAAACTGTCCCCGTAAAGTGACTCCCGGTTCGTTGCCCCTCCCCCGGCCCCTGGCACCCACCATCGTACCTCCAGCTCCCTGAATGTGGCTCCCCGGTGCCTCGGGGAAGTGCAGTCCTACACGGATGGTCTTTTGTGACCGGCTTACTTCACTCCGCATGATGTCCTCCAGTTCCTCTGTGCGGCAGCCTGTGTCACAATTTCCTTCCTCGAGATGGAGCAGTGTTCGGTTTTGTGCACGTGCCACGTCGGGCTTCGCCTCTTACCTGCTGCCCACCCCCCCCCCCGGCTGCTGCACGTGTGCCGGGGCTGGGATCACCTGCGCGTGTTTGCTTTGTGTTTCTATTTTCCACTTTTTATTTTGAAGTAGTTTTTAGATGTAGAGAAGAGCAGCAAAGACGGTGCAGAGTTCCCAGTGCACCCGTCACACCGTGTTCCCTGAGGTTCATGTCTGACGGAGGGAGGGTTCATGGTCATGGTGACCTGAGGGACCCCCACTGACACGGGAGCATTTACAACTGCATTCGAAAGTCCCGGCTCCCAGCTCCCACGAATGTCTTCTCTCCCATCAGGATCCCACATGACATGCAGTGTCCCCTAGTTCGTGGCCGTCCTGGCGCTCTCTCTGCTTCTCACGACCCTGACAGCTCTGAGGAGGAGGGATTCTGTCGAACCTCTTGCAGTTTGGTTTGGTCTGATTTTTTTGTTCATAACTGGACTGCAATTGTGGATTTGGGGGTGGGGGAGAAAACAGAGAGGCGATGTGCCCTTCTCGTCACACAGGCTGTTTTTCCCTGATGCTTTGTTATTTTCTGGTGGTGATGGGGACCCCAGTGTACAGCACTATGTATGTATAAATCACGGACAGAGCTGTGGGAGAAGAGTGTGAGGAGCCATGAGGGGTATACCCAGAGCCCCATTTTAGTTGGTCTGATGAGGAAGTATTTTAGAGGAAGTGATACAAGAAGCTGTGGGGGGTTTCAAGCAGGAGTAATGGCAGGTGCAAAGGCCCTGAGGCAGAGAGAAGCTCAGGGCTGGAGGAACTGGGAGAAACAGTATGTGTGTGGGGGCGGGGTGCCTGGAGCGGGCAAGAGAGGCGCTGTGCTAGGGGCTGGCGCTGGGGGGTGTGGCCAGGACCCCCTCCTGCAGGGTCCGCAATCTAGAGCCCCTTGGAGCCTGAGATGGTATTGGGAGCTTCTGAGTAACTCTGGGCACGCAGTGAGTCTGTGAATGGAGTTTGAATGGACAGGTGTGCGGGCCCAGACACCACGGATAGGTTGAGCTCCAGTAGGTGTGCCAAAATGAAACCATTTTCTTTACAGCATGACAGGCACGGAGGGACAGGCTTGGCCACCAGCTCAGGAAAAGGGAGCATAACCTACGACTCCTGTAATCCCTTCCGAGCGACGCCGGACTGGTATGCCTCACCTGTGCTCGCGGGAAGAGGAGCATTCAAGGACTTTCTCTCTCTCTCCTCTTTTTCCCTTCTTTTGCTCTCCCCGCTTTGCACTTGCTGTCTTTTGTGGGGTGGGGGCTGCAAGCCGTCCTGCCAGGTGGGGAACCTTGCTCATGGGACTGAGCAGAGAAATGGACTGAGAGCTGGTTTGGTGGGGGAAGGGCAAGCTCTGAATTCACTGCACAGCTGTCCTCTGCCCCCACGGGGCAAGTTGTAAAGGGAGACGGCCAGACAGCCAGGTTCCAGTCTCAGAGCTGCCACTTACCAGCTTCGTGACCCTGGGACTAGGAACACCCATTGTCAAAAACGCAGATGACCATCCTCACGTCCAGGGCATGGCACACAGTCCGGGCTTGATAAGCAATAGCTCATACTTTTCTTAAAGAGGTGAAATTCACAAGACATAAAGTAACCATTTTAAGCATCCTGTTTTGAGGTTCACCCACCACGTCTCAGCCCTTCTTCCTGTTTACGACTCACCGACCATTGTGTGGACAGACCACATTTTCTTTATCATTTTAATTTTCACACCTACAACCACCACCACCGCTATTGTCCTGCTATTATCGTTACAACTGCCCAGAATGTTGGCTGAAGAGGACAGAGAAGGAAAGTGGACGAGCCTGGAGGACACAGACATGAGTTCGAATCCTGCCTGACTCCCTCCCCTGAACTGACCTTGATTTTTTTTCTCATCAGCAAAATGAGGCCAATGGTCCCCACTTCTGGATAAAGAAGATGTGGGGTACATATACAATGGAATATCGCTCAGCCATCAAAAAGGATGAAGTCTCGCCATTTGCAACAACATAGATGGAACTAAAGGGTATTATGCTAAGTGAAATAAGTTAGTCTGAGAAAGACAAACACCATATGATGTCACTCATATGTGGAATTTAAGGAACAAAACAGATGAACATGGGGTAGGGGGGAAAAAAGGAGAGAGGGAAGAAAACCATAAGAGACTCTTAACAATAGAGACAAACTGAGGGCTGATGGAGGGAGGTGGTGGGGGATGGGTGGGATAGGGGATGGGCACGAAGGAGGGCACTTGTTGGGATGAGCACGGGGTGTTGTATGTAAGAGATTTTGAGTCACTGAATTCTACGCCTGAAACCAATATTGCACGGTACATTAACTCGCTAGAATTTAAATAAGTATTTGAAACAAAAACAAAACAAACAAAAAATAATCGCCACTTCATAAGGCTGGCTTTTGAAAAGTTTTCATTTAAATTAACATACGGTGTTGAGTTAACATACAGTTATGATGTTGGTTTCGGGTGCACAATATAATCACTTCCGCACAACACCCAGTGCTTCTCGCTAGTGCCCTCCTTCCTCCCCATCACATGCTTCCCCCCACCCACCTCCCCTCTGGTCACCATCCATTTGTTCTGTGTAGTTCAGAGTCCGTGTCTCGGTTTGCATAAGGCTATTTTTAATTTTTAAATTGTGGTAAAATGTACGTAACATAAACTTTACCATTTTAACCATTTTAAGTGTTCAGTTCAGCAGCTTCAAATGCACCCACGTTGTGGTACGACCACCACCTCCAGCCCTTCACAGACCTTTCTCACCCGTCCCCATGAAACACAATGGAGGTCCCCATTCCCTCTAACCCAGAACCTGGCAACCCCCATTTTCCCGGGACAAGGGCTATATTCTATATCTTGATAGGGTTTGGGTATCTAACTGTCAAATACAGCCACCAGTTTACTCAGGATCTGTGCATTTCATTTCATTGTAGGCAAACTTCAACACAAAAGGAAAAGATGGGAACGCCAGGCAAAGCTTGAACTCTAGGTAAGCAGGTGCTCGCGTAAGTATCCAGGCTGAAGCATAGCCAAGTGTCCAGCTTACTTTGAAATCCACCCAAACACCCAAGAGGGTTGGTGGACAGCTAGGTGGAGAATTTGTTAGTGGCTGAACCTAGGTGTCGGGTGTGTGGGTATTCACCGTAAAAATGCTTTCAACCCTTCTGTGTGTTTGACCCTTTCTCACGATAAAATTCTGGAAGACAGCGCTCCACCCATACCAAGTGTCTCGCTCGCAGGTTTCTCAGATCTTTTAGTCACAGAAAGCTCTGGGCACCTGGCAGAAAGTGTGTGGGAAGAGAGGTTTTATTTAAGGAATCACCTTGATTGGTATACATGGTGATGCAGGGTACGTTTGCCATTTTCGGCTCTCTGCACAGGGACCGTTTCCTACATGGAACGGAGTGCCTGTCAATCCGAGTCCTAGTGGGAAGTCTGTCTCGCCTCCCTCCAGGGAAGCCCAGGTGCTTGCTGTCCCCACCCTCCGAGATTGTGTGTTTCGGACACTCATTCCAGTGGGCGTCTTGTCCACACCACCAAGCGACTCTCCGACACCAGCTGTCATCCTTCAGTTCAAACTCAATTCTGACACCGCCTACCTGCAGACAGGGTCAGATCCCACAGGCGACGAGTCCGTCCCACAGGACTGCCCTTCCCCCGAGAGGCCAATCCAAGTCCTCACTGTCACCTGGGCTTCTGAGTCTTTTATAGTCAGAGGTTCCCATGACCCCCTCCTTGGACTTGATTAATTTGCAAGAGCAGTTCGCAGAGCTCAGAACAACATTTCACTTCCCCAATCACCAGTTTATTATACAAGGGTACAAGTCAGGAACAGCCAGATGGAAGAGATGCTCGCAGCCAGGTGCCGGGAAAGGGCGTGGGGCTGGCATGCCTTCTCCCGCATCTCCAGGTGTTGGCCAACCCAGAAACTCTCCAAACCCCGTCCTTTTGGTCTTTTAATGGAGGCTTCATTACGTAGCGTGCTTGATGAACTTACTGGCCACTGGTGATTGATTCTACCTCCAGCCGTCATTAGGTGTCCTCCCAAAGTCCCTTTTTCACATTAAAAAAAGACGTTTTTATTGTTCTCCTCACGTAGGAAATTCCGAGTGTTTTAGGAGCTCTGTGTCAGGAACTGGGTGAAGACCAAACACATATTTCTTATTATGACCACAGCCTCACGGGTAGATAGTGGACACGGGTTCTGGGCTCGACCCATCATGTAGTCTGCACGCGGTGATAGCTTCCTCTCGAGGGAGCTACGGCCAGGACGCTTTACCCCTTTGCTTCCCGCCCATTTGGGGGGCTTGACTGTCTAGTTCTACCTGAGATTCCATGAGCTGCCCAACATCGTGGCAACTTATCCCTCCTCTGCCAAAACCCGCCCGTCCTGTTCTGTTGCTTGTAAACCAGGACTCCGATGGGCACAGTCCGAATAGGAGAGGAGTTGCTTACAATCCCTGGTATTTTACCTGCTCACCTGGAGTAAGGGCTCGGCGTGTTTACAGGGCTGCCATCCACTGGTCACTATTGTCTGTTGGGCTGCGAGAACAAAACACCACGCGCCAGGTGGCTTATGACCAGCACGCGTGTATTCCTCAGCTCCGGAGGCTGGAAGTCGAAGATCAAGGCAACGGCAATTTGGTGCCTGGCGGGGGGCGGGGCTGTTTTCTCAGCACCCTGTGAAGAAAGCAGGAGGAGGCATCTCACCAGAAGCCACCAACCCTGCTGGCACCTGATCTCAGGCTTCGCAGCCCCTGGAACTGTGAGAAATAGATGTTTGTAGTTTAAGCCACCCGGTCTGTAGCATTCTTATTGCAGCAACCCCAGCTGAGACCGGACTAGGTGACTCGCTGTGGGGGCTGCCCTGTGCGTCTCGGGATGCTCCCTTATTAGCAGCGTCCCTGGCCTCCACCTGCTAGCTGCAAGGAGATCCTGTCTCCCGAGTTGTGACAATCAAAAATGTCTCCAGACATTCCCTGATGTCTGTATTTGGGACCCTTTTATCATTACTGCTGATTCCGTGACTCCATGGTAATTATCCAGTGAATTCCAGGGACTCCACTGTAATTACCCAGCTGGCTCTGGGAGCTCCTTGTGCAATTACCCAGCTGGTCCCTAAGACTAAACCATGATTTCCTAGCTCATTCCAGCGACTTTACATCCTTCAGTGATTCTGCATAATTATGGCCAACTCCTAGAACACTGCCACAATATCTGGCCTTTTGTAGAAATCCAATCATAACTACCCAGACACTTTGCTGACTTTATTTATTATGTAGAGTGCTATTGAGGTCTCCAGTATTTCAGTCCCTTTTCTGGATATCAGGGACATAGATGGAATTCTGATTCATCTTGTCCTCAAAGAGCTTACAGGCTGTTGGGAAGAGAGAAATTAAAACACTGTACCACCCAGAGAAATGATACAGCCAGCACAGAACTTGGTGGGACTGTAGAGGGAAGACATCAAAGCTTCCTAGACAGCTGCATAGCTTGTGCACTGCACAACTCTGGGGTCACCATCCCACAAACCCCATTTTCAACACAGCCCCCTGGAAACTTTGAATGCAAGGAGGGTTCTGAGACAGGCATCCAGCCAGACACAGGTCTAGAGCAGGAGGGTGGAGTCCTGGCTCCTAGCAGGAGAGGGGAGACTTTCTGAGGACCTTTGCAGGCTGGAGGAATGACACATCCCCTGCTGGGAGAAGGGCTCAGCTTTCTAGCAGAGATCCAGGAGAGAACCACTGATTCAGGCGCGCTCCATTTGGCGTCGTTGGTGTCATTCCCACCTCACTTAGGGTAACTGCATGACTCAGTGTTCCCTCTCTGAGCTAACTCCTGTGCTTCCCTCTCCCCACCCCTCCCTCGACACCAGCCGCAATGCTCCCCCTCACCGTCTTTGAGCGAGCCCCGCACGCGCCCACTGTCGGCTTTGCTGCAGCTGCCCCCTCCGCTCGCTCGGAGCTGTCTTCCCCCAGCTGACCAGCTTCACCTGGTCCAGCTGTTGCTCACATGCCACGTCCTCACGCCTTCCCTGGCCTCCTCAGTAACATCGAAGCCCGCCCCTGCCCGCCAGGCTCTCTAGATCCCTTGGACCTCCCCTCCACTTTCTCATTTTCCAAATCACTCTTCACCTCCTGGTAGACCACGAATTTACTGCTGTCCGTGGTGTGGGGTCTGTCTCCCTCTGCAAAAAGACAAGCTTCCCGAGGGCAGGGGTCCTTATCTGTTCATCTGATGGATCTCAAGAGCCTCGAAGGGTGTCTGGCACACAGTAGAGGGTCAGCAAAGACTTATTGAGTGAAAAAAATTAATTTCTCAGCTGAAAAAAAACAACCTTCCCTTTGACTTCGAAGGGAATTTCTTCACTGCGGCCACAAGAGGGAGGACGAGATGCATGTGAGTTCCATGCGGCCCCAGGTGGGTGGTCTCATGCCTGGTCCATTCCTCGGATTCTAGCACGTCTTTGAAACATGGGAGACACCAAGTCCCCATGTGCCTATCTCCCTGTGTTGGTGGGGATCCAGTCACAGGCGCAACCTGGAGAAGAAACCCACTCCAGACCATCACACCACCTGGAGACCAACAAAAGACGGTAGGATGAGCTCATAGCGGAGGACTCGCAGCCAACATTCTGATATTTTAAAACAGACTTAAAAAGGGGGATAAAAACTGCTTCACACTCGTTAGGAGGGCTACTATAAAAAAAAACAAAACCAGAGAATAACAAGTGTTGGCGGAGACGAGGAGGAGTTGGAACACTTGTGTGCTGTTGGCGGGAATGCAAAATGGCGAAGCCTTTGTGGCATGAAGAGATTAATTAATTTGCTCAAAGTTACAGAGCTTGCAACTGGCAGGGCCAGGATTCAGACATTGAAATGTGGCCTCCGGAATCGTATTCAACTGCGCTAAGAGCTGTTTTATCCTTCCTATTATCCTGTATGTATCTAGTTATTCGTTGTCGTTGAAAAGTACGTGTTGAATATCTGCTGTATGCCAGGTACTGTTCTAGGTGCAGAGACACAGCAGGAAACACTGCAGGGAAAAAAAAAAAGAAGAAGAACAATGCAGTAAAAAGAAAGAAAGAAAGAAAGAAAGAAAGAAAGAAAGAAAGAAAGAAAAAACACTAGAAATTAAAATAAGGATACATTTTAGGGGAGACAGACAGGAAATAATACTAATACGTAAAATATATAACAAGTTAATAATACATGCCAAAGACGGGAGGAAAGCAGCAACAGATAACATGAAATCAGGGTGGGGGTTGTAGCAATTTTCCATAGGCCTGTCTAAAAGGGTATAAATGAGAAGGGAACATTGGAGCAAGACTGCAGGAGGCAAAGGGCTGAGCCATGTGCATCTCTGGGGGAAGAATATTCCAGGCAGAGACAGTGGCAAGTGCAAAGGTCCTGGGGCAGAAGCACGCTTGGGGCGTTCTAAGCATGGCAAAGATGTCAGTGTGGCAGGAGTGGAATCAGCCAGAGCGGGAGTAAAGGAGATGCACCAAGAACAGTAAACCAAAGAGAGACTGAGGGTGCAGATTCCTGTACATCTGACTGAGGGGAAATTGTATTTTATTGTCAGCATGTTTACTCTATGGGATCAGACTCATACATTGGCTTTAACTGACATATATATGTTATATTTGACATATAACATTGTATAAGTTTAAGGCGTGCAGCATGTTGACTTAATACATTTATATTGCAGTAGGGCTGCCCTTGGGGTGTTAGCCAACACCTCTATGTGTCACATAATTATCTTGTTTGCTTGTGGTGGGAACAATGACAATCTAGTACTTGTCTTCCTCCGTCTGACTTCTCTCACTGAGCGTAACGCCCTTGAGGTCCAACCATATTGTTGCAAATGGCAGGGTTTCCTTCCTTCCGTGGATAAATATCGTTCCATTTGTATATTTACCACACCTTCTACATCCAGTCATCCGCTGACAGACACTGGCCAGATGTGGGACCTTCTCACCATACTTGTCTCGTGTCCTTTCCTGAATATTCATTCTTCAGTCTCTCTGCGCCTCCACCTGGTTCCTGTCTTCTGACCACGTCTCAGCTCATGATTTCTCTCTTCCACGGAGTCCACTTTGTTGTTAACGTCATCGGTGGAGTTCATAATTTCAGTAGCTACGGGTTTCAAAATTCTAGAATTTTCATTTATTTGCATTCGGAGTCTCTAGTGCTTGTCATTTGTTTGTCCGACACTGTAAATTACAGTTACTCAAAATCCAACCTGGTCTATTTGTACTACGTTTCTTTCCTCTGAGTTTTCTGGCCTCATCTTGACTTCAGGATACATCCTTGGTTTTGATTATACATGTCAGAAATAAGGAGTGCTCTGCCACTCCGTGGCCCTAGTTCCCCAGGGAGGATTTGGCTTTGCTTCTGGCAACGAGATGGGTGGGGGACCAGGCGCCTTCGTTTGAAACTGGGTTTCTGCCCTGCTGAGGTCTCGCTGACGTCCAGTCAATCTTTCTCCCTTCTGGGCCCAGCCCTGAGCTGGAATGTTTATGGCATCCCTCAACCACGATGGCCCCTTCTGCTTGACGCCCCCAATTTGAAATGTTGTTTGATTAGATGGGCCCTTCTGCTTGACGCCCCCAATTTGAAATGTTGTTTATTAGACTGCCAAATGTTCCTGCAGCATTTCAGCCTCACCTTTGCTGCTTTTGCTTTCAGAATCAGCAAACCATCCGTGTAAAACTGCCCCCAAACAATAAATTCCCCTCTCTTGGCTTCCGTCCTTTTGGCATCTTGGAATCATCAATTCTGCCTCCTTGGAAGCTCTCCAAGGCTTGCAAACACATGTTTTTATTTTATTTTGTTTTGTTTTGTTTTATTTATTTTATTTATTTTTTTTACAGTGGTAAATTGAGTTCAAAACAACCTAGTCAGACACTTCTGGAAACCAAGCCGTCAGCCTTTCTTTGGGGACAACCTCCCTGTCTTAAGTCCATGCATCTATATGAATCGGAGCAACTCATCTCACTCTTGGAGGTCACGAGCTTCCTAACGGGTCTATCCACACAGCTTTTGTTTCCTTTAATAAATGTAAAATATAATTTATTACATTACTGTTAAACATAGCGTAGCCATACTAGGTGAGAACACGGGGTCTGCCTGGGGTTGGAATCCAGGTCCACCTCTTACTTGATGAACGCAGTGATCAGTTTCTTTTTTCTTTTTTTTTCTTTAATTTTAAGCTTTTATTTAAATTCTAGTGAGTGAACACACAGTGCAATACTGGTTTCAGGAGTAGAATTCAGTGATTCATCACTTATATACAACACCCAGTGCTCATCACAAGCGCCCTCCTTCATGCCCATCCCCCATCCGGCCCATCCCCCACCACCTCCCTCCATCAGCCCTCACTTTGTTTTCTGTCATTAGGAGTCTCTTATGATTTCCTTCCTCTCTTCCTTTTTCCCCCTTCCCCTATGTGCATCTGTTTCGTTTCTTAAAATCCACATATGAGTGAGACCATAAGGTATTTTTCCTCCTCTGACTGACATATTTCCCTTGGCATATCACCCTCTAGTTCCATCCACATCATTGCAAATGGCAAGATTTCATTCTTTCTGATGGCTGAGTAGTATACCATTGTGTATATGGTGCCCCTTCAGATCACTATGTCTGTATCTTTGGGGTAAATACCCAGTGGTGCGTTTGCTGGGTCATAGGGTAGCTCTATTTTTAACTTTTTGAGGAACCTCCATACTGTTTTCCGGAGCGGCTGCACCAGCTTGCATTCCCACCAACAGCGTAAGAGGGTTCCCCTTTCTCCACATCCTCGCCAACATCTGTCGTTTCCAGTGTTGTTAATTTTAGCCATTCTGACTGGTGTGAAGTGGCATCTCACAGTGGTTTTGATTTGTATTTCCCTGATGCCAAGTGATGTGGAGCATTTTTTCATGTGTCTGTTGGCCATTTAGACGTCTTCTTTAGAGAAATGTCTGTTCATATCTTCTGCCCATTTCTTGGTTGGATTATTTGTTCTTTGGGTGTTGAGTGTGATGAGTTCTTTATAGATTTTGGACACACTAATCAAATTAATTAACCCTCCAAGCCTCAGTGTTCTCATCTATACAATGGGTCTAACAATGGAACCGCCTTCCCTGACTCATGGTGATGATTAAGAACTATCCGTATGCAAGACTCACAATAGCGTCTGGCGTGGAAGTGCTCAGAAAATGTTCTCTGTGATATCTACAGCCTCCCCAGGTTCTGTCTCCATGAATGGTTCATAGTGACTATTTCAGACAAAATTCTGATTATGCCAGGCTTATGTTTCGCACCTTACCCATAATCTTAAAGATAAAATCCCAAATCTTTACACAGCCTGTTAGAAAGCCCTACACAGGGGCGCCTGGGTGGCACAGCGGTTAAGCGTCTGCCTTCGGCTCAGGGCGTGATCCCGGCGTTAGGATCGAGCCCCACATCAGGCTCCTCTGCTATGAGCCTGCTTCTTCCTCTCCCACTCCCCCTGCTTGTTGTGTTCCCTCTCTCACTGGCTGTCTCTATCTCTGTCGAATAAATAAATAAAATCTTTAAAAAAAAAAAAAAAAAGAGTCTTTCTCTCCCTCTCCTTCTCCTTCTGATTCTCCCCTCCTCCCTCTCTAAATATAAATATTAAATATAAATATTAAATGTTAAATTTAAAAAAAAAAAAAAAAAAAGCCCTACACATTCAGTCTCCACTGTTTTCCTCCTAGTTCTCCCATCCATGGCTCTTCTGGAATTGTTGCAACTTGTCTGAGTTGGTAAAAATGTTTCCAGACTCACAGAAGCTGTGCCCTCTACCCAGACTCTCCTATTATTTTTTAAAAGGGAATGGATGCACCATTTTTACTCTCCCCCTCCTTCTCCTCTCAGGTGACAGGGTACTCCAAGGTCTTGGGAGGTGCTGGAGCCAAAAAGGTAGAAGAATCCTGGGAGCATGAGTCGCCCCAGGGAGGAGCTCCAAGTGCCAAGGGACACCCATACCTGAGTGAGCAGGAAACATCCATCCCCATGAACTCCTACTATTTTTGAGGTTGATTTGTTTAAAAAAAAAAATCTAAGGTTGCTACCGGTTACATATCACCACCGTAATGAACAGTTCAATAGATGTCTTCCTCATTAGACTATGAGCTCCGCTGGTTTGTGTATCTCGAATTTTGGGCACAGGTGCAAGCCCTTAATAGGTACCCAATAAATATGTATTGGTTGGGGAAAAAAGGAAATTCACCAAATCACACTGATGAAAGTTCCTTGGGGACGTGACTTGCTTGAGATACCATATTTTTTTTTAAGATTTTATTTATTTATTTGAGAGAGAGAGAAGACACAGGGGGAGCAGGAGAGGGAGAGGGAGAAGCAGCCTCCCCGCTGAGCAGGGAGCCCAACGTGGGGCTTGATCCCAGGACCCCAGGATCGTGACCTGAGCCAAAGGCAGACACCCTACCCATGGAGCCACGCAGTCGCCCCGAGGTACCGGACTCTGTGTGAGCCACTTATGTCTAACACCCAAGTCAGTGCTCAGAAGCCCTCCCCGCACCCCAAGGCCAGGGTTGCCAATCTGGATTTCGTGTTTGGGTCTGAGATGATGGTCAAGGAGAGCACAAGTGTGGATGAGAAAGTGGGGACGGGGGCAGCTCTGTTCCATCCTCCCAGTCAAGGGAAAGAGGAATTAGGTCTTGTGGATGACCTTTCTGTGAAACACTTAGTAGGAAAACCACACGATGGTTGGGACTGGGTCTCTGACGGTTGCCCTCTGCTCGTCTGTCTTCATGGCTGGGAGTGCGGAAAAATGGCCAGATGCTCATCACGTCCACGGCAGCGGTCAGTTGGAGACTTTGCCACAGTCACTGTGGCCGCCCAAGCCACAGCTGGTGATTTTTGGTGAGACACAAACCCAGAGGTTGTCCAGTCGTGGGTCCTGCTCCTTGTGTTCAGACAGAAAGGGAAATGAATGGGCCACGTGGAGCCCTTCAAGCCCAGTCAAGGACCGAGGGAATGGGAAAGTGACCCCCCATTCACACCTCTCTCTCTTCTCTCTTCTAGCTGGTTGTGACAACTCTCTTCAGGTTAGCCAAGACGCACGTTGGTTTTTGTGCCTCCGTGATGTTACTCAGAACCCCAGTATGGCTCGTTCCTCTGGCTCTTGAGTCACCGCGGGTGGTCCCTAGGTTAGAGGGGTTGTAATCACACACCCCTTTGTTATACAGATTCACACGTATTTCTTCTGTAGGTCGCTTTCCACATGACGCGGACATGTCTGGTTGCTCACCAGGAAAGTGTGTGTTTTCCCTTCGCGGAGAGTACTGTCACTGAGAGGTGGTCTCCGTTGCAACCACGTTTGCAAGAAATTGCCTTCTTCAAAATCCGCCAATGAGAGAATGAAGCCTCGACCAGAGCCCAACAGATGTTCACAACGAGCATATCTGACAAAGAACTCGTGTGCATAACAAGAAAAATAGAAAGCTTCCTACCGTTGACTCGAAAAAGAGAGTCAACCCAATTTTTTTTTTAAATGAGGAAATGAGAAAAAGGACGTACGTGGGCATTCACACACACACAAAAGATATCGAAATGACCACAACTATATGAAAATGTTCCCGGCCGCATCAGTCATCAAAGAAGTGCATACCGAAACCACAGTGAGAGCTCCCAGGGGTGGCGTGGCTGGAACAGAAGATGTAAAAACTTCAGCGGCTGGTGGGAATGTGCAGTAAGCAGGCACTTAAATGCTCCAAGTATAAATCGATACAGTCGCCTTCAGAAATGCTGGCCGCACCTGCTACGGGCGGATGCACGCATGGCCCCGAACGCAACGGCTGCACTCCGCGGTGGGTACCGACGGGCGTGCACCTCTAGCCTCGTCGTTAGACGCCTGTTAATATACTCAGAGCAGTACCATCCATCCTAGACGAGAAGCTAAACAAAAGCCCGCTAACGCTTCACAGATAAATACATCGTGGTTATTCGCACGACAGAATATTCTAGAGCAACGAGAACTGGTGGTCTACAATTTCACGCAGCATTAGGGGTAAATCTTACCAACATCTGGTTGAGTAAAAAGAGCCAGATACGGACAAAGAGACTGTAGAGTATGTCCACAGCTGTGTAAAGAACCCAAACAAGGAGATCGAATCCACGCTGTTAAGAAGCAGGATACTCATTACTTTTGGAAAGAAGTAGCTGGAAAGCAGAATAAAAGGGGCGTCACGTGCGCTGGCAGAGCACCGTTGATGAACCAGGGTGGTGGTGACATGAGACCGCGCCGTGCGTGGAGATTCAGTGGGCTGTGGATTCGATGTGCGTGCTTGCTGTCCGTCACACCTCGGTAAGAGTAAACACGCACGTCAGAGTACAAGCGCCGAAACACAGAGACAGAATCGCAAAAGCGGTGACAGAGGAAAAGACATTTACGTTCAAAGGAGCAACAAGAGGATTTATGGTTCTTTCACGACAGAAATGACCAATGTCACCAGGTGTTTCTCCAAAGATACAAACGTAGTGATTCGAAGGGGCACATGCACCCCAATGTTCATAGCAGCAATGTCCACAATAGCCAAACTGGGGAAGGAGCCGAGATGCCCTTCAACAGATGACTGGATTAAGAAGATGTGGTCCATATATACAATGGAATATTACTCAGCCATCAGAAAGAACGATTACCCAACATTTGCATCAGCATGGACGGTACTGCAGGGGATTATCCTCAGTGACATAAGTCAAGCCGAGAAAGACAATTATCATATGGCCTCGCTCATATGTGGAATGTAAGAAACAAAACAGATGAATGTAGGAAAAGGGAAGGAAAAATAACATAAGAATAGAGAGGGAGGCAAACCATAGAGACTCTTGACAATAGAGGACAAACTGAGGCTTGCTGGAGGGGAGGCGGGTGGGGGAGGGGGTACCTGGGTGATGGGCCTTAAGCAGGGCACCTGATGGAATGAGCACTGGGTGTTATATGCAACTGATGAATTGCTACATTCTACCTCTGAAACTAATAATACACTATATGTTCATTAAATTGATGTTAAATAAAAAAATAAAACCACAGAAAAAGAAAGAAAAAGAAAAATGACCAGTGTCAGCAGCACCGGGATACGGTCTCTGCAAGTGTTGGGGGAGAAGGGCTGCCAGCCTTGCCAAAGTACAACTCCAGAGTGGGAGGACGCCCTTCAGCGCCAGAGGTGAGAAAAAGACATTTCAGGCAAGGAAAAGCTATTTGTCACCAACAGATGGGGAACCGCAAGTATAAAAGTTTCAGGCAAAAGGAAATTAATCCTCGCCAATGGAGACAGAGACGCACAGGATGGAAGGAGGAAAGAGCCATGGAAAGGGTAAATATTTGGGTAAGGTAAGAATTCTGAATGATGATCTCATCATTCAGGAATTAATAAAACATTGGCATGTGCTTATGCTATATTTGAAGAGATTTCAAAAATCGCTATACTTTGTCATCAAGTGACAAATGACATTGGACCTATATACGTAACATGTATGGTAACATTGTATTTATAAAAATGCAAGGGAAATGTAACAGGATTCCAGATGCTGCCTACTTTAGGTGAGGAAGGAATGGGGCAGAACTGGATACACAGATACAATTTTACCAATTTCCTGGCTTTCCTGTAGGATGTTCATTTCATAGGGTTTGTCTCAGCGCTCTGTTTAATTTTCTTTAAAGTTGGGTTTTGGGCTTTGACCTTTAGTGAGGTGCTGTGCGTTTCACAATCTGCTCTCATGGGGCGCCTGGGTGGCTCAGTCGTGTGAAGCATCTGCCTTCAGCTCAGGTCATGATCTCAGGGTCCTGGGATTGAGCCCCATGTCAGGATCCCTGCTCAGCAGGGAGTCTGTTTCTCTCTCTCCCTCTGCCTCTCCCCACCGCTTGCACTCTCTCTCTCAAATAAATAAATAACATCTTTAAAAAAATAAAATAAAAAATTCTATAAGAACACTTACATATGTAGTTGGCAAAGAATATTTAGTTGGTCAATAATAATAATAATAATAATAATAATACCTTTTAGTTAAGGAAAAAGAGGAAAGAAAAAAATTTTAAAGCTTTGATATGAGTTAAGCATTTGGTGACACCAAATTGTGATCCCTTTGATATGACACTTGGACCCAGATGGCATTTGCACCTCGGGGTGCGGGTTGCCCAATATAGCCTTGGGTCTCCGGTGAAGAAACTTTCCAGGAAGCTGAGTCCCTTCTCGGCCCTGCCTGGGGAAGATCAGACGCCCACCCAGAGCAAAGCCAAAACCACTGGTTTTCTCGGAGACTATCTGAACGGCGATGTTTGTGCCCACACCACATCCTGTGAACTTTTTCAGTCGTGCTCGGTTCCTGACTCAAGGTGCTGCAGAAGCATTTTTGCATCCCCACGTTGGTCACCTGCGTGTCTCCATAAGTCCTGGAAGGGACAGGAAGACATGGGAGCCTGTGGAAAGCGGGGTCCATCTACCATGCACGTCCCGGCCGGGCTGCTCAGGCTCAGAGCCAGGATAACGTCAAGTTACTGCGAGCTCGGATGTGTATGGAAACAGATCATCCTTCACGAGCCTTCCTTCCAGAGTTCCACGAAGCCCTGAAGATCTGGAGCCCCACTCCCAGGTTGCTTTTTCTGAATTTGCATATTGAAAAAATTTTTATGGGGCGCCTGGGTGGCTCAGTCGGTTAAGCGTCTGCCTTCAGTTCAGGTCATGATCTCAAGGTCCTGAGATCGAGCCCCATGTGGGCCTCCCTGCTCAGTGGGGAGTCTGCTTCTCCCTCTGCCTCTGCCGCTCCTCCCCACCCCCGGTGGTGCTGTCTCTCTCTTTCTCAAATAAATAAATAAATAAATAAAATCTTTAAAAAAATAAAACAATTTTAAGAGAACACTTCCAGGCTGGAGTTGTGGAGCACAGAGGTGTGGGCTAATGTGGGTGCCTTGGGGAGGGCTTTGCAGCCAAGTCTCCTGGAAACAGCAGGAATCAGAGACCCTTGGGCCTGCTCGGCTCAGATTCTGTTCCATAGACCCCCCTGCAGACACTCCTGTGTGGCCCAGCCACGCCGGGGACGCTCAGAAATGGGGGTCTTTGCGATCTGATCGGGTACTCCGTAAGGAGGGAGAGACCCAGGGCTGCGCCAAGCAGGACTCTCGGAGGTCCGGGATCCAGCTCGGGAACCCCAGCACGTCCACGAGGTCATCACCCATTGAAGTTCCAGGAGGAGGACTGCTCAGCAAGGCATGACCACACTCTGCTATTTTTGGAATATTTGGGTTATTCTGATGTGAACTCATCTTTTTTTTTTTTTAATTGACATACAATTGCGGTACAACGTTGTGTGAATTGAAGGTGTACGACTTGTTGATTGGATGCATTTTTATTGCGATAGGCTTGTCATGGTGGTGTTAGCCGACACCTGCGTCATATTACGGACTTACCATTTCTTCTTGTGATGGAAACAGCCAAGATCTAGTCTCCTAGCAGGTTTAAGGCTTAGAATACAGTTTTGTTGTTTATAATCTCTCTACTGTGCTAGGGCTCCCAGGTTTATCTACTTGTACAAAGATACACCCTTGCACAAAGTCTCCACCTGCCCCCCAACCCAGCCCCTCATAACCACCCTTACACTCTGGTTTTTCACAGAACTCATCTGAAACAACATTTCGTGTTGCCTCTTAGGCTCATCACATCTCAGGTTTCTGTAGACTTTGCCTTTGCGAACAGTCAGCTTATGCTTAATTTGCAAGTATGTGTGTATATCTGAACCTATTAAAGGAAACGTGTCAGTACCATGCAACGGTCCAGGGAAAGGTTTTGTCGCAGGAAGGCGTGCTATGCTTACCCTCTGGTGAGCCTTGACATAAATATTCTCCGGTTGGGGATCAAAATTTGAGAAGAATACAAAGGTTGAGGGGCTTTCTGAGAGGGGCCAGGGATGAGAGCCATGCATCACCTTCCTTAACTAAAAAACCACCCATAAGAGCCAACTTGTGGGACCCTCTGATCTCAGTCTTCAGAGCAGCCTATAGGCATTGGTGCTTTCCACCAGTCCGACTCTAAACTGCCAACCCACCCCCACGTCCTCCCCGGGTGCGCACTACACAGGTGGGTTGGGGTTATCGATCAGAATCCAACCAGGAAGGGGGCGCCTGGGTGGTACAGAGGTTACGCATCTGCCTTCGGCTCAGGGCGTGATCCCAGCGTTATGGGATCGAGCCCCACATCAGGCTCCTCTGCTGTGAGCCTCCTTCTTCCTCTCCCACTCCCCCTGCTTGTGTTCCCTCTCTCGCTGGCTGTCTCTATCTCTGTCGAATAAATAAAATCTTTAAAAAGATAAAAAAATAAAAAAAAATAAAAGCATTAAAAAAAAAAAGAATCCAACCAGGAAAACAGAAACTCTCCTATTTATTCAAAAGGGAGAAAGAAGTCAATGCAAGATGCGCTCTGAATTGAATCCTGGCACAGGGAAAGAACATTAGTGGGGGGGAAATGGATAACATCCAGATAAAGTCTGTAGTTTAGTTAATTACCGTATCCACGTTAATTGCTCGGTTTTGACAGATGGTGTAGTGCAGTTGTGGAAAATATTGACGTTGGGGAGACTGGATGAGGGGCATAGGGGAACTCCCTGGGTCTCCACAGCTTCTCTGTAAACCTAACATCATCTCAGGGTAAGAGGTTTGTTTAGAAAACGTTATCGAACAAATAAATGTTTTCCCAAGAGAAAGGAAAGAAAAGAAAAGAAAGAAGATCAGTGGTTGCTGGGAAGGCAAAGGGGACAGAAGGAATTTTTGGCTGCGATGGAAATCTTCCCTACGATAGCCCAGCTGCCAGAACTCATCGAACTGCCCGTATTTGTGGATGTGGTGTGTTGTATGTAAATTATGACTAAATAAAGCTGATGAAAAATCACTCATCAAGACTACACAAAAAGGGGGGGCAGGATTTCATGCATGGGAGGCATCATCCAAGTGAGGAGGGGCTGAGAAGCAGAACGGGGGATGAGGCCACATCGCCAGGGAGCAAGCTGGAGGTCCACAGAAAGCAGGCCACGAACGCTCCTGGGCGGGGTGCCCCCTGGTCCCCTACAAAGCTGGGATGGTGTCTGGGGGGACCTGGAGTTGCCGGGGAGATCAGCAACCTGGGCCTTGGGTGTTTTGGGAGTCAGCCCCTCCATTAGCACAGTTTGGGGGGGTACCTGATAGGAACCAAGGATCGATGCTGTGAGGCTCGGGGACTCAGAGCCACTGGAGACGAGAAGCAGAGAAAGAAGAGGAACAGACGCCAAGGGGGAGAAGGAAGTAAGAGGGCAAGAGAAACACAGAGACAGAGAGGCAGAGAGATCCGGGGTGAACACACAGAGAATAAGAGCAGGAAGTTGCAGATTGGCAAGACAGACTGGTGTTAGTCACTTTTTAGGACCAACCATTTTTGGCTTCCTGTTTCAAAACATATTCTTAGAAGCCTTCAGAAATGGGTAAGTTCAGTTCACTCTTATGATAAAATGGAAGCTTCTGGAGTCTGGCTTAGCAAAGGGAGAGTGTCCCCAGACTCCTTGACCGGGGTGACGTCTGGGCCATACCCCTTATCCCCATGGTCTGCAAGGCCATGGATATGAGACTTAACTCATCACCGTCAAGGTGAGAGTTGGCTTTGGCATCCAGCGTGACTCTGGGGAATCCCGACTTCCTTTCGTTTCTGACTATATAGCCTCCACATACTTTTCATTTTTTTTAAAGGCATTTAAGAAGGTTCTTAAAATATTGTATTAAGCAGTTTTAGGTTTTTAGAAATAATTATTTTATTTTAAGATGGAGTGTAGGCCCATAGACTTAGTCTGACATTTTGACAGAAAATCTAGGATATTTATTGTTTACTTATTAAGAATTCCAGGGAGAGGTGGTCCTAGGGGTGGTTTAGCAACACAGGGACCTTCTACGGATCCTAGACCTCGTGTCCTTCCACTCCAGCTGTTTCTGCTCTTGTGTTCAAGCTTGTTGCCTCATGGCTCTGGGGAGGTTGCTGAAGCTCCATCTATCACATCACCATGCTCCACTCGCCAGTGAAGGACAGGAATAAAGGGGGCAAAGCTCTCATGAGACCCTCCATTATTAAATGGAGGGAAATAGGATTCCCCTGGAAATAGGATTCCCAGATATTGTGGTATATTCTGCTTTCAGCCTCATTGGCTCCACCTGGTCATGTACCCCACTCTGAACCAATTACTGCGAATGCAATTGCTAGATGGCCTTAACCCAAACTCTATTCCACACCCGCCCCCAGCCCCAAGCTTAGAACACACCCACTCCAACAGCTCTAGGTTCCTGTTAGAAAGAGAACTAGTGAGCAGTGCCTGCCGTTTGGCCCCCATCAGCATCTGCCACAGCCACACCGTGGAGAAGGGGCCCTTCCCTGCCGTCAGAGCAGTGGACATGAGAATCTGTGGTGGGGTTCCCGTCCTGCTGGGCTCCGTGGTGCCTAAGCGCCCACCCCAGTTCTGCTCTTTATTTCAGCACGTGACTGCAAGCCCCATCTGGCCCCAAGCCTGAGCTCTGTCCCCTGACCACCCACCCCTTCAGGATTTTGCATGTGCTGGGGGGGGGCACGCCACCTCCCCCCCCCCCCCCCCCCCCCCCGTTCCAAGGGCACTGGGGGAAGATGGGAAGAGAACTCATGCTAGCAGGATCTTTTTAAAGTTCCCAACACCTGACTGAGAATCGTAATATTAAAGACCTGGAGGAGGATTTTTGGCTTCCCATTTGAAATATGAAGAAACGCTGGTGTAAAGCGGCATAATGTCTCGCCCAAGAACTGATGGCTCTTTTGTGTTATCAAGTCAGTTTGCGGCACAAATCCCCTGCTGCCTTTTCCCAGATGTTGACAATTGGTCTCGCCCCAGGGGTTCAACGGGGGTGAGTTCAGCCTCATCGGCATCTTTGGGAAGCCAAGTTCCTCTCTCTGTCTCATTAGTGGGAAGGACAGGAGGGCATTCTTCCCCTTTGTGGGAGGCCGTTAATGTAGAAACCCCCTGATGTGCCCCAGCTGACACATCCTGTCCCTTTGTCAGCGGCAGGCTCTGTCCTCTCACCCGTAGGCTCCAGGACGGTGGAAGCTGCAGGGGTCTAGGCATGTCTCCCCATGTGACCCCCTTCCTGGCCCTCGGTGAGTCCTGGAATGGAGGCAAAGGGTTTGAGGGACAGAGGGGGTGGGGGGAGACTTGGGGAGGGGGCCCGCTTCCCTTCCCAGTCCTGACTCCAGTCCAGAAGACTCTGGGACGCTGGGAGAGCGACGTAGACCAGCCCCCTTAGCCCTTGTCCTTTAGAAACGGGCTCCTGGGTACAGGACAAATTCAGACTCCAGAGGGGTTGGGGGCAGGGGAGAAGCAACTGTTTGGAAGAGGGGCCCGGGCCTTGTCTTGAGACTATTTCAGAGCAGGAAGGACTGGGGCAGCCCCCCAGGAAACCAGCGGTGGCATCTCTCTTACCAGATCCTCTCTTCCAGCGCTCTGCCTGGGCCAAGTGCTCCACGCACAGAACGGTGAGTCTGCTCCCCATCCCCTCTGCACCCCAAAGGCAGCTCTGGACCAAGTGATGCTGGCCCTGGAAGCGCCTGGGGGAGCCCCTGAAACGTACCCCGAATTGCAAACAATTCCAAATATATGACCCTCCCAGGTCTCTCTCCATTCTCCACCTGTGCTCCCGGCAGCCCCCCAGACAATTCGAGCCCCACAGGACCAGGCTGAGCCCAAGGCTCTCCCACACAAGCCCAGACCCCTCCCCAGCATCCCCTGGGCAGAGAGCAGGACAGTGGCCAAGGGCAGAGTCCCCAGACACCATCCTTGATCCCACCTTCTTCACCCTCAATACACGTCACCCAGTGACATGATTTTAAATGATAATTTTAAAATGTCACTTTCATCTTTGGAATTTATTTTTCATATTTTTTTTTATTTTCAGGCAAAACATTAGCTTTTTAGAGCCCTTTCATCATTTCTGTTCAGATCAAATGAGACCCACGCATCACTCTTTGGTCCGGATCTGTCCTGTCCTCATGCTGTCCAGCTTACTCACCTCCAGATGCCTCAGCCCTCCTTCTTTCTCAAACACACCGTTGCCCCCTCAACTCCAGACTGCCTCACATGCTGACCTCTCTGTGTCACATGCCCCAGCCACCCCTCTCTGCTCAGCGTGGGTGATTCACCCTGACCCTCTGCTCTCAGCTCAGATGCCTCTTCCCTCTGACCTCCCGGTGCCCCTAGATTCCCGCACTCACCCCGAGAGACGCATCAGAGTTCCCACCTGTGGATTCGGACAAGTGTTTGCTCAGTGTCTGTCCACCCTCTATGCTTTCAGCCCTGAGAGGGCAGGGATCATGGGGTGTTTCTCATGTTTGTAGAACCAGCGACACGTGGAGGGCATCTGTATGCAGATAGGTACTAAGATATATAGAAACAAGGGAGGGAGGAGGGAGGGGGGAGGAAAGAAAGAGAGAGAGAAGAAAGAAAGAAAGAAAGAAAGAAAGAAAGAAAGAAAGAAAGAAAGAAAGAAAGAAAACAGAGAAAGGAGACAGGGAGACAGGAGGGAGGGAGGTAAGAAGGAGGAAGGAAGAAAGAAGGAAGGGGGAGGGAGGAAGGAAGCAGGGAGGGAGGGAGGAAGGAAGGAAAGAGAGAGCAGGCAAAGGAGCAAATACTCTCTCCCAGCTCCTGCCTCCATGCGGGATTTCAGATTTCGTAACTTTGGTGCCGCCCGTTTCAGAGCTACAACCCCATCTTCCTCGGCCACCAGCCTAGCGGGGGCAGGCGGGGGTTTTCAAGAACCTTAACAACAAGGAAATAGAGATAAGGCTGAGACGAAGGTAAAAATTGAGAGCAAACCCACAGATGGGTGCCCCGCGGTAGATTTGCTCTAGAGACAGGAATCCTCAGGGACCAGGTCTGTGGGACCAGACGAGCTGATGTCCCACCACACCCCGGACTGGACTTCCCCTGGGGCTTTGCAGACTGCCCCCCCCCAGCCGGGGCTAGCCAGGCCAGAGTCATTCCTACAACTCCAGACTCTTGTTTCCCTTGTCCCCACCAATGATAGGTCACCCCTCATCCACTGTTTCCGTCCCAGCCCCCTCTGTCCCCCCCAGAAAGTGGACGTGGGCAGGGAGGGAGCCACACTCCGCAGCAGACATGTCTGGGCTCCCACCCTGCTCTCACACCTCCCGTGTCACCCTGAGAAAAGCTCGAGATGTGACCGAGTCTCGGGCTTCTATGTCAAGGGGGAGAAAAACTGCAGTGAGAAGAATTCACACCCACCTAGAACGGGCCTGGCAGGGGTGGGGGAAGTCTCTGGGGGGGGAGGGAGGACTGAAACGTTCTCAAGGGCAGTTGGTGACCATTGCACAACATTGCAAGTTTGCCTAAAAATGAACTGAGCATCTAACGGGGTGAATCACGTGGTATGGTGACTTCCTCACAAGTGGACCCTGAGAGCCCGCTCTGCTTCTGTCCTAGGGGTCCTGCCCAAACCCTCCATCCGCGCCGAGCCGGCCTCTGTGATCCCCCGGGGGCAGACCGTGACCATCGTGTGCCAGGGCCCTGCTGGGGTGGACACATTCCGCCTGGAGAAGGAGGGAAAAGTGCTGTACCCTGATGTGAAGAGCCTGCATGGGACTGAGGCGCAAGCCGCATTCCCCGTCCCCACGAGTGAAGACACCGCAGGGCTCTATCACTGCCTCTATTATAACGGCGCTGACTGGTCTCAGCGCAGTGAGCCACTGCAGCTGGTGGTGACAGGTGAGGACATCTCTGCTGTGCCCACAGGTTTCTCTGGGACGGTGTGATGGCCGGATGGATGCTCAGGGTACAGAGGGGTCAGGCTGAGTGGGAGAGATCCTGGGGACCTCCACCAAGCATCAGTCCTTCTGCCCTGGTCACAGAGACACCCATCACCCCCCCACCCCCGCACACACACACCTACTCCCAGCTACTGAGTAAGAGACGTCAGCCTGGGGGCGTTGCTGGGGGGCTCTGTGCTGGGGATCCCGCTCCAGGCCCAGCCGCCTGCCCTTGGCTTGGATTAGGGCCTGCTAAGACCACAGAGAGGGGCCGTCACCTGCAGGGCACTGGGACACCAGCTGGTGGAAATACCCTGTGCCAGGCGCCGTGGAAGCGGTCAATGCCAGCAGAGGCTGGATGTGGGAGGCACTCCTCCCAGCTTCTGAGAGCCCCCCACTCCTTTAATGTGCAAAGCCACGCAAGTTTCAGGCCCAAAGGCACAAGGCAGTGAAGGGGTGGAATCAGCCCAGCCCGAGGGAGGGCAGGGCAAAATTCAGGCTGTGGCCACCCCCTTGTGGGCAGGGTCCTACTCTTTGCAGCTCTCCAAGGGACTAGTCCAGAGAGACAGACAGACTGACAGCTCGTCTTCCAAAGTCCGACGCTACGGGAGAGAACGGGGCTCTTGACGGTTATGTCCCAACGGTGGCGTTAGGCCACCTAGAGGAAGAGAGAACCCCTTTCGGAGAATCCTGAACCCGCTGGATGGGGGGCTCACAGGGATGCCACCTGCCTCTCGCTCCCCCCATCTCTTCCTGTGAAGACTGAAGTTCAGAGCAGAAGCCCCGCAGCCTTCCTGCCGAGATCAGGGTTGAGATTCCAGTCCTACCTTGGAGCTCTGTGCGCGGTCAATCACCAAAACCGTGCGTACCCCTGGTTCCTCTTGCGCAAAGGGGGCGATAAATGTCCGGGCCCTGCGGCGCCATCTCGGGGATGCAGGAGCTGGTTCACGCGCGGAGCGGCTCTCAGGTCACTGCCTGCTCGGTGCGACAGCCTGAAGAAGTGCTGGTCTTACTAATACTGACCCTTTCTTCTCACCCTTTGTTCGTATGCACCAGACACCCACTACTGAGCGCTGCATGCAAATGAGGAGAAAGGGCCCCTGAGCTAGAACGTTATTGGGGAAATGAATTAGAATGAGGAATAGAAATGTTTATATATATTTAAATAGAATGTATTTATGCATTTATATATAAACAATAACTTAGAAAATTTCAGATCTATAATTCAGATATATTAGAATGTATATTTACATTATATATTAAATGCACAGTAATATAATTACTATAATAAAGTGCATTAATATATCATATATGAACATAGCATACAGTATTATATATTATATAATGTCATACATTATATTGTCATGTATTACTATAATTTATATATGTAAATACATACCTTATAACAGTATGTATCATTGAGACACAATTGAGATATATAGCTTATGCATTATAAGTAATCTTAAATTATATATAATTAAAATTATTTAAGTAAATTAAATTATATGAGTTAAAACCCAGAACTTAAAATGTATATTTATATTTATTAGATATTACAGCGGGTGGGACCCTGCATCATGGACCAAAGACAAGGTGCTGAGGGAGGGAAGTTCCAGGAGGTGAAGTTCTCTGCCTTTCTTAAAGGACATAGAGGACTCAGCCTCCGGGGTGGCGGGAAGGAGGGGGCAGTGTCCGGAAGACGCGACATGAGGCTCAACCCTGTGCGCGGAGGAGCCCAGCAGGACTCGGTTTGACCACCTATGAAATGGGTGTGCAGCGCATGCGCAGAGCCCAGAGCCAAGCTCAGGCTGGAATGACCGGTTTCACCTGGGGGGCTGCGGCCAAAAGAAGGACGTGGAGTCTTGGCTTCTGTGCTCACAGAAGGAAGGTTCAGCCCCATGGGGGGCTGCTGTGAGAAGCAGAAGGCATCAGCAATGGGGATTTTTGCGGTGGGGTGGGAATCTGGAAGGACGTGAGCCAAGGGAGGGGGGAGCACGGTCCCGCAGAGCCTCCTGCAGGAAGGGCTCGCTGTGTATCAGCTCCCTCTCCGTGTCATTAGCCAGGTGTGGCCGCTGAGCCCAGGACACGTGGCCAGGGCAGCTGCGGATCTTTTAAGTTTATTTAACTTGCATTTCTGTGGAAATCGTCCGGTGAGGTTACCATACCGGACAGCATGATAGAGTGTCTCCATCCTCCTAGAAAGTTCCATGGGGCTGCTCTAGAGGGGCCCCCTCTGCAGGGCCGGGGGAGTCGGGAAGACTCAGCCTTCTCTGTCCAGCTCAGGCCTCTGACCTTGCCTCAATTCTTCCTTCCTAGAAGACCCACAGACGCCCTGGGATGACAGTAACAGTTCAGGTGAGTGAGGGGGACAGAGGGGCAGGGTGTGTTCGTGGGGGGAGGGGAAAGAAGGGGCTCTGGAGCTGGCCCTATTCCAGCTCTGCCAATGCCCCGTGGTCAGGGGACTTCAGCACTCAGGACCCTCGTTCTGTAACAGTGCTTCCCGGACTACTGTGCATTACCGAGATTTTACACCTCGGTGTGTGCCTGACCAGCAGCCAGCATGCACACGGAATGCAGTAGGTGGCCAATAAATGCACACCCCTGATAATCTGCTTCCATCTTCCCTGTTCCCCCAGGGCTGTCGACAGAGCATGTTTCCATCCTCACTGGGGTCTCTGTGGCCCTACTCCTTTGCGTCTTCCTGGTCCTCATCGTCCTCTGTTGTCAGCGCCGGAAAAAACACAGTAGGTCTCAGGGAGAGAGTGGGGGTGCTGGGAAGAAGGCCTGTCTTCTTAATTCCCACCCCTGACTGTCCTCAGGGCCCCCTGGCAGCCAAGGTGAGGAGCAGAGGCCCCAGGAGAGGTGAGGTCCCTGAGACTGACCCCGAACCCCCTCCCAGTCCTCTGACTTCAGGGGGGGCCCCCAGTGCTCACTGTTCTTTCCCTTCAGGGTCAGCCCAGCTGTTGACATCCTAGAGAGAACACCAGGTGAAAGGAGGGACAGGCCAGGGAGAGGGGAATGTTTGGGAACATTCTAGGTTGTTCCAGAGGGAGTGCAAGGTTGAAACCTGAGGCTGTGAGTTTTCAGGCAAATTGGCCTTCCAAGACCCACCCCAGAAACCTGACCCTGTGTCCTCTCCCCTCCAGATCTGGCCACAGTCGACAGACTTCCTGAGAAGGATGGGGAAATGCACACCCCAGTAAGTCCTTGGCCCCATTACCGAGCTCTGCACGACAAGCGCAGCTTAAGGAAAAGATCGAAATGATCGTTTCTTTGCTCAGCAGTTTGGAAGCAGATCAGCGGGGTGGTTCTGGCTCACGGTTTTTTGGAGGTGGCTGTGAAGATGTGGACCATTTCTAGGATGGCACTGCCCCCCCCACGACTGTTGGCGGGGGCCCTCAGTCCCTCCCGGGCTTCTCCATGGCAGCCCGCCTCCCCCAGAGGGAGACCACAGAGAAGGAGGGCCAGAAGCCGCAGTATCTTTGAGGCATGCCCTCAGTTGGCTGTAGTCCGCTGGTCGCCCAGGCCAACCCTGACCCCATGTGGGAGGGAGCTCCGCGGTGGTGATTCCAGGGGTGGGATCATGGGGCTCACCTGGAGGTGGGCCAGTAGCCTCCCCTTCTCACAGTCCCCTAGCCTCTCCCCAGCCACCCTGGCTCACCTGGTTCTCTCTCTCAGACGCCTACTGCAGGAGGCCCCCCAGATGTGACGTATGCCCAGCTGGACCACCGGATCCTCACACAGAGGACAGCCCAAGCCGCGTCCCTGCAGCCCACGGAGCCCACGGCGGAGTTCAGCACATACGCAGCCCTTGCCACACGCTGACTCCCAGCCCACCGGGCCTCTGCCTCTAGACACGCAGGAAGCTGTTCCCACAGACGCGTGAAGTGGCCGTTTGGAGGGCTTCCGAATGGAAGCATCGCTTTCTGGAAAGCCACACAGTCTGATTTCCTGGAGGCAAGAGCTGGAGTCAGGAGACCCCCTAATCAACATCTAGGAGATTCACAAACCACGTGGTCCCTCCTCGAATCAGTGAGATCCTCGAGAGAAAGGGTAGCACTTATTTCCAGAGACCCAGCTGCAGATTCCTGGCTGTTTCCAGAGACCCAGCTACAGACTCCTGGCTGTTTCCAGAGACCCAGCTACAGACTCCTGGCTATTTCCAGAGACCCAGCTACAGACTCCTGGCTGTTTCCAGAGACCCAGCTATAATCACTTGGCTGTTTCCAGAGACCTGGCTATGGTCTCCCAGTCACACAGATGATTCCAGATGTGTCCCGTGTATCCCTCTCTGTCCCCAGAGGCTCTGTTTTAGTTGTCCACTCAGCTGACTCTAAAGACCTTCCAGAGTTGACCCTGAACCTGGACTAAGGCAGCTGACAGCGGAGACCCTGTTTTCTGGATTATGCTTCTCTTTGTTCATCAATGCAAGTTTTCACAGGCCCACCCTGCAGCAGCCCTGCACGGGGAGCTCGGTCCCAGTCTCTGCTCAAAGCTCAGAGCAGGAAACAAGACAAAGAACGCGTCCGTGTTTTCTGAACTGAGTGTCCCAGGGAGGAACGAGGGCGGCGCTGAGGGGACGTGTGCCTGAGTAAGTGTGCAGATGACACAGCGAGTAAGTGTGCAGATGACACATACGAGGGAGCTGGTGAGGCCGCGACTGCGTAGGGAGGGCCCCCGAGGCTTTCAGTCCACGCGTGTAGGGAGGGCCCCCGAGGCTTTCAGTCCACGCCGCGGAACACAGCAGCATCCCATTTCCCATCCTGATTCCAGGCTCATCCACACTGGACGCCATGCATTCTCCAAACGCGACAGCACCATCCCGCTCTGAGACCTTGTCCTTCATCTGACCTTCACTCCCTCACCCAGCTACGCCCCGCACGTTTGGGCTTGGATGTCGTTCTTCCGAAGTTGCACCAACTGCTCCCTGCAGACGAACTACCACGCCCTTGGCGGCTTCAGACGACACAGTTTATTATCTTACAACTCTGAGTGCCGGAAGTCTGGAGCCGGCTTCTCTGGGCCGAAAACCAAGGGGTCCACAGAGCTGCGTCCCTTCGGGAGGCTCGAGGGGAGAATCCATCTGGTGACCTTTTCTAGCAACTAGAGGCTCCTGCATCCCTTGCTCCGTGGCCCCTTCCTCCGTCCTCAGGGAGCTCCGTGGCCTCTCCACGTCCGGCTCTGGTTAGGGCTCCTGCTTCTGTGACGCCTCCTTCCCCTGCCTCTGACCCTCTTGCCTCCCTCTTATAAAGACCCTCGTGCTTACACCGGGACCACCGGACAACCCAGGATCATCTGCCCTCTCCAAATCCTTAACTCGCCGACATCGGTAGAGAACCCGTTTGCCACGTGACGTAAGTAACGTGTAAGGCAGCACGCGCATGGGTTCGTCTCCCACTAAGTCCGTAAAAAGCTGCATGTCCGAGGGTCTAATTTCCGTGCCCCCAGAACGACTCTATGGAACAGAACCTGCTACACGCCTTGTATTAGCCACGTTTCGGGTGTCTATAGACTTGACATCTGTCCTACGTGCACATGCTGGACTTGACCTAAGTCACCGCACGGACCTCCAGTTTTCCTCCCTGACCCCCCTCTCCTGAGCGAAATCCTCTTCCTGGGGGTGCACTTTCCGAACACGCACCGGCTGATCCAGAGTCCACACCCCCAGCCACCTCCCTTATGGGGCTCTCATGCTCTGGGCCACTCTCCACGTGCCCTCAGCACCCCGGGGCCAGGGAACTGACAACAGGGTCAGCTTCTCCACGAGCCCGCTGAAACTGGGGAGTCCAGCCCGTCCTAAGCCTGCCGACCCTGCCTTGCTCAGTCTTCCTGTAGAAACCGCACCGAAAGCTCTTGCCCACAGTCTCCGCTTGCCCCCCTCCCCGGTTGACCGCCCCGGAGCCCTGCGTGGAGCGGTGTGCCCCTCCTCCCGAGGACTGCGACAAACCATCTTGCAGTTCTGTGGCTTGCAGTACTCAGGCACAGACCCTCACATCGCCCACGAACACACAGGGTTTTCAAATCGCCCCGCTGCTGAGCTGGGATCACGTGCACCTGTGTGCTCGTGCGGGACGTCAGCTTCCATCACACGCGAGCCCTTAGGCTCCCCTAACCGCACACGTCCTGACGGGGACGGGGTGTGGGCACCCTAGGGGGCTTCCAGAGAGCCCCCTGCCTTGTGGTGTGCAGAAAGCAGATCGCCGTATTTCCCTGGGTCCGTCCTCCGTCTTCTGTGTCGCGTCACATAGTGTCCGAGTTCCACACCTGGGAGGCGCCCTCACACCCCACTCTCCCTGACCCCCCAGGACCGGACCATGCGGGCGAGCCTCATGGATCTGTTATATGGACGGGATCCTCTGCTCCCTTGCTCACGGCTCCTGTCATTTCCTAATGCCTCCGCACACAGATTAGGCTTCCGTCCTCAACTGCCCACCCGATCGCTTGGCACCACTCCTGATGGCCGCGGGGTTTGACGACGAGGCAGCCCCACGCTGCCTCCACAGCAAACCCTCAGGATCTGCACGCCCACGTCCCCACAGCGGGACCAGCTGTGCCACCAGGGGCTGTGCGGCGTCCCGAGCCCACTGGGGCTGGGACGTGCTGTGTCTCTGCCTGGCTTGCGGGGTCAGCAGAGGACCCCACTCAGATTAAAGTGGAACATGACCCTGACAACTGCCGGGGGTGTGAGTGGCTCGTTCTGATTGATTTTTGTGTCTATTATTATTGTTATTATTTGTATGGAAAAAGTAAGAAACATGCATGCCTGCTATAGGCCTTGTATTAAAAGTTTAATCATATATTAAAAGAATATTTTTGAAAAATTCAACCTAAACTCAGCTGGGTTATTATGGTACCATTGCTATTTTACTTCTTTGCAAATAGTAATGCATTTTTAAAAAGATTTTATTTGTAAGTCATCTCTATACCCAACATGGGGCTCAAACCCCGAGATCAAGAGTCACATGCCCCATGGGGCGCCTGGTTGGCACAGTGGTTGGGCGTCTGCCTTCGGCTCAGGGCGTGATCCTGGCGTTGTGGGATCGAGCCCCACATCAGGCTCCTCTGCTATGAGCCTGCTTCTTCCTCTCCCACTTCCCTGCTTGTGTTCCCTCTTTCGCTGGCTGTCTCTATCTCTATCGAATAAATAAATGAAATCTTAAAAAAAAAAAAAAGAGTCACATGCCCCACAGATTAAGCCAGCCAGGTGCCCCAACACTGACACTGGTTAATCTTCATGCAGGGACACATTCTCTCTCTCTCTTTATTATTTTTCAACAATTAGTGATTAGTTAGGGTCCTCCAGATTAACAGAACCAAAAGAGTCTGTTATAAAGATTATATATAAATATAAATATATATATAATACATTTTTATATAATAGAGTATACATACATAATATGTATATATAATATATACATTTGTATATACATTTATATATAAATACATGTATATATATGCATTTATATATAAATAAATTTATATAAATGCATATATATACATGTATATATAATATATAAACGTATTTTATATATATTTAAATATATATTTATTATAGGAATCAGCTCATGGGTTATGGAAGCCGGAAGTCCCACCACCTACTGTCTGCCCGGAGACCCGGGAGGGCTGGTGGTATAATTCAGCCCCAGTCCGCAGGCCTGAGAAGCAGGCGCTACAATGTCCGGGGCAGGAGAGGATGGCTGTCTCAGCTCAAGAAGAGAGAGAGAGGGGATTGGCTCTCCTTCCCCTGTCTGTTCTATCGGGTCCCTTGGAGGATGGAGGGTACCCACCCAAATGGGGAGGGTGGACCTCTCCACTCAGTGACTGAATCCAATGCTAATCTTCCAGAAACCTGCTTACCGTCTCACCCAGAAGTGATGCTCTCCCGGCTCCGCTCCGGCTCCGGGGACATCCCTTAGCCCAGTCGGGTTGACGCCTACAAATAGCCAGCACAGTCAGAATGGTGTAGTTCCCCTTAAAATCTGGCTTGACTCTGACCTGAGCCAGGCTCTCTGCAAGGGAAGGGTGGAGAGCGGGGCATTGGGGGAGAGAAGACTCCTGAGTCTTCGGCCCCCACCAGAGGAACGGCTGCCCAGGTCAGGCATTTGCTCCAGTGAAAGGGAGTCCTGTGAGTCCAGGCAGTGAGGCCCCGAGGGGAGCAAACACAGTTTAGGGGAAATTGAAAAAAGCAAAATAAAGCCCGCACCTCTTCCAATTTGAGGGTTTGGAGGGAAGAGGAGGAGGGAGAGGGCCGAAAAGCAGACCTTGTGGACTAGCGCTTCCTTCTTGACCCTCCAACGCGGACGCAGGGGTCAAGACTCAGGCCATGGGGGCAGGGACATTCCTGCAGGACGGATGTCCCTCGGGCTCCGCGGCCCCCAAGCGCCACCTGTAGGACAAGCCACGTTTAGCCTCTCCAGCGTTTGCCAGTCTGCGTGTCCCAGCTTTGCCTCCAGGTCTGACACCCGTGATCACACCACCCCTCCCGCCCCACTGCTTCCTGAGTGCCCCTCCTCTCCGGGTTCTCAGACAGACTCCCTGTCCCTCCAGCCCCTGCCTCCCTCTTTCTCTTGCTCCCCTTCCCGCCAGCTTCAGAGGCCCATGAGGCTCAGCTCGGGCCATTCCTCAGTGCTCACACCTCTCCCTTTGGGGCTATCAGCATCTGGGGGCTTCCCTTTCATATTTCAGGGGAGGACTCCAGGGTGGAATTTCCCGCCTCCCCCTCCTCCTCCCGGAGCCCCACATCCCACCTGCCCCCCCCCAACCAGGAACCTGCCGCTCCAGGCCCCAGGAGCTCACTGACACCTGTCAGCTGCCTTACCCCCAACTCTGCCTTCCTCCCCCTGCCGTCTGCTCCTGGGCCAGGAGTCCCAGGAAGGAAACGCCAATCAAAACCGTGGTGACCTAGCACAACACGCTCATTAGGATGGCTTTTATGTATGCAAAAATGTTTACGGGAAAGTCACAGGTGTTGGGAGGAAGTGGAGAAATTGGAACCACAGTGCATGCTGGGGGGGGGGGCTGTAAATCGTGGGGCAGTTCCGCTGGAAGTAAACAGAATCGCCCTGTGACCCAGCAGTCCCGGCATGGGGGGCGCAGGCAGGGGGACGGAAGCAGGGACCCATTAGCTGTGGGCACTCACGTCCACACCAGCGCCACCTGCACTGGCCAGGACAGCCGCAGGCGCCTGAAACGTGGAAGAGGGCAGCCAGCATCAGGCACCGAGGAGGGGCTCCGCCGGCCAGTGCGGGCTCAGAAGACAGAGGAAGGAGCCCTGTGTCCAGGAAGGAGTGCGGCCCTGTGGACACCCTCCTGCGAGCCCCTGAGACGGCCTCAGGCTTCTGACCTCTGGAACTAAATGAGCATAATCAACCGGCTGCTGTCTCCCCCAGTCTGTGCTCATTGGTTGTGGCAGACGAGGAATCTCGGAGCCCTAGTGTCTGACACCGTTCTCATTGGCTCCCAGCCTTCTGGAAACAGATTCCGGCACCGACCTTTCCTTGTCAGCGCCCTGACCTCAGCCCCTGATGTGTCACCCCAAACCTGGGAGCACCAGTGCCCCAAGTCCAGCCCGGCCACCTTCCGGAGGCCTGGGCTTCACGTCCTGGGTGATGCCGCCGCAGGTGGGGTACACAGAGCTGGGCCCTGACTGCTTATGTCACACTCATGTCTCTGATCTTTCACACCCCTGCTCCTGAGAAATTAATGTAATATTTTCCTGACTTACCCTGTGGCTCTGGTGTTGATGGGACGTAGGCTTATCTTTGCTTTTATTATATTCACATCAGAGTGTGCTTTTCCCATGTCTTATGGTTTAACTGTGGTTTGGACTGTGTAGAACGTTCATAGGTCTCAAACGCTAAAACCCCCTGAAATGGTGCGTTCAGAGACGATCCACGTCCTCCATCCCCTTCACCCCCCCCCACATACTGCAGGTGACATTTTTTTTTAAAGATTTTATTTATTTATTTGACAGAGACAGCCAGCGAGAGAGGGAACACAAGCAGGGGGAGTGGGAGAGGAAGAAGCAGGCTTCCAGTGGAGAAGCCTGATGTGGGGCTGGATCCCAGGACCCTGGGATCACTCCCTGAGCCAAAGGTAAACTCTTAACGACTGAGCCACCCAGGCGCCCCTGCAGGTGACAATTTTTGTTGGTTTCTGGTTTTCAGAACGAACAAGTCATCTGTGGGAAGATAAGTCAGCAGACACATCGTGTTCCTTAGCTCCTTTCTCAGAAGGAAGTTAGCCCGTTAGAGCGAGCGCTGTCTACCCTGCTTTCTGCTTTTCCGGTTGGTTCCTGCTGCTCCTGTAAGAAGCTACCACGAAGGCCGTGCTGCAAACTGTGCATTCACGCCCATGCAGTTCTCTGGCCCCGCAGTGTGACACAGTCCCATGGGCTGCATGAAGGGGTCAGCAGGGCTGCGTTCCTTCCAGCGGCTACAGGCGCTAAACAAAACACGAACAGCAAACAGATCGAAGAAAATAATCATAACAGAAACAAAGAATACCGCTAAACAAACGAAAATGGAAACACACATACCAAAACCGAGGCATGGGCTGCTGCAAACACATCTCAGAGAGCGGAGTTTATAGTCGTGAATGCATCTGTGAAGACATTGGAAATCTCTCAACTACACAGCCTAACTTTACACCTTGAAGGGCAAGAAAAAGAAGAGTGCACGAATCCCAAAGTTAGCAGAAGGAAGGAAGGAGAGTGCAAATAAATGAGATAGAGACACACATACACCCCCGAGAAAAAGAAAAAGATCAATGAATCTAAGAGTTTGTTATTTGAAAAGATAAAGCAAGTTGACAAACTTTTCAGCTAGACCACCCAAGAAGAAAAACGAGAGAAAGCTCGAACAAAATCCAAACCGAGAGAGGAGGCATGACGACTGACACCGCAGAAATACGGAGGATTGGGGGGGTCGACTACCAACGACCCTGCACCCACAGATGAGACAACCTGGAAGAAATGGATCAACTCCCAGCAACACACAACCTACCACCACTAAATCAGGAAGAAATAGAAAATCTGAACAAACCAATAACAAGCGAGGAGCCTGAATGGGTCATTGAAGACCCGTCAACACAGGAAATCCCAGGTCACCAGATGGCTTTACTGGCAAATTCCAGTTCTTTACTGAACATCCAAAGAAGAATGAATGCCAATCCTTCTCAAACTCGGCCCCAAAAGTGGAAGGGTGGATCGGGGCAGGGGGCATTCTCAAACTCATTCTTTAAGGCCAGTGTTATCCTGATGCTGAAGTCAGACGAAGACACTGTGTCGTCCTGACACTGAGATCCCAAAATCAGATGAAGACACTACCAACAAAACAAAACAAAACAAAACAAAACAAAACAAAACAAAGGCAAGTAAAGAAACCAAAGTTTTTATCTGTCCTTCATAACTCCAGAACAATTTCCCAGACAGATCATTCTTGCCAGCATCTTTTTCCTATCAGTGTGGTAATAGTCTTGAATTTGGATGTCCAACTAGCCCCCTGGGTGTAAGAAGTTCTCAGTTATCATTTCTTTACATAAGCTTTTGACCCCTTCTCTGTCTCTCTCTCTCTCTCCTTTTTCTGGAACTCGAATTGTTCTGTTCTGCGGTGGATGCTGTCCAGTGCCTTCTATTAATTTTATTCATTAACTGAATCCCCCGAGTCCAGAATTTCTCTTTGGCTCTTTCGTGTGATTTCTATCTCTTTGCTAAATCTCCCTTTCTGTTCTCGTATTGTTCCTCTTTTCTCATGAGTCGATGAGTTTCCTCAGTGCAGCGATTTTGAAATCTTGGTCAACTACACGGCAAAATTCCGAGTCTGAGTTCCATTACTGGACGGCGGCCCTCATCTTTTGGTGAGGACATGTGTCCTTGATTCCTTGGAGTTTCGCACGGCTGTTTTAGCATTTGAAGTGGCGGTCACTCCACAAATGCTTAGTAGCGGTATCACACGGGAGACGTTTTTTATCGGTCCTGCTTGTATCTGATATTTTCTCCAACTTGGCAGGGATACACAAAATTCGTAAGCTTGAATTGGAACCTCTCGTTTGTTTTGCTACAAGTTTGCGGTTTCTCTCTTGCCCACAGACCCTGGTTTGTTTTCTGAGTCTGCGCAAAGATCTGGCCACAGCATGCAATGGGGTGTGGTTTTTCACACTTGGGGAGTGGAGAGCGCCCTTGGACTAGGGCTGGGGATGTTGGGGGGGCAGATCTCCCAACAGCTCAGAGACAGGCTTCCTACTGGGGTCCTGAATGCAGTCGACGGAACCATATCTGTTTAACCCCTTGGATATTCTTATCTGCCTCTTTCCCCATCTCCTGCTCCCCTCCCCTCGCCCCGTCTGGAGGTCCTGCTTCAATACGTTGGGTGTCTCCAGCAGACCCACACCGCTGGGGAGGCCGGGCACCCACTCCCTTTCCCTGTTGGCTAGTTCAGCCCCCCAGCTGTGCCCCCCGCCCCCGGAAAGAGGGGCGACTTGGCAAAGTTGCTCTTACCTTCTCAAATGCATCTCCATTTCCTTCATTTACAACAAAGGGTCAAGATACACATGTCATTTCTAAATACATGCACCCTGACCCTCGGTGATTGTCTCCTGGTCTCTGTAAAACGTTCAACTACGTTATCTCCTCAGCTGTTGCCGACACCATCCCCGCTTCTGTCCCTCTGACACTTACACCCTGTCCTCATTCTATTCCCGAAGCATCTCGAATTTCCATGTCTGGTTTCTCTCTGCTGCCTTCCTGAAAATCCCTTAATACCGCATCCCGGTTTTATAAACGGGTCTTCAGTTTTGTCTTGCCCTTAACGCGATGAATTTTTTGACTGTATTAATTTTATTGGATTTTTCATCTCTAAAATTTCTTAATTGTTTTAAGAATTGCCTAGTCTTCTGTCACATAATCCATATTCTTGCACCAAAAATTCAATATCCCCTTTTATTTTTTCAGATATTTAAATATGGTTAATTTTATTCTCATATTTTCCCATCAATTCTATTTCCTTGTGTACCATAATCCCTATTCATCAGGAGTTTTTGTCCACAGCACTGTTCACCATCGTTACGATCACCCTCTAATGTCCGTTCTTGCTGGACACTCTCCTCCCGTACACCTGTTCGTGCCAGCACGGTTTCTCCGGGGACTGTTCTGGGAGTCAGGCTGACCGCAAGAGATAATAGCAGCTTCTCCCGCTCCGTGGTGTCCACTGCCCAGTGTCGCGTCCGGTCAGGGCTGTGTTGGGTGGGGATAGGTCCAATGCAAGCCCCAAGCTCACAGTCACTCACGGAAGAGAAAAGCTGCAGTGAAGGTGTTTTACACACATAGGGGAGGTGACTCAGAGCTGAGTCAACGAGCAGAGAAACCCCCGCGCCTGTCCACAAACACACGCTGGGGAGCACTGAAGCTTCCAACCTTCACCTGCAGCCCTGCCCCCTGCCTGCCCGTGAGGACCCTGGGGTCCCTCTCTGTGTCCACACAGAGGACCCGCTGATGCTCCTGTCAATTGGCAGCTGTTCAGCTTTGTTCTCTGTTCTTTCTGACGGTTCTGTGACTGTTTGGGGAACTTTCATTTCTCGGGTCCTGAATATGACTGTTTCTCCAAATTTCAGCAATATGGTAAGTAACACTGCTAAGAGGGGTGCGTGAGGGGTCTTGACGGATTGCAGCTGACACCCACTGAAGCGGAGTCTGACCCCATAACCCTCCCATGTACCAAACCCCCTTAACCTGCTCTGAAAACGAACAGTGATGGATCCCCTCCCATGAACTGGGAACCACGGACCCCCACAACGACCCTGAGGACTGGGGTTCGGGACAAACAGACCTAAACAAGGAAACAGGCTGTTATCATGCTGGGTCACACGGGCAATGGGTGATAGATGAATATTTAGATAAAGGTGAACTTTTCTCTCAAAATCAGAGCTCTGACTGAAATAAATGTTCCTACAGCTTACAGGCAGGACCCCAGGATGGGGAAGACGGCTCTGGCCCAGGAACAAGGGGCATCGAGGAGCCAGGAGGGACTCACAGGGATGTTCCCAAGAAGGGGGTTTGTGGATGGCGTCACAGGAAAATAGAGAAGACCATGGAGGCTGTGACAGAAAGAAAGCCCACGCTTCGAGGCCAGGAGAGGGGCTGTGCTCCCTCTCGCTCATACAGCTGTGATTTCAACCTGAGCTGAGCAGAGATGTCACACGTGTGTCTGTGCTGACATGAGCTCCCCAGCACAGCAAGAACCCACGTCCCCTGCAGCATCTCCGGGATCCAGGCACCCTGTCCATGGTGAGGACCCCAGGAATGTGCTGAGGATGCAGGAGACCCCATGGGGGAGGCTCCGGGAGGGAAGGACATACCCTGGTCTCCTCCCCTGGACGGGGCATCTCAGGAAGCCTCGGGGTCCATTTGCTGCAGCATCATGGACACCAGAGCCAGGCTAGGTCCTTGGGGAGGGGCTGTTCCCCTTCCTGTTGTCACATCCTGCTGACATGACAACCCTGTGATGGGGAGGGCTGGCCTCCGTGTGGTCGTGCCCTGTGTGTCTGCCTGTCCCATGGGCACCAAGGTCCCTCCCTCTGCACAGCCAGGTCTAGAGAAAGGAGACACCATGACCCCCACCCTCATGGCCCTGCTCTGTCTCGGTGAGATCTGAGGAGGGGAGGGGACACCCTAGTCTGGGAGGGACCCGCCCCACAGCCAGGCCCTGGTCTGTCAGAGGACCCAGGGTCAAGAGGCTCATGGGGAAGAGGGGTTCTGCTCAGGATTCGGGGCAAAGCTCTCACGGGGACTCTCTTCCAGGGCTGAGTGTGGGCCCCAGGACCCGAGTGCATGCAGGTGAGTCTGTCCCCAGGGTCCCAGTCCCACCTCCTCACGGGGCACAGGGGCCACCCACCAGGCAGTGGGGGACAGAGATCAGCACTTCTGTGCTGACAGAGGGGAGACGTCTGGGGCTTTGGGCTGAGCTGGGACCTGAGGGTGGGGACGGTCTTGTGACCCAGCCTCTGTTTCCTTCCAGGGATCCTCTCCAAACCCACCATCTGGGGCTGAGCCAAGCTCTGCGATCCCCTGGTGGACATCTGTGACCATCTGGTGTCAGGGGAGCCTGGAGGCCCAGGAGTACCACCTGCTTAAAGAGGGAAAGTTAGAGCCTGGGACACACAGAAGCCACTGGAGCCCAGGGACAAGGCCAAGTTCACCATCAGATACATGAGAGTTATACATACAGGACGATATCGCTGTGACTATCTCAGTCCCACTAACTGGTCAGAGCCCAGTGACCCCCTGGAGCTGGTGGTGACAGGTGTGAGCCCACTCAGGGTCCCAGCCCCAGGCTCTGTCCTCAGGAAGGGGGTCTGCTCTCAGGGTGTCTCCCTCTCACAGCCGAGCCCTGGGGATCATGTGGGGGGACCTGAGCCCCATTTAACACCGCCCCCTTCCTCTCTCCTAGGATTCCATGGCAAACCCCAGCTCTCAGCCCTGCCCAGCCCTGTCGTGGCCTCAGAAGGGACCGTGACCCTCCAGTGTGCCTCATGGTTAGGATTCGACAGGTTTGTCCTGATGAAGGAAGGAGAACGCCAGCCCTCCTCGACACTGGTCTCCCAGCAAGCCCCCAGTGTGGGGTCCCAGGCTCTGTTCCCTGTGGGCCCCGTGACCCCCAGCCTCAGGTGGACGTTCAGATGCTACGGTTATTACAACACCCCCCAGATATGGTCCTACCCCAGTGACCCCCTGGAACTGCGGGTCTCAGGTGAGGAGCCCAGCCCTGTCCCCTCTGTGTTCCTGCGGTCAACTCCTGACCTGTCTGGAAGGCCCCCAGTGTGGGATGGGAATGAGCGGGTCATCCACCGCTCAGAGGAATGGAGGTCACACCGTCCTCCAACGCCTGCCCCTCCCCACACGCCCATCACTGGAAGCTCCAGGTGCATGCAGAAGGGTCTTCAGGGCCCCAGCGCAGATACACCAGGAGGGTCTGAGCCTAGAGGGGGTGTCTATGGGAAGCTCCAGCCCTCCACCCTCCTCTTGTCTCCTTCCCGGGACCCTCTGGGGGCTCCAGCCCCCCACCCACAGGTCCCAACTCCACAGCTGGTACATCATGGGGACCTCTTTACTCAGAAGGAGTACAGACCATCCCAGGGAGTCTGAGAGCGTCTCAGAGCCTCTAAGACCCCCCGAGATACTCAGAAACAATCTTGTGTCCCCGGGGGCTGAGGGTCCAGCAGAGATGCCAAGGGTACCACAAGGCTCCAGGGGCTCCGAGGCTAGCAGAAGAGGGACGGGATGGTCCTGGCAGAGTGGGGTGCCGGGGGAAGAGCAGCCAGGCTGAAGCGAGGAGCACAGCAGCCCCATGGCCTCACCTCCCTGTCCTGGGTATATGTCGTACCCGGTGGGGTCCATTGAAGGGAGGGGTGTCAGTGCTCCCTGAGATGGTGATTTGGGGTGGGTCCCTTTCCATCGGGGCCTTGGTTTCTCCATTTGTGATAGGGGAGAATCCTGGCTCAAATCTCAAGGCCATGTCGGTTCTGACCCTACGGGGCTGCTGCATTAGGTTGGCAGAATGGGAAGGTGGGCGGTGAGGGTTGTAGGATGCAGGGAAGCACAGAGCAGTGATGCTGGTGGCATCCCCAGGGCTCCCCTTTCCATCCTGCGGTGCTCAGCTCCCTTCCCTGATGTGCTTGCCGAAACGTGCAGGCAGGCCCCACGTGCGAGTGTGGGGTCTGCAGGGCAGAGGACAGGTCTTGCTGGACTTGGGGAGTGGGGAAGGCATGGAGTCCGTCCCACGCAGGGAGGGTTCTGAGCACCCCAAAGCCTCTGACGATAGCGGGTGCATTCAGCTCTGGCTACAGGAGACGGCAGGGCATATGGGGGAACAGACGGGCCGTTTCAATCAAGGTAGGACCCCAGAGCACGAAGCAGGTATCCTCTAGGGTGGGCAGTGTGAGGAGAGCACAGGGAACCCAGTCCCGGGTTGGAATCCCAGCTCTGCCACCCACTTCCTGGCCCGATGACCTGGGGCATCTGATTGATCTCTCTGAGCCTTGGTTTCCTTTCCTGTGAAAGGGGTGAAGGTGGGGTGGCATTCCCCGGTGAGTGGCTATTACGGGGATTACAGGTGATGAGTGCACAGAGCCCAGCACGGGTCTACGCACAGTCAATGCTCGGTTAACTGACATCATTAGTTCATTCATGATGTCACTTGTGCCCAAGGTCACAAGAACCGGAAAATTTTGATCGGAGTCTCTATGACCTTCCTCCTGCAGCTCTCCCCCCTCCTCTTTCTCCTTATCCAACACCAGCACCAGAAAAAAATGCTGCAAGCCCGGTAAGTGGAAGATGGAGAGTTCTGGTCTACCTGAGATTGAGACCTAACTCTGAAGATAGGAAGTGGCTTCTTAGAGCACCTCCAAAATATGGCCCCAAAACAGAAGGAGATGTTTTGAAAATCCTCCAAATGAAACAATAAAACAACTTCTAGGATGCTCTTTCCATCACTGCCTTCTTGGGACAGGCTGGAATTCCCACAAAGTACAGTTATGAGGGCAGGTAGTAGGGGTGCACCCAACACCTGCGGGGGGGGGTCTTGGGAGGGGTCGTCATCACCCTGCAGCCAAGAGCAGTGGGGAGCGGGCACAGGGGTGAGGAGTGCAGGAGGATGTGGCTGTGGTTGGGAGATTAGTTGCTTTCAGTAAATACGTAGGTCTATCGGGGATAAAGGGAGCCAAGTTACTCAAGGTCTGCAGGGATATATAAATGTGCAAAGCCCGTTGGCTAGAATGAACTCTGAGCCGCTCTACTGGAATTGGAAATGCCAGTGTGACCTCGTTAAAACGTATACAAATACATCGATGGACACGACGTAGTCGTGGGTGTGTCTGTTGTTGTGTCTGTGCTTATATGCACAACTCCCACCTCTGTCTGTAGCTCCTTCACGGCTGCCTAATGCCCCTGTTTCTCCTCCCTCAGCTCCGGCTCCATGGCTCCTGTCCAGGAGGAGAACCAGAGTAATTGGGAAGGAGGGTCCTGGTGGGAGACCGGGAGCAGTACTTCGGCCGGGTTCCGGACTTCACATGAAAATTGCCAAACCTGTGTGATCCCAGGCACATCCCTGCCCCTTGCTGGGCCTCGGTCTCCCCATCTGAGGGTGGCAGGAGCATGTGGGACTGGCATGAAATAGGAACATTCTTGTTCTCCAGATGCTGAGGTGAGAGAGTCCCCGACTGAGGAAGACAAACAGATGGACAGTCAGGTGAGCCCCTGCTGCTGCCCAGGACACCCAGCACAGCCTTGTTAATCAGTTAAATGCATGGGCTGCTTCTCCATCTTCCTATTCCTCAGCTCAGCAGCATCTGACTTCACCCTTCCTCTTGAAAGGTGATGCAGGCTGCTGGCACACCACTTCTCAGTCAGTTTCTCTGATACCACACGGACCCCTCCTTTTTGGTCCCTTTATTTGTGTCCTTTGAACTATTGGTTGTCCATGTCTCATAATGGTCGTGCTGCCAGGGACCGTTGCACAGTTTGTGCACTGCACAATAGGGATCGTGGGGTTTAAGAGCCTACTGGTAGCATCTGAGCAGTGTGCTTTTTCTTATTCACACCAAGGCACCCTATAGAACGGTCTGTCCATGAACAGAGACCCTCAGCCTGCCTTTTTCTCCGTGTACTCTCTTCCCTCTGGTTGTGTGGATTTAGATGCAACAGAACTACGCAATAGCGTGCCTTGGGTGTAATGATTGTCATTCGGCTCCTAGTCCCACAGGAAGCTCACCCAGCCATCATGTTGACCTCACCATGAGACACAACTGGACCACCTCTATGCTCATAATTCCACAATTATTTCTAGCCCCGACCTCGTGCCTGAGTGCCAGCCTCAGAGATCCAAGCACCCATGAGCCGTCTCTGCTTGGCGCATGTCAGTGTCCCATCAGCCAACTCTCCGGTCTCCCCCAAAGAGTTGTCTCTCCCTCGATGTTCAGCACTTCCTCAAACCGAGAAGTCTTTTCCATCTGGAGACACTTTGTTCACCACAGCTGACGGGGGGGGGGGGGGGGGGG